>NC_081824.1:475289857-475615977 GCF_030867095.1 Alligator mississippiensis
CTTGGGGCCTGAAGATCCCTCTGATTCCTGGACATCACATCATGTGGGACAGGGATGGTACCTGGGATCCTGCCGGGAACATCCTCTCTTATGTGCCACATGGTAAACGGCTTCTAAAAACCACCCCAGGCCCTTACTGAGGATTTTATTGCCAAGGGAAGACCTTTCAGGTATGGGCTGAGCCTGCAATACACTGGAGCAGACGAAATCATGTCACAGGAGTGGAGGGATCCCCAGGGCCTTGCAGAGGATGTCACTGCACATATCCAGTCTGGTCCTGTCTCCGCTTGAAGCCCCCCAGGATGGGGGAGAGCATCACCTCCCTTGGGAGCCCTTTCCAGATTCTGGCAACCCTCACCATGAAGAAGCTCTTTCTAACGTCCAACCTAAACCTGCTCTCCATCGATTTGTGGCCGTTGTTCCTAGTTACTGGAGGGGGTGCCCTAGTGAATAGAGCATCTCCTAGTCCCTGCTGTGCTTCCCTGATGAAATGATAGGCAGCCACAAGATCACCTCTCAGCCTGCTCTGGTGCCGGCCGATGAGATTCGGTCTCTCCGGCTCTCCTCGTAGGGCCTTGCCTCCAAGTGGGACACTTGTGTTACAGGTTGGCTTAGGGCTGTGCGAGGCTTTGGACCGTGCTTCAGATCTGGAGAAGCTTTAGATGCTTCGGCATCCAAAGCAGCATGTCCAGATCGAAGCGCTGGCTTCGTTAGGCTTTCTAAAGCGCTTCGGAAAAGCTTCGGAGATCCGGCCATAGAGTATCATGGGGAATCAATGAAATATCTGTAACGCTGTTGTTTTTTGTCTGATTTTAATGTAATGTGCAGGGACAGTAGCCTCTGCTAGGAGCATAAAGCTTGCTACGTTTCAAGGAGGTCGGTGCAGGGGTTTGAGGGGAACTGCACCCCAAATTCATGAAAGCAAACTCCTGTCACGTGTATGTGTTGCACCACAGGGCAGTGAAAAGTGCAGGGGTGGTGGCCCCTGGGGAGGCCACTCTCTTATCAAGACTTGCTCCAAATATTGGAACTGAACAGTTCATCTATTGATCTGTATTTATCTTATTAAAACAAGGAATGATCACACAAGATAAGGAGAAGATCACAATCCTGAGAAAATGATCTTTATTTAATGAAACTAAAAGGCTCTGGGGACATCGGTCAGAAAGGACCAGGAGCTGCTGGCAGGATCAGACAGGGAACACATGTGCAAGAAGGAGCTGATCTTCTCTTTGGAGGTCTAGGAGACTCTGAGTTTCCACCAAAGACCAGTTTGCCTCCGGAAACACAGCTGGGGTGCGCTGCCTTGGTCTTGAGCCACTCTTCTTGTGGCTGCGTGGTAGCAGGAAGAGGGTTTCTGCTGTTAGATTTAGTGCCAGTGACTTTTCCAAGCTCTTGGGTCTGTTCCTGATTGCCCCGTCGCAGCAGGATGTGTCGCTGTTTGGCTCCCTGCCCTGAGCATGCAGAGGCTTCTTTCTTCCTAGCGTTTTCCTATTTTACACAGATGCTGAGTGTAAAGGCAATGTCTCCTCCCCTTCTCCTCCCCCAGCACACACAGTCCATCTGATAGACACTCATAGCTGCAGTATCCTCCAGGTCATTATTCGGGGGTGTGCCTCGTTAGGATATTCAGCTTCTGCAAGCAGGAGCTTGTTTGTGTCCACAGGCCCCCGCATCTATGTCCCAAACACGGTGGTCCGGCCTCTCTTCCACCACCTCCTCCTTTAGGAGTGCCTGCCTTGGCGTCTTCTCCAGCCAGATCCTTCTTCGCCATTTCTTCTCTCCAAGCCTATGCTCTGCCCTCCGCAGCCTGTGGCGGCCCCTCTCTGCACCGGTCCTTCTGCCTCGCTTCCCCCGAGCCATTCGCATGTGGTTTCTCTCGTGACAACACTACTGTCGAGGAGCTTCTCGCTGTGATGGGAAGTGCTTGGCTTCAGAGAGGGGCTCAGCGCTTGGGCCCTTTTATAAGGGAGCTGCTGGCCAGTCTGGTCCCATGTCATCACTCACCGGGGGCCAACCAGACTCGGCTTGTCCATATATGGCCATCAGATGGGTCCCCATCCAGTCCAAGCGCCCATATAGGGAACACATAGCCATTATGACTGTGGGCATTGCCCTTACATGGGCACGGGACTCCTGAGTGGGTTTATGGCCATGTTTGGCCATGCATGTGTGTTTTCTTATATGGCCAAAGGTGGCCAAAAGCCATGTGGATGCCTGGGACTAGGACATGGGAGCAGTGGAGACAGTGGTCTGGTGCTCGAGAAGTATCAGATCCCCTCCTTTCACTGGAGGAGCACTGCATTCAGCCTCCTGATTTGGAGAAGGGGGGAGTCAGTGGATCCCCTGAGATGTCCTCTTCTGTTCAGTCATCGCTCCTCTCCGTTCTGATCTCAGCAAATCCAGACGCTTTCTGTGGCCATGGTCAGTGCTGACTTCTCACGTGCAAGAAGCCTGCTGCCACTTGAATGATCCCCGTCACAAAAGAACCGAAATGACATTCCCTGTTGTCACCAAGTGTGGTTCACCTACGCACTCATCTCTGGCTTGCAGCTGAGCTCTCCCTTTACCCCTATCTCACGCCGAGGTCTGTCCTTACCGGAAGCACAGGACATCCCCCTCCCACAACGTGGCAGCAGCCGACCCCACCTTACCAAATCCACACTACTACCCTCTGCTTGTCCCTGTCTCCCTAGACATGCCATGTTGTGTTCTTCCCGGGCTCATCCTGATCCCCAAATCTGATCTGAGAAGTTGGACAAGTGTCTCTTGGAAGAACAAACGCTAAGAGGGGTTGTGAGGGGAAACCCTCGAGGGAGGTCACTGCAGAGGGCTGCGTGAGGTTGCGTTACTGAGCTGGGATGCTTTGTGACGTACATAAGTGAGCTCCTCTGTGTTACTCAGCTGGCCCGAAGACCCAAGTGTCTATGAAGTCACTGGCCCTGTGTCTTGACTTCGGGGTCTGATGTCAGAGCCTAGCCTAGGCCTTTGTGAGGAAACCGCCAGGGTGATCTCATAACCAACGAACTTGTGAGGTGTCTCACTAAGGACTGACGGACGGACTGATTTCCTCCGGACTCTCGTAACTACATTCAAGTATAAGTCTCAGTAAAACAGCTCACATGCCACTGACATATCGGGGCAGGAAGAGGAGGGAGGCAGTGACGGCTCAATGCCAGCTCTCCCCTTGACTTGAGAGAGACCAAAGAGTTGGAGCTTCGTGCTCAGTCCCAAGTCGGTTTGTGCCCAGAGAGGAGGGGGTTTAGGGAAAGAAGAGCTCGTGGGCCCAGGCACGATCCCGGAGGGAAGGGATGTCCCCACAAGCTGAGGGGGAGGATGAAATGAATACTGCCAAGTGGGATTTTAGCGTGACTCCCCTGGGAGTGGGTGTTTCCTTTCAAGCCCCAGCTCCTGGAGGCCTGTGATTGTGGCAGAACCGCGCTGCCAATGAGGAGTGGGGGCTGTGCCCCACGTGTCTGGAGCACAGCAGCAAATCCCAAAGAGGGGGAAGCCAAAGACAAGGACATTTATGATTGCAAGTGTTGGTTGCAGCCAGAGTCCTGATTTTGCAAGGGTGAAAGACGGGTGTGGGATGCACCTGGGCTTTCCCCATTTTCTCACCGGGATTAACTGGGGAGGAGCTGTCCAAATGTGAACAATCCATGGTCACCACACCTGATGGCCATATATGGATGTTTGGATGGCTATAGGACAATTGGATGACCATATATGGATAGAGCCTATGTGATTGGTCAGCTGCAGTCAGCAGCTCCTCTATAAATAGGGCCAGCTGAAGCTCTGGCTAGTGCCCCGAGTGGGAAGCTGCTCCCAGACATGGGGTGCTCCCACTGCTGGGGCTTGGTGGCCGTCAGGAGCTTGTCCGCTCATGGCAAGAGGCTGTTGGAGGCAAAACAGAAGTGGAAGCTGTTGCAAATGGTGGCAGGCAGAATGCATCGTGGGAGGCCATCACTGCGGCTGTCCCAGAAGGCTTCTTCCATCTTGACTCTGCAGCAACCGAACAGAGGTGTTGGCAGCATAGGGGAGGAGGACAAGTCCGGGGATCCCGTGTCGTCTCCTCCTCTTCCTCCTCCAGGAGATCAGTGACTCCACGGCACCGCTGCTTGTCCTCAGGAGCAGGGAGATCCAGTGTCTGCACAGCGCTGCTGCTCCTTCCCTGAAACGGGGGGATCCAGTGTGTCTCCAGCACTGCCGCGGCTTTCTCTGAAATGAGGCGATCCTGTGTTTGTGGTGAGACACCAGGACATTCGCTGTCTCTGCTGCGTCTCTGAAGTGGGGCAATGCAGTATTCCCACAGCACTGCTGCTTGTGGCAAGAAACCAGGACATTCGCCATCTCCTGCTCGTCCTCCAGGAATGGCTCGTGTAGCCACTTTGCTGGCCAGTGCATTGACTTCTCCTGCTGCTGCGGGTCTGCCCTCCGCCTCCATGCCCTGGGCCATCCTCCATAATGCTATAGTTCTGTAATTAAGAGAATTAAGTTTAATTAATAAAAAATAAATATTTATTTAAGTGCATATCCAGGTGTGTCTTTGACTCGTTGTGCTGGTCTCCACTTGGGCTCATGGGTGGTGCTTGGACATGCTGTGATTTCACGCTTCCCCGGCACTTTGAGTTTGGACCTGATGGGGTACAGTATTTTCTGTCCATAAAAAGGAGTGAGGCACATCAGTCCGCTTTAGCAAGGTGATGCTGTTGCTCTTCACAGCGACAGCTGAGAGGGAACATAAAATACTGCCCTTGTTGTGTCCTGAAGCTTTGCACATCACTGTGTGCATGGACCAGGAACAGGAGTCTGTAAGCAGTCAGGTCCAGCGCTTGTTCCACCTATGAGGGGCCTGGGCGGGATGTCAAGGCAGGAGGATCTGCTCATGCTTTCTGGTGCTCCAACCTACTCCTCCAGGGGTTTTCAACCTGTTTTGGTTGAAGTTCCCCCCGTGGCTGGACATGGAAACTGAGGCAGCGTCAGAAGGTGGAGAGGGATCAGTGGGGTGGAGGGCATGCCAATGTTATTCATGGGATGGACAGAGACCTCCACACTCCCCACTGCACCGGGGGAGGAGATGTAACCGTCGCCCATCTGGAAGGCTTAGAAGACTCAGTTTACTTCAGTGGAAACATTTCTTTCAGAAATCCCGGACACGGGTCATTTGGGAACGTAGCTGAAAGATTCAGAAGCCAACCTGCATGCCCCAAGGCTTTCCCAACTTGCACTGCCCCAGGGCTCTCCATTGCCAGAAACCCTTCTCCAAAGGGAGCCGATCATCAGCTTTGCTTCCAGCCGTGCTGGTCTGGTGGCACGTCGCCCAGACGGTGGAAACAGAGGCCGTGTCCCCCTCCAGAGAGGGGTGGCTCTTAGCGGACGGGGATGTTGGTGTCTGAAATGCCTCCGTGCAAGGTTGTCCTCATCTAACCACGGAAAGATCGTTTTTTCCAGGAGCGATAATTGTGTTCCTACCTTTCTGTACACTTCAGTCTTAAATGACTTGCCCAGGTCCTGCGAGAACAAGGTAAGACGCCCGGCCTGGCGGTGCTCGGTGGACCGACTCGTGAGCCAGGAAAGGCAGAGAGAGTCCAGTGGTGCCACGCGTGTGTTGTTCCTGCTAGCAATACTGTTTTCTCCTCTTCAGAACAAAGTCCACGGAGAACTACAAGCTCAGAGACTTGAAAGCTTTGTCAGCAGAGCTGTTGCTTGTTTTTCCAGCCTTTTAAAAGGGGCGGCCAGGTCAGCTCCGTGACGCAGAAACCTCCGCTATCTGGGACGCTGAGACGGTGTCTGCCAGCGGGGACGGCACACGCTCCTGGGAGTCCTGGCAGGAGGGCCAGATCCACAGCGATGCCCACAACAAAGATGCCTCGCCAGCGCAACCATCTCTGGACACGTCTTCCTCGCAGGACGAGCTAGGACTCCCACCTTGCTGGGTGACTCTAACCACCGCCGCTCTGGCCTCAGCCTTGAGGTTTCTCCTAGACGCTTCGAGAGCTGTTCCCGTGGTCTCCTTCTGACCGTCTTGAATGCAAAAGCAAGTGGAGTGGGGCCTGGTCTCCTCTTTCTGGGCCTGGAGTTGAGCCAAAACGTTCCTGGCTGGCAGAAGAGCAGAGTCGTCTCCAAAAGCGTACGGCAAACTGCAGTCCGTCCTCACGTGGGCTCGTGCTGTCCACACTCCCGTGGCGCAGGGACTTGGCTCCACGCATGCTTCCTTTGCAGGAGTCATCGCAGCAATTCCTTGAATGACGAGTGTCTGCCGTTCCTCGTGTCGAAGACTGTACTTGTAACGATTAATATATAGGGGCTGTGCGTGGACAAGCGGAGAGCCTTTCCCCATTGTTGTCACCATGCTGCTGCGAAGCACTGACTCCTGTAGGTTGGGGGGTTTGTGCCCCTTTCCCTGAAAGCAGCTGCAGCTGTCGTGTGTGTGCGCGTGCGAGGGAGTGGGGGTCCTTCCTTTTTCCCTTTGAAAGGATCAGAGTCAAGATGAACGTGTCTTTCCCACGTGGCCACCTCTGTGTCAACACCAGCACTTCTCAGCCTTGTCTGTGATGTGCCTTGCCCGAGTTCAGGTTTTCTTTCCTGTCAAAGTAGACATTGCTGAATCCCACGGGCCCAGGGGAGGAGGAGGGTGCTTGAAAACCCTGAAACATGTGTACGGGCTCTGGAGCCAAGGCCTTAGCTTGAGAGCCGATGCCTTGGCTTACTAGCACTGGAAGCTAGTTCAAGATCCAGCGTGCTTGTCGCCTCTTATGGCATTTGCTTGTTGAGGAGTGAAGAAAATCAATCCGATTTACTTCTTGTTTCTTGCATTTCCTTCCCAATTAGTACATTTACCTAACAAACAGACAAAACAAAACCAGAAACCAAAAAAAGAGAAAAAGAAAAAAAAAAAGCTTTCACTCACATACATAAATCATAAAAAAATATTTCTATGCATTTGGAGCTTAACCAACTTGACAGTGTTCATTGAAAGGGAAAAAAGGTGCAAATGTGAAGTGTCAGCTCTGCAGGGCGTTGTTTGAGCCTCATGAGACGTGTGCCACACCGGACAGCAAGGCAACTGGGCGGTGGTGTATTTTTACGTCTGAGGAGCAAGCTTATACGTTTTGGGCTGAGTTCTTCTCTGCTCAGTATTGGCTAACATGTCAGCATGGTAAATCTTCTAGTTTATAAAGTGATCCCATAATTCAGATGATTATAGACTATATAACTTCACTTTAGCTGATGGTAGATTAGGTCTTTTTCTGTGCAACATGAAGAGCTGAGGGAAAAACCCTCCTGGTTTTAAATGACTTTAGACCGTGTCAGCTGCTGGGGGATCGGTACATTTGAGTGTGTGGTTACTTTTTATTTTGCGGGTTTTTTAATAATCGCTGATAATGTTGTGCTCTTTGCTAAAGAAGACATATTTCCTCCTCTCAGCAGGGCTGATAATACCTAGATCTGAGGTGGAAGGTGTTTGGCGGTGTGTCGTCTGCGTTTGCGTGGCACGGGCTCTGATACTTGAACGCCGGCGTGGTTTCCTCTGACTGAGTGGGGACCGACCAAGGATTGAATTCCCCACGCTGGTCTGGGCCCAACCCCCGGGCAGCATTTAACCACGGCATCTCTCAACAAAAGGAGCACTCACAAATGGCAGGGAAGCATTTTGGGGCATGTGCGAGGTCTCGCTGTGGGGAAGGGAAACTTGCACTGGACTTTCCAGGGGAGCCAGTCCCAGGATGGGGTTGATTTTGTCTGCATCCAGGTCACACGCCGTGCCCAGTCCCTACGCTGCGCACTTCCACATCTGCCACTGCCTTTTGCAGTCTAATACAACTTTTCAGACTCAAGTCACCCCTTGGAAAATGTCAGCTTTTGTTTAGACTATGGGAAAAAGAAAGCAAATCTCTTGTAAAGACCTCAGGCAGACCACAGCAGGCCAGAATGCCTTTGTCACTGTTATTTCCTACGTGAAATCTGGGTTTCTCCTGTGCAGGTGTGTGCACAACTAAGAGTGGGAATAGTGAGTCGCCCTCCAGACCCCTCCCAGGATCTCCTGGCACCTTGGCTGAGAATTGCTGACATGGGGCAGAAGGGGCGGGGGTCTTCCCCGGGCCATAGTCCATGATTTTGGAGGGGCAGCGGGTTCCCCCTGGGAAAAACTCCAGCGCCGCAATCAGGGCTCGGTTTTCCAGCCAGCTGTGCTTGCATCGACTGCATCTCCAGCCGGGGCAGGGAGCGGGTGTCAGTGTTCAACAGTAAACTGCATGCCTTGTAGCATATTAGAGAACCCAAACAGCATGAAAATGTATTGAAAAACTTAAATTGAAGTGAGTAGTCGTGCTAATCATCAGAAAGGGCCTGCATGAGATCAGGAGCTGAATTTTAACGTGGTCTCCAGGAAGAGACGACGGAGCCATGTTTGTGCCAGCCTCTCTTTAGCGGCATTGAAGCAGAATGTCAGGTGGGAGCCCGAACGGTAGCCGAAACTAGGGGGAGGGATCATAGCCGCAAAAATGGGGGAAAGCAATGCAGAACTCAGCTTTTTTGCGTACAGTTGTAAGTATGAACATAGCATCACAAATATTTCACTTAATTTCACATTTCCCTCAGAAATGGGATGCCTTTTCAATGCAGGTGGCTTTGCACAGGACAAGTATGGAAATCTTGAGATTTGTACCTTTTCCATTGGGACCATCTCTGTTCCCTTTGGTTGCAGAGGTCAAGCTGCCCGTGGTGGGAGCAAAGGCTAGGACACGCTGTAGGTTCGACACATCGCCCCTGTACGTGATCAGTGCTGGCACGTCCCCTTCTTGAGGACAGCCAAGAAAACAGAGACCGGCGTCTAGTGCTCTCCCCACCACTCTCTAGGACACTTATTTCCAACTTCTTTGCCATGACCACTGTCAACCTTCAGTAGTTTTCAGTTCACCTTTCCCTTTCATCATGAAACTTTTAATTGCAGGGAAGGAGGTCTCTTGCATTTGCGGATCATGTCTGGGGAACCATTGCTCTAAGATAAGCGGCACTTCCTCTGAATACAGCAGCTGCTGTTGTGGGTACGTGTGAGGCCAGCGTAACTCTTATTCCTTCCCTAGCCACTTACCTTATCTCATTGTGCTTGATGATAGCTCAGGCCTGAAGTGCCAGACAGCCCCAGCCCCAGGTGGAATGGTTTATGGTGAAGGCTTGAACAAGTCGTATGCTGTAGTACAGTGCACACAGAAATACTGCTATGCAACCAGTGCAGACTAAGCTATGTGCACTTATTTCCAAATGTTTTGCAACGACCACTGTCAAGCTTCAGTATTTTCAGTTCACCTTTCCCTTTTCTCATTCTGCATTGGGGCTGGCAGAGCTTCCCACGGTTTGATCCACTCTCTGGTGGGCTTGAGAGACAGGCAGGCAGGGCTGGGGCATCCGCAGGGGCTGCGCAGGCAAGAGATGAAGCATGGCACAGGCATGTACTGCAATAAATGGCACCCAGCAGGAGACGGACCCCGGGGTGCCACCTCAGCAGCCCCTGCTGCCATGTGCTGCCAATGCCCCCCCAGTCCTGCAGGCTGGATCCCAGCGTGGAGCGGGCTGGAGGCTGCCAACCCCTGTCCTGAACACCAAGACCCCAGGGGCAGGTTTCACGATGCACACGTAGTTGGTCCCCCAGGCCCTGCACAGCAAGAGACGAGCTCCGCAATGATGTCTGCTGTTGTGCGTGGATGTCGGACAGTGATTCGTGCCCCTTTGAAGGCTTGATGCCAGAGCTCACCCGCAGTGGGAATTGGCCTGAGGCAGGCCGGCAAGACGAGGCTCTCAGTGAGACAGGAAGATCGCTGTGTGGGCTGTGCTAAATACACTGGAGTGCCCAGAGAAAACTGCCTGATCATTTCTTGGCCGTGATGTAAGTGCCTGCCTTACACACTCACACACACAGCGCACACAATAACCTCTGGAGCACGACTGAGCTCCCTGCTGTGTGTCAAGGCAGAGCTTTCCCACCATGGTCTGCTCCACGTGCTGGACAATGGGAGGCCCCTGGGTCGGCAACTCACATTTTACAACTCAGGCTACGCGGTGCACCTGCCTTTGCACGTAAAACACTTCACATGGAGAAGGGGACCGAGGTGGGATAACGCGTGATAGATGAAGACCAAGCTGTTAGATGGGTGAGGAGGAATCTGAGTTAAGCATAAAATGATAGCGGTTTGTCGTGTCTCAGCTCTTGCAGCAGTCGTGCCTTCCTAAAAACAGAACTTTTAATGATCCTTGAGAAATGGCTGCTCCCTCTTCCCATTACAGGGAAGTGAAGGACACGGCACTGTTTAATGCCAGAAAAGGAAAGAGCTAACCCTGTATAATGTCACACATAACAGCACTTATTCTGTGCACATTTGATTAGGGAAATCCTGCAGTCGTCTCCACCTCTCCCTGCAGAACGGCACCGATTCTTCCTACAATTCTCCCCCGGTCGTCTACTAGCTGAGTGGGAACAGGGACATCTCCAGTGGTGGTGAAGTGCCAGGATCCAGGACAGGGACATTTCTACCCGGGAGAAGTGGTACAATCTGTGCCTTCTCCTTTGCCTGGGGGAGGGTGAGGGAGCCCAAAAGCTTGCAAATAATAACTTTTTTTGTAACTATACTTGGTCTAATAGAAGATATCGCCCTGCAGTATCTGGGATAACCACTTCTTTCACCGTCCCTTTTTTACTTCCTCTTAACTTGGAACACTTTTTCTTTCCAGATTAAAAGTGCTCATGCTTCATCTCACCAACAAATTGTTCCTGGAAATGGTCAGTGAGTTTAGCTCCCCTGGTTTTGTGTCCATGCGTGAGAGGGGAAAACGGCACTTTCCTGTCGGCTGCACTCAGGTCATAACTCAGACCTGAGCTGGCTGCAACTAGCCCAAACGGACCTGGGTCTGCAGCTGTGCTGAGGCACGGGGCACTGTGTTCAAACATCTGCTTAATGCATCAAGACGGTGTGCAAGTCTTTGGGGCCTGGACCTGTGGTTCTGGTCATTAGAGACCTTCGTGTAAGCACCGCAGTTCATCAAGGATGAGCCTTTTTGCAGGTAAGAGTACATGGATGTGGAAATTGTGGGTGGGTGCAGCTACCAAGCCACACTTCAGAGGTAAGCTGAACTTTGAGCTGACTTAAGAGTTCAACATGTCCACTCCAGACACTTCAGAGATGAGAAAGGGCCATGGAGTGGTGGGGACAGAAGAAAGGGGAGGTGGCGGTTGTACACAATCCAAAACGAGGTCTTACTTGGTAAAGCTGTGTTCCTGCTGGGAGTCCTACCCTTCTCAATCCTTGATTATATCTGTATCTAGATCTATCTCGTCCATAATGGCCCGAAGAATAATGGAGAAAACTCGAACTAATTGGAAATCGTTGGGTATTGGTTTCCCTCAAGAGTCTGAGAAGGAGGCTGCTCGTTCTCCATGCCGCTTTCTGCTGTACTTGTTTCCCAAATACCAAGTGTTATCTCTGAAAAATGTGATGAGGAACAAATTGTGAAAACGGTTCTCGGTTTTCTTCATTTCCTACTGCCATGCTCTGAGCAGCAGGCTGGGGTCCTGACGCCGGCGTCCTCCAAGAGCCAAGTGTCTGCTTTCACTCCAACGACTTTCACTTCCACGAGGGATGTCTGAACACCTGGCGGCTGCCTGAACATCCCAGGGCCAGCCACGCACAAAACACCAGCTAACTCCTAATGTTATCATAATTTCAGTACAATATTAATGAATGCTGAATCAAAGGGAGGAGGAAGAGCAGTAGGGTTGCACGAGGAGCTGTAGGATTGCAAGTACGTCTTGTTAAGAAGCATTTTGACTTTTGAAAAGACATCTTGTTCATGAGAGTGCAACTGTTGAAAAAGATGACCTTCAACAGGACTGTTTAACTGATAAATATTTTATTGCATTAAATAATAGAAACAGAAATGTTTTAACTATATACAGTTGGCCATCTCAGGAATGGAGGTTGCGCAGCCATTCTGCAGACCCTGTCTGGATGCACGTCCGTGCTTTTGCCACATGTAGATGAAAACCAGAACTGACCCAGGCTGGGGGCTAAAAACCTGATCCTGCCAAACCTTCCCGGAGCCCAGAAATCCCCTGCAGATCCTGCATACCCAGAATCCCTCCCGTGGATTGTGCTTACCCTCCACCCTCCCAGATTGTGCCTACCCATTCCCCACCCAACCCCCCATGCATTGCACCCCCCCACCCCCTTCCCCTGCAGACATCCCCTGCCCCCTGCCCCTCTGCCGATGCCCCCCTATCTAGGGTTACCGGGGGGAGCAGGGAAACGTGGGTTGGGAATGAGGGGCACCAGCAGGGCTGGGGGAGGTCAGGAGTGAGGGATGCCGGTAGGGCTGGGAGGGAGCGGGGGGCTGCACACCTGAGACACCTGAGCTGGAGCAGGCATTTCTCAGTTAAACAGGCTCTGTGCACTCAGCCAGGGGCGTACACACACGACTTCCCCAAACCATTTCTATTGCATACGGATGCCTCCAACGCGGCAGTAGGTGCGGTGCTGTCCCAGACACGGGAGGTGGGGAACATCCAGTGGCCTCCATTAGTCAATATTGCTATTGGGTCTGCTCCCCAGGGGGACACATGGGTTCATGCCTGTTGTGTCCCTGGGAGCCGAAGACCCGGGCGCCCCAGCGAAGAGCCAGGAGGTAGGAGCTCGGCCGTGAGAGGGGGCGAGTGAGCCCAGGGGTGCTTGTACAGCGTGAGGAAGTGTGAGTGTGCGTGAGTGAGTGTGTGCATGTGTGTGTTTGGGGCCATGCTGGGCAGGACATGTCAGCTGAGTGGAGCCCGGGAGGGAACCCCCCCCCACAAGTCCCTACTTAGCTGAGCCACCCCGGGAGCCCCGGGAACAGAGCGCACGAACAGGTGCAGCCCAACTGGGGAGCAGCGGTTTGCACAGGAGCTCGTGCAGAGGGGCACGTACAGGGCGCCCAGAGGGCTGGTCCCAGCAAGCGGCCTGAGCCCACGGGCCTGAAGAGCAGCTGCTGAGACCAGGTAAGTACGAGACGTAGATCGCAGCCGTGGCAGTGGCTCACCGTGCCTGTCAGCTTCAGCTTCCCCGCGCCCAGACCCCAGGCAGACAGAGCGTGCAGCCCTGGCCCTGCACGGCGGGGCTGCCTGGGGTGGCAGCGGTGCTGGCCCCGAGCACAGGCGCTCCCCCACTTGTGGGATGTGCTCCTTGCTGGAGTCCCTGGAGGGCCGAGTGCGGGAGCCTGAGCAGGAGGGACGCCAGCTATGCACATCGGGGCCTATGAAGACCACATTGACAACTACCGCCGGGCCCTACTCCAGGGAAACGGCACAGAGAAGAAGGATGGGGAGGAGAAGGGGGAGGAGGTGGCCACGAAGAAGACTGGCCACAAAAACCCCCTGGAGCTACCTGGAAAACAGTCGTCTCCAGGTCCAGCGCACACAGAGCTGGGCCACTCCTCCCTGGCACTGCACTACAGGTAGCTCCCCGCCCCACGCAGGAGACTCCGACAGAGACACCGGAGGAGGAGGTAAGTGCTCAGGGGGTAAGTATTCCCACCCAGAGGAGGGCACGCTGGGTGGGGGGAAATCTCTCCTGAGGGGCACGGAGGGACCTATCTGCCGTCCGGACCCCTTAGCCCAGACAAAAAACAACAGCATTACAGATATTTCATTGATTCCCCATGATACCCTATGGCCGGATCTCCGAAGCTCTTCCGAAGCGCTTTGGAAAGCCTAACGAAGCCAGTGTCATATTGAATGAAATAGTTTGAATGTTTGTAAAGGTTGCCCATTAGCCAGTTTCAGGAAGAAGATAAGATTTATCTCCTTATCTAGTTCTTTCTTTTGGGACTACGTGCAAAAGCTCCTGACTTCGCTTAAAGTCTTAATTTAAATTTCATCTTTTAGAAATCTTTTACAAAGAAAGCAAGTATCCTGAATTCCAAGAGATCAAACCCTGGGGCCTTTTGACCAGGTTGGTAAGAAAAGGGCATTTGCAGTGATATGGAAGTTTCCCAAAGGTAATTTAAAATGCTCAACAAAGGTAAAAGAATCTGTTGAGTAAGATCCGAGCCCAAATTTGGGAGCAGTGATATATTGAGTAGGAGGAGCCCACTGATGGCAGCTCGCTCAATAAAAACCGTAACTTACTGTCCCAAGTTGGAGGTGACTATACTTGTAGAACAACGAAGGAAAAATCGCAAGTATAGCCCGGGTCAGACTGATCACCTGAACTACCCTCTCCGTGAACACGAATCTCTTAGTTCACGCTGAAGCCGCGGAGCACCTGAAAGGGACTGAAGGAAGGGGACTTAGTCCTATCACTTTTGAAGCCAGCCTATTGAATTGTATTGCTGAGCCCATTTCATTGAACCGTACTACTGAGGCCAACCCATTGAATCATACTACTGAGGAATGAAACCATATTTTGGTATTTGGCTTCTCGGAATTCTAGGATTGTAAGTATAATATGAAAAATAATAGTATTGATTCAAATTTAACTTTTAGTTACAATTGTAGTTGCTTTTGTAACACTAATTCTTATAGTATTGTTTGGGAAGGAAGTGCATTCGGAGCATTGTTTCTGATATATGTAATTATTGTGTTTTTAATGTTTGTGGTGTTTCTTAAAGCTAAGCAGTGTTATATATGTAGCAAAGAGTTTTAAAATAAAATTGTGTTGTATAAATTAAGTGTGTAATCATTGTGAAATCGTGCAATCAGCTAACTACTCCCCCAGCCAGTGCATCAAAATGAATCAGTAAATTGTGAGGGATTTTCTCTATTCCATAACCCACTAGAGACATGGCGTCACGAACAGGATGCGCTGGTTACCCATTTCAAAATGGGATGAATGTGTTGCAGCATTGCACGTTCCACAATGATAACGAGGGAACTTGGAAGGTAAATATAAGGGATCTTAATAATGAGGATGAAACAATCACGTATAGTTTTATGTTTACAGAAGAAAGTTTAAGATGCTGTCTGGGAGGAATTCAGAAATCATATGGTCCACTAGATTGGAGTTTAGAAAATAAAGAAGTACAGCCAGAAGTAAAGGTGTGTAGGAAGAAAGAAAGTAGAAAAGAAGAGGGAGGTTTTCGAGAGATAATGCGAAAGGTGTTAGGGAAAGGAGTTTACGATCAGTTAAAATTGCCACTAGCAAGGGAGGTAACGTGTTTAAAAGCAGGAGAGATACTAAGAGAGTTAGAAGTAAGTTGCAAACAAGCAGCAGGAGGTCCTTTGAAAAAACCTAATTACCCGTCCCTCTTAGGAGAGGCAGCTCAGGGAATCATTCACTTATTGCATGAGGTGGAAAATTTAGCAGCCAAGAATAATGTTTTAAAATTGGTTATGAACCAGAGCAAAGTGAATGAAACAGAGGAGCATGGAGAGAAACCAAGTAAAATATCTGTGCAACCTACTGCACCCTCTCCAATTACTCCATCCACTCCACCACCACATGCAGAAGTTACAGTAGAATTGGAAGAATTAAAAGCTGACTATGAGGTAGGAGAAGTAGCTAAAGGTAGAGCAGAGCCAATACTGGAGGCATGTCCTATAGTAACTACTAGTTGGAAACAACAAGGCACAAATCCTGCGATTAGGCAGAATATCTATAGAGAAAGGAACAGGGAGGAAATAGAGGATTTGGCTAGGAGAACAGCACGACGTACTAATGAAAATTGCTGTGTGTGGGTAGGAAGGATTATAGAGGAAGAAAACGGAATAGGGACCCTATTAAGTTCAGAGGAGGCCCTTCCACTAATAAGAAATTTGGGATGGAGTAAGGGGGCAATTCTCACAAATACCATGAATATAATCCCGGGAGGCATGTATCCCATAACTTTAGCTGGATTAATTGCCACTGGGGTGAAAAATCATTTGGGAGCTCTAAGCTTTCCCCAAAATTTAGAAGGGGGCATGAATAGCATCAGGTACATAATATGGGGAATTAGTTTTGCCCATTGGACAGCACCCCCAAACACCCTGTCGGCAGTACAACAGAGATTAAGGAATGATTGTTTGTTTATCAGCACTCCTGAACAAGTAATTTGCAACAGGATGTCGTTAGAGGTAGCAGCAAATGTTCTGAAAACTCCAGGAGTAAAAGCCTGGCTACTGCCGCTGGCGGGGCAGACACCCTGGGAAGTAGCTGATCAAATAGGAACCATAGTGCAGGAGGAAGAAATGAAGAAAAAGCCCAAAGTATATGTAACAGGAAAGGGTCCAAACAAACCTACCCCAACCAAAGAGGATAAGGCTATGTTTGGATTCTTGCTCAGTAAAGGGTTCGAAAGGGAAGAATTAAGAAAGAATACGCTGAAGGAAAACAAGCAGTTAGCCATAAGCCATGGATGGAAACCTTGGAAAGATTGGACTGCTGAGAAACAAAGCAACCCAAAAAACGGGTCACGGGGGGAGAGCCAGTAAAATTCTGTCCCTCCCCCGAGACAGCTGAAATGATGCCAGAACAACAAGAATTGAATGGAGAGTCTCGCCCTTATGTAACCTTAGAATGCGTGAATCCCAAAGATTTAAGATTAGAGAGAGCAACTTTCCTAATGGATACAGGGGCACAAGTTAGTATGATCAGGAAGGCAGACTCACATTTACTTATTCCAAAAAATAAAGAAATTACCATTGTGGGAGTGAATGGGAAATATACTAAACATCCAGTTGGAACTATAATCCTAACAGGGGGAAAAGAAATAGAAGTATTAATTGGCTCAAAGAATATATTAGGCATGAATAGCAGAAGGCATGATCCTTATCTAAAAGAATCATTAAAGGAGATGTTGCCAATTGAAGTCTCAGAGGAGGAACTCCACAAGCCTAAATTAAAGACTAAAATTTCACCCATGCCAAAAAAGGTGCGTGCTTACCAAATTAAGGACTCATTATCAGGCCCAACTCAAGTATTAATAAAAGAGCTAATAGATGAAGGAGCCATAGAATTAACCACCCCAGGCAAATATGTTAGTCCTGCATGGACTATAGACAAGGGCCATGGGAAAGTCAGATTAGTA
Source organism: Alligator mississippiensis (assembly GCF_030867095.1). Lineage (NCBI taxonomy): Eukaryota > Metazoa > Chordata > Crocodylia > Alligatoridae > Alligator > Alligator mississippiensis. The sequence goes on from NC_081824.1 coordinate 475,306,889, forward strand.
GTAGATTATCGAGAAGTCAATTTAAGAATAGAGGATGTGAGTATTATGCAAAATCACACTGCACAAGAAATATTGTATTCCATTAGAAATTTAAAAGACACCCATGGGGAGCAAGTATTGATTTGAAGAATATGTTTTTCTCAATCCCCATAAATAACAAAGAAGGTTTGTTAAATATGAACCTTAATGGAAACACATGCCGATGGAAGGTATGTCCACAGGGGTATAAAAATTCACCAGCTATAGCTGATAGTTGTATAGGTAAAACCCTTATCAAATTTCAGGCAAACACAAATTATATAGCTGAAGGAATAAAGATCTGGCAATATGTAGATGATATACTAATAACTGGACCCACTGAGAAACAGGTTAATGAAACTCTAAAGCTGTTAATTAAACATTTAACTCAGGAAGGTTGGAAGGTAAATTCAGATAAAACAAAATGTGCAGCTACAAGTTTCACCTTCTTGGGGAGAAAAATGAATGAAAAGGAAATAACCCCAGAAGATAAATGGGTAACAGCTTTAAAGAAAGCAATAGAAAAACCTCCAAAGACTGTAACTGAAATGCAAGCAGTATTAGGAATTATTAATTGGTTAAGAGACTGGATTGAAAATGCCACAGTACAAAGCAAGCTAATCAGGGCAGCAATTAAAAGTAAGCACTGGTCAGCAGCAGCTCAAGGCCAAGTAGAAAGAATAGGAGCAGATTTAAGTTCAAAACAATTAACTTTACATCGAATACATAATCAGTTACCAGTGGAATTATACATCAGGACAGGTATAGATTGGCTAAGTGGAAAGGCAGTCCAAGGAAGTAACGTGATAGACTTATGGAGTCTCACACTTAAAGGATCTGAAGCTAGGTATGGAACTTCAGGTAAAGTATTACTTGGGTTACACCACTGCTATAAAAGGTACAGCCGAGAGTTAACAGAGAATGCAAAGATCCACCATCCTGCAGGGGCAGAGCTTGGAAATCTTAATGCTCCGCCTGTTGATTTTGAAGGAAATCAGAACACTTGGGTAAAGTTAGCCTCTAGCCTGATGCAAAACTGGGGAAAGAATTGGCAAGGGCGAAGAATCCCAAATGACAGCCAACAAATAATGCCACAATGGACACATGATGGAGGCATGTTTATGGAAGGATGGGGATTCAGTGATGGTTCAACCAAAAATGGGGATAAATTTGGTTGGAAGTGTACCAAGTGTCAGGTAACTCACCTAACCAATAACATTAATAATTGCAATGCCCAATTATTAGAATTGAAGGGGATGCAAGCATTAATACAACATTGTATGTTGAATCATGGTTCAGACATCTGGGAGTTGGTAACAGATAGAAAGTACATTTGGCAAGTGCTAACAAAGGGAGCTAAGCCAGCAGTACATTTAGAAATTTGGGAAAATATCTTGAAGGTGTTAACTACACATAGAATCCCAACATTTGTTACCCACACCAAAAGTCATACAAGAAATACTAACCAACATCATGCAGCTTTGGATAAAGAAGTACAACATTTTAGCATAGAAAAGAACCAAGAAGCTGAATTAGAACCATACCTTACGTGGTTACATGAATACAGTGGGCATTGGAACAAGTACGGGAAAACCGAATTTTAGAAGTTAATGGATGGGGGCCAATAAATGCCTATAATCTAAGGAAAAGAATTAGACAACAGTGTGAAGTATGTAACCAGTTCAAAATTTCACCCAAAAATCAGTATGCGTATAATTATCTTAAAAGTGACTATTTCAACCCAGGTGAAACATGGCAAGTGGATCTAATGGGGCCTTTAACAGATGCAAAAAGGTTCCCAAGTGGACTGGTAGTAGTGGATATGGGAACAAGAACGATTAATTGTGTTCCACTAAAACATACCACAGCTAATGATGTTGTAAAAGCATTAGAAAAAATTGGTGGTTCATGGAAGATCCCAAAACAAATTGCTACAGATGGTGGTCTGCCATTTCAAAGTAAAGGATTTATTGAATGGTGCCGAAATAACAATATAGAACACCATGTGCACACTCCTTATCATCCACAATCTAATGGGGTTGTGGAGAGACACTGGTATTTTGAAGACACAATTGAAAACAAATTTAAAATCAAGTTCTTTTAAAAACTGGGATGCAGTATTGCATGTAACCTTAATTCAGTGCAATAATGATAAGACCATGTGGTTGAAACACGAAAAGAAAGAGTTTCCAGTGTGGACATATAAGTATAAAAAAGGTGATGAAGTGTGGATACACCTACCCAAAGAAGAAAAAGTAACAAAAGGTGGAATTGATCAATTGGGGAAACATCCCAACACTTATTTTTGTTTAACTGAGGAAAATCAAACAATATTAGTACACCAAAGTTGGCTAACCTCACGAAGCTAGGCCTCACAAGGACCTAAGCAATCCTTTAATTTTGTTACAGGTGTCAAGGATTGAAGTGGCAACAGTGGGAGATCAAGGATGAAAATGATCCCAGAGATGAAAACTGGATGTGGCTAACCAATGCAACATTATGCAGACCAGTGCATAGACCACCCAACGTGATTCTGGGATATAATGCTGATGTATGGAATCTCACAATACCAGGTTATTCCCTTAAATGTCATATTCCTTGGGAAGGACCATGGAACCCCTCCAAATTATTAAATCCTCGTGATATAATTAATGGACCATATCCATATGGCATTAAATTAACAGAAGCAGGGATAAATGAAACTGAGTACTATCCAACACCATGGGGTTTTGTGAGAACACACCCAAAAAAAGGTGTATTTGGGGTAAAATTAACTATTATACCAGTAGGGTTATTTGAAAATGCTCCAGTAGACCCCTATGGTATCATCCAATGTAAGTGGAATAAACTTTTCTGGAAACCTAACACTGTCCAGAACAGTGGCCGGCTTACCACTAGCACTGGGTGTCGGACTATAGTACATACTAGAAAAGGGATATTACCTTATCTCTTAATTATAAGGGATCCACCGCACCAAGAACAAAGCACAATAGCCTGGCATTTAAAATCTCCTGAATATTCCCGCACTGCCATGCGCATTACATATAACATTAACTGCACGCAACCACAAAGAAAGCGCAGGTCAGTCTGGACAGACTGGGCACAGCAAAATCAAGATAAAGAATGGGAAGAAACAGTAAAACCTGAATTCATGTCACTTTTGGGATTTGCCACTACACATGTAACCATTACAAAAAACATTACACAAAGAATGCAAAATTTCATAACATTAACTGAACAACATGAAAATATCACTAATTCTAACATGAGGAAAATCCAAGCTAGATTACAGTTCATCACCTGTACACAATTTCATGAATCCAGCACCTTTGAACAACTTATTGTAACAAATTTAAAGAAAAAATTCACAGATGCTGGACATACACCTTATGTAGAATGTCATAGTTAAATAGCATAATTATTTAGTCACGAAAATCAGGGAAGTGTACAATGGCTTTGTTCAGTGAACCCACTAATGCGTTGGACAGTACGTACCCGCATTGGAGGAAAACATACAGGTACATTAACCACCATGCGGTGTACCAAGCATAATTGCACACAAGTAAACACCAACCAAGTAAAATTAAATGATAAATGCTCTGAATTGGAAGCATGGAATCAAACCCATATTGTGCAATGTGCTGATTGCAAATGTAAAATCTACACTAAAACTGTTCAAGTAAACATATTAAACTATGATTATGCTTTTGACTTAACCCCCCAAGATGAAGCAACGCAGTATTATGAAATAGCAGAAATGGGATATGATATTCCTCAACTCCAGCCCTGTAAGCAAGAGGGTCAGTTCTGGAGAGATACAGGGGAAATAATGGAAATAAAATATAATATCCCTCAAGACTCACCCTGTGAGCCTGGAGCTCAGTTATGGAGAGACACATTTGCAAGGAAATGTGTGTGCATAATAGAGCCAAAAATTAATAATCTACACTCCAGTATGGAAGTAGTACTTTGGTCCAAAACAGGTATCCATGGATCGCTGCAGATCATTGGAGCACGACTGAGGAGAATAAGGTGCATTCCCAACTATCTGCGTGGGACATTGACTTGCAGGAATTAAATTTAACTCATATATCGTTTAACTTGGAAACTGGACAATTAGTGATGTTGTCAAAGGACTATGGAGAACACATTACTTACCTGAAATTACTCAACGCCAGCAAGATCCTCAATGCACCATCTGCTTCGGTGTTAGAAGGACTAGCCACGATTGGAAATGCAGTGGGCAATGGTGTTAAATCTACTGTACATGAAATAGGATCGATAGGACAACAACTATGGAACACTATAAAGACTGTATTTTTGGGAAAATGGGTGATATATGTTATAACAAGCATCATAGGATTGTTTGGGTTAATCATTTTCGGAAAATTAATTTTGTGTATGTTGTCATGGAATCATCATAATAAGTTTGTAAGGCTTAGTAATGAAATAGAATTGTAATCAAACTGCCTAATGGGCACGGGGGGATGTCATATTGAATGAAATAGTTTGAATGTTTGTAAAGGTTGCCCATTAGCCAGTTTCAGGAAGAAGATAAGATTTGTCTCCTTATCTAGTTCTTTCTTTTGGGACTACGTGCAAAAGGTCCTGACTTCGCTTAAAATCTTAATTTAAATTTCATCTTTTAGAAATCTTTTACAAAGAGAGCAAATATCCTGAATTCCAAGAGATCAAACCCTGAGGCCTTTTGACCAGGTTGGTAAGAAAAGGGCATTTGCAGTGATATGGAAGTTTCCCAAAGGTAATTTAAAATGCTCAACGAAGGTAAAAGAATCTGTTGAGTAAGATCCGAGCCCAAATTTGGGAGCAGTGATATATTGAGTAGGAGGAGCCCACTGACGGCAGCTCGCTCAATAAAAACGGTAACTTACTGTCCCAATTTGGAGGTGACTATACTTGTAGAACAACGAAGGAAAAATCGCAAGTATAGCCCGGGTCCAGACTGATCACCTGAACTACCCTCTCCTTGAACACGAATCTCTTAGTTCACGCTGAAGCCGCAGAGCACCTGAAAGGGACTGAAGGAAGGGGACTTAGTCCTATTACTGCTGAAGCCAGCCTATTGAATTGTATTGCTGAGCCCATTTCATTGAACCGTACTACTGAGGCCAACCCATTAAATCGTACTACTGAGGAATGATACCATATTTTGGTATTTGGCTTCTCGGAATTCTAGGATTGTAAGTATATATTGAAAAATAATAGTATTGATTCAAATTTAACTTTTAGTTGCAATTGTAGTTGTTTTTGTAACACTAATTCTTATAGTATTGTTTGGGAAGGAAGTGCATTTGGAGCATTGTTTCTGATATATGTAATTATTCTGTTTTTAATGTTTGTGGTGTTTCTTAAAGCTAAGCAGTGTTATATACGTAGCAAAGAGTTTTAAAATAAAATTGTGTTGTATAAATTAAGTGTGTAATCATTGTGAAATCGTGCAATCAGTTAACTACTCCCCCAGCCAGTGCATCAAAACGAATCAGTAAATTGTGTGGGATTTTCTCTATTCCATAACCCACTAGAGACATCCTGGAATGCCTCCCTAACACCAGCAGGATAATGTCTCCCTGACACTTGTAAGATAGCAAGAAGTTCAGAAAAAGGTCTCATTATAATGCTAAAAATCACACCCCTGGGCAGAGCAAAAGTATGTTAATGAAACATATATGTATGTAAATGAAATACATGGCTAAACCATAGGTATAGAGACATGCTCAGTAGAGAACGTCTTATGTCAGTGGCTTGTAACCAATCACTGAGCGATACACTTGCAAACATATGTATAAAAGGTACCCAAAGGTAGAAACTGGTGGTGCTTGCTTTGCAAAAGATTGCCAAGCACCCCTCTCTGCGCAGACTTGAAACAATAAAGATTAAGTTGGATCCTCCACCCCTGTGTGTTTATTGGCAAAAGCGCACCGGGCACGAACTCACACTGTCCTTTGCAGACAACACTGGCAGCGCCCAAGATCCCCCCAAACACCCCGAGATCGCTGCCACCCTGCTCTTACCGCCCCCACCAGCACCTCCCCGCCCCCGGGCACACGGGCTCTGCCCAGGGCAGGACCTGACCTGTAACTAAAGCAAGAGAGAGGAAGAAAAGCAAAGCCCCGCACGAGAGGAGCCGGATCCCTGTCGCGGGACCCCCAGCCCGAGGCTGCCCCATTGGCCCCCGCCTGGCCCGGGGGGCGGGGGGCGGGATGCAGACTTGGGTGTGCATGGGGAGCACGGGGCGTTTGCACCGGTGGCGGGGGGGGGTGTCGTTGCAGCGCCCCTTCCCGCCGGAGTGCCCGGGCCCGGGGAGGGCCGGGGCTGCAGCCCTGCTACCCCCACCCCCACCCCTATGGGGCTGAGCTGGGGCCGGCTCCCCTCTGCTCTTCCCGGGACCCCCGGGGGCTCCGGACCTTCCCCCCGCCGCCAGCCCAGCCTGCCCCATGGCCGGGCGGGATCGTGTGCGTATGTGCGTGTTTGTGTTTGCACGCACAAGTGTGAGCTTGCATGTTCCTGTGCGTGCATGCGTTTGTGCTTGCATGTCCTTGTCTGTCCATGCATGCGTTTGTGCATGCACACACGAGTGTGTGCTTGCATGTGTCTGTCTGCATTTGCGTGTATGCATCTGTCTGCGTACACGCGTGTACATGTCTCCATGCATGCATGTGTGCAGGCACATGTCTCCATGCATGCACGTGTGTGTGCAGGTGTGTCTCTGTGCATGCATGTATGTGCATGCATGTGTCCAGGTGCACATGTGCATGTTTGCATGCACACACGTGCATGTGTTTGTGCATGCATGCGTCTGCATGCATGAGTTTGTGCTTACGTGTGTCTGCTTGCATACATCTGTGTGAATGCATACGCGAGCATGTGTGCGTGTTTGTGCATGCACGTGTGCCTGCATGTGCCTGTGTGCCTACATTTATGTGCGTGCATGGCTGCATGCATACGCATGCATGTGTCTGTGTGCATTCATGTGTGTGCATGTGTGCATGTGTGTGTGCATGTGCACCTGTGCATGCTTATGTGTGCATGCACAAGTCTGCATGCATGAGTGTGCTTGTAGGTTTCTGTATGCATGTGTGTGCATGTGTATGTATCTATGTGCGTGCATGTGTCTGCACACATCTGTGTGCATGTTTGTGCATGCGTGTGTTCTTGCATGTCTGTGTGTATATGCATGTCTGTGTGCATGTATCTGTGTGCATGTGTGTGTTCCTGCATGTGCCTGTGCGTGCATGTGTGTATGTGCATGTCTGTGTCAATTCATATGTACCTCTGTGTGTCTGTTCATGAGTCTGCATGTGTACATATGTGTTCATGTGTGTGCCTGCATGCATGTGTGCATGCATATGTGCATGTGTGTGTCTATGTGTGCACGTGTGTTTGTGCGTGTGCTCCTCTCTGCATGTGTACATGCCTGTCTGTGCATGTGTGTCTGTGTTCATAGCAGGGAGAGTGTATTTGTGTTTGCGTGTCCATGTGCAGAGAGTGAGTGTGTAGAGTGCATGCCTGCCTGCATGTGTGCATGTGTCTGTCCACGTGTGTGCGTGTGCATGCATCTGTGTTCATGGCATGGAGAGCGTGTTAATGTGTCAACATGCAGAGCGAGTGAATAGAGTGCACACCCATCTCTCTCTGTGTGCGTGTGTCTGTGCGTGTGTGTGCCTGCATGTATGTGTGTGTGTTCATGGCAGGGAGAATATGCTTGTGCCTGCGTGCCCATCCCCATGCCTCAGCCCAGTCTGTCTGTCCACTGCAATCTCAGGGGTGTCCCTCCTGCCAGTACTGTGAAGCCCCACTCCTACCCCTTCAGAATAAAACCCACCACGAGCCACTTTTCCTTTATTATATTTTAATATAATCTTCTTGGGTGGAAGCAAAACAAGGCTCAAGCCATTCTCCAGACTGGGGGCAGGGAACCCAGCAATGGGACAAGGACAGCCCTCACTCCTGCCTAAAACAGACCGTTCCAGTACAACCCCCTCCCTCCCATTCATATAAATTAAGTCTCTCTCTCCTGGGAAAGCAGCAGGTGTAGAAGAACAGCTCTAAAAATATAACATGTCTTGCATTAGGCCCCCAAAACACATCTTCAAAGTTCAACCACAACCATGCCTGCGGCCCTGCCCCCTCTACACGGAGTCCTCTGGGTGTGGGTGCACGTGAAGCTGTGGAGGCAGGTCTCTGAGAGGGGAGGGGCAGGTCCTCGAGGAGCCTCCCCACAGCAAGGTCACTCCCGGGGCCAGTTAATGCTGACCTGGCCCGAGGCCTCCAGCACCTCCCGCTTGCAGTCGAAGTCGCCGTTGATGTGGCTGATGGACTGCTCCTCCACCACCCAGAGCTGGCAGCTGGTCTGCGGGATCAGTCGTGCATCATGGCTCACGTTGATCACCGCTGTGAAGAGGAGACAGGAGGCAAAGCATGAGCGGGGTGGGAGGCAAAGCAGAGGCCATTTCCATACTGAAGGAGAATGGAAAGACCCCATGTTTTCCCCATCAGCCACTGCCAGGACAGGGCTGGGCAGTGAAGGGCACGACTGGGACCCAACGGGGACCCTGGCAGGAGGGCACTGCTTGTAGTATACAAACCCTCCCGTGGGACCCACGGGCCCACCCCCAGTCAAGTAACCCTTCTGCTTCCCTGCAGCCCCTTGACAGGAACCCCATCCATGCCAGCTGGAATCTGACCAATGCACCTATTACTACCTTCCTCTGCCTGACAGATGGGACCCATGAGGCCACCCCAGCCCAGTATCGCCATCCACCCTTCAATCCGATCCATGGGCCCAGTATTGCCCCAACCCCGGCCTCCTCTGACCAGGGAGTGGACACCTCCCACCGCGCTGCTTCCACTCACCTCCATGTACGTGCTGACAGCATCACCCAAGGGATCGATTGACTCAATGCACAGATGATTTGTGGGTTCATTCTGGGGAAGTGACATCCCCAAAAGAAGCCAGGAGTCCTGAGCCACAAAGCCTTCCTCCCACCCCTTCCCTCAGCTAGAAACAGGACCCAGGAGTCCTCCCAAACCATACCCCTCACTATGGCATGCTGGACAGCACTCCTTTCGAAGAGCCAGAGCAGGGCACAACCTGCAAGTCCTGGTCCTCACGCCTGCTCTGCTCTAACACGCTTCCTTCCCAGAGCAGTGAACCCGGCACAGCCCCGTTCCCATCCCCTGCGTCCATCAGGCTCCCTGCAGGTCAGCTCAGCAAACATCACACGGGCTGTCTGCCCCCCGGGTAGGAAAGAAAAGGGCCCTGAGATAAGTGGGGTGAAAAGAGTGTCCAATCCCTCCTCCTTCCCCAAAATGCCAGGATCCAACTTCCCACCCACCTCCCTCAACTAACAGCAGCTCAAGGTCCTGTGCTCCCACCCAGGGCAAGGGCAATGCGCTCCCACCCAGGGCAAGTCTCCGCTCCCCGCCCCAGCTCTCCCCTGCATGGCCAGACCCACGGCACTCCCAGGGCCACAGCTCCAGCCTCTCCCTGACTTCTTCCTCAGTGGCCAGCCCTCACTCCTGGATTCCCAGCCTGTCTCCCCTTTGCCTCAGCCCTCACATCCTGATCAGCCCCCTGCACCCTCAGGCCCTAGCTCCTCCATACTCACCCTCTCCCCCCTGCCTGGAAGCCCCAGCCCCACACCTGACAGCCTGCAGATCTGCATGGTGAGGGCATGGCTCTCAAGGCTGAAGCGCCCCAGGCACTTGTGAGCATCCTGGTAGGGCAGGTGGATTTGTTTCGGCCACGTTCTCCTCCAAATCGGACGTGGTGATCTGGTGCAGAATGACACTAATTCTACAAGGCCGTGAAGTAATGAATCGTGAAGCATTTCATTTTGAGCAAGATAACGGAGAATACCAAACAGCGGTGGTTCCCCTACTGTAACGCACTTTTTTGATAGTAAAAGGTGTCTCTCTAAAGTACTCTATTGCTCATGTATGATAGTGGATTTACATGATTCTGCTTATACACGTTTAACTTATTACACGTTTATAGCTAGACAGTGTCAAGAAAATCCTGAGCCTTATTGTAGAATAGGGTAAGTCCTACCTGGATCTTGTCCGTCATCAGGTATGAAAGGCCAGCTCCTTCCTCCTCTTCACTCTCCCCAAATCTGAACCTCCATCATTTTCATCTTCGTCTTCTTTGTACTCTCCTGGTGGACCAGCTTCATCTTCATCTGCTTCATCCTCCTCATCCCCTTCTGAAAGGCAGGTAAATTAATTCCTTACAGCTTTGCTTAAACCTCAAAGGCTTGTTTGTAAACTCATCGTAAATGAGCTTCTGAAATCTGACTCAATTCAGCTACAAAACCTTCTCCAGAAATCTTTAAAAAAAGACAGGACTAGAAGTAACATCCCTCTTTTTCCTCTTTCTATAGGAAGAGAAAACACAGAACTGAATGTGCCACAGCATCGAATATGACATGATGGGTACGGAAAAAAAAAAGCTTTTGGTACCAGCAATAAAATAACTGCTTTTATATAGTTATATCTCAGTGTAAAGAGGTGTACTCACGTTTTCCTAAGTGCAGCTCTCCTTTAACTGTGCACAGCATCCACGACTACATTCCTTGCAAGTGCATTGCCCGCCCCCCGCATTACCCAATAGGAGCAGTATGTGATACTGCCCTTCACCTGACACACGTAGCTGATTTGTGCTCCAGCACTTCCACAGTCACTTTAGTCTCAATTTTATATTTAGATCCAGACTGAATGGCATAACTAATGACAGCAAGTTTAGAGAAGTCACCCTCATCAACTTCATCTTCTGAGTCGGGGGCCTCATTACCTTCCTGATCAAATCAACCTAGGTAGGTGATCTCCTGAAGCAGCTCAAAAATCCTTTCCCTGTAATCCTTTAGGTTTGTGATGGTACAGCTGAAGAAGTCCAGGTCTTCACGTTTTTAAGATTTTGCTAAAAATGAATTAAAATTGTTCACGGAGATGAAATAACTACTTGGTACGTCCAAGTATTGCGCTCCTGCCTCCTAAATGTCACTGACTTTGCTGGCTACCTCCCACCACCTCTTCTCCGTTGCTGTTTCCCGTTGTACAGAGCTCATGTAAGAAGTCTTCGTGCTGACAGTCAACATCCCTTCCCCAGAAGATCAGACACTCTCTCTACGCTCCCTTTGAAACAGGTTTGACCCACTTTCCATCCCATTGAAATGTGTGTCTTTGCTGCTGGATGCCCCAAAAGTAAATCTGTCTTCAGAAATACGATCCTATAATCACCCAGGGAGATGCAAAGCTCTCCCATTCCCTGAGGTCGGCACAGCCAACTGTCCCAGCGCCGATCCTGCCATGCCTGGTGCACAGACAGCTTTCCATGGCCTGAATGGGGCAGCTGTGGATGTGACGATAGAGGTAATCCTGCTTAGAGTAGATCCGGGTTCTGCAGTCCATTGTAGTCACGAGTCGGCCTGTGTGAGTAGGAAGCTTCGGAGCCGCCTCGGAGACCCGGCCATAGGGTATAATGGGGAATCAGTGAAATATCGACAGCTTTGTTGTTTTTTGCCTGATTTGGGTGAAACTTGCAGGGATGGTAGCCCCTGTTGAGAGCATGAAGCCTGCCAAGTTTCAAGAAGATCGGTGCAGGGGCTCAGGGGAACTGCACCCCACATTCTTGAAAGCAAAACTCATGTCACGTGTATGTGTCACGCCACAGCCGGGTGAAAACTGCAGGGGCGGTAGCCTCGCCGAGGCCATGAAACCTGCCAAGCTTCAAGACGATTGGTGCAGGGTTTTGGGGGAACTGCACCTCGAGCTGCTGACAGGCAAAACTCGTGACATAGATGACCGTGTGTGTTAAGGTGCAGCGGGCTGGAAACTGCAGCGATGGTGGCCCCTGCTGCGGCCACGAGGCCTGGCAGCTGGTGAGGGGATCGGCGCAGGGCTTCTGGGCTCGGGGGCCTGCACCTCTGGCTGCTGACAGGCAAAACTCGTGACATGGGTGCTCGTGCAACCGTGGCTGTTTTGAGGCATGGGACCTGGGATCACTGCAGGCCCGGCTGTTACCAGTTACCAATTAATCATGATTCCCTCAGGGACCAGCTCAATACACAGCACCAAGAACAATCCACCGCCCCAAGACAGACGCCGTCAGTGCACTTAACAAAAGATGAAGCCTCTTCAGACAATCTACAGGAAAACCGGTCTCAGTTCTGCGCATCTCCATTTGATTTTGTAAGCATGAGTGCCTTGAGGCTGGCCACAACCAAAATGGCTCAGGATTAAAAAGTTAAGAGAAAATGTCAAGATGCCGTTTCATAGACACCTTGTTGTAAAAGGAAGAGGATTGGAAAAAAGAAAATAAAACCCCATCATTTCAAGCTGGCTCCTACATGTCTGGTTATTCCTTAAAACTTGATGTTTTTCCTGGTTGTTAATCCATTTCTTGACACGTTCCAAACCAGATAACCCCTGGTCACTGAGAAAGGTCATTCATTTAAATTGAAACTGTTATATAATAGGATTTTCCCTGTCACTTATGGCTTGGGACCCTCTTGATTTACACAATTCAAAGAATGCTTTGAAGAGGCTGGACTAAGGGGATAAGAAAGCTGTAAAGCAGCAAACAGGGTGCTTCAAGAGAGAAAAATCTCTCTGACACCACCCGCTGTTGTTCCCAAGAAGCTGGCAGAAACAGATCCTCTCCCTTCAAGGATCGTGCTGGGAACTTTGCTTGTCATCAGATCACCCGAGTGCCTGGGAACAGTGACACCCCAGCTCTCGCTCTTTCTCCCTCTTTCTCTCTTTTTCTTTTTGTCTCTAGGCATAGCTTTCTGAACCTAAATTGTATTAGTTAAGCTTCAGCTAAGTTTCCCCAAATACTCAATTAAACCAGGGGAATATTGTAATTGTTTTGTTTTCCCTTGCATGTCTATTACTACTAGTACCATTATAAATTGGATATGCTTCACAATAAATAACTTTTATAGTCAAACTGGAGGTAACTGGGTGTATTTTTCCTTCTCTACTTCCCTTCCCCACTTGCTCTGCAGCAACGCTTCTTTTACCTAAGCCAAAGATCCCTGTCAAGCCCAGAAATACTGTGGGGTCCGCTCATCAAGAGGCTAGCACTACTAGGACAGTTAGGGCAAAAGATTGGGACGTGCTGAATTTGAGACACATAAGGGGATCAGCTTGTATAGGCTGATTGGCCCAGTTTGGCTCAGGCATGCCCTAATGAACTGAAAGCTGGCCCGTGAGGGTGTCAGCTGGACACCCAGCCGCATTCAGAGGGATTCTGTTCACTGAGTGCTGGTGTCTGACTGCAGTGTAGTGTTCCCTTAATGAACTGATTCCTGGCACATGAAGGTGTCAGCCTGTACATGCTGATCAACCCGGCCGGGTCAGGCGTGTCATGTGAGTGTGTGTGTGTGTGCGTGTGTGTGTGCATTTGACTGATTTAGTGGCTGGTGTGTGTGTGTGTGTGTGTGTGTGTGTGTGTGTGCGCACGCGCACATTCGACTGATTTAGTGGCTGGAGGAACCCAGCCCTACTAAAACGGAGTCCTGCAAGATAGCTCCATTGTGGGTGAGGTCTTGCAGAAGGCAGAGATACAGCTCCGTACAGAAACACAGGTAACACGAGCAGCACATTGATAGAATTGCAAAGACCCTAGAAATGTACCCCTAATAAATGAGCACACCCCAAAGTGACAGGCAAATCTGGTAACAGCTGGGATCATGGCTGGAAATCCATTTTGGGCCACCCCACACCATCTGGGCCAGGCAAGACACTGGTCATCAATTCAGTCTGTAATCTCAGCCCAAATGCCAGGTCCTTAGTCAAGCATGTATACTTAGTACCATGGGAATGGGGGGCTGTTAGTTGGCAGCCTGGTATGAAGAAACCACGCTCTGGTCCGGGCCAGACTGGTCAGTGGTGTCCGGGAGAGTCCCCCGGCGCCATAGAGGCATGGTGTGGGGTGGCCCAAGAAGGATTTCCATCTCAAATCCCAGCCCATGAGAAATTCCTTCCTTGAGCCTGTCTACTTGGTACAGTGGGGATGGGGGAACTGGCCCAAACAGTATTTGGAGCCGTAACCCCAGCCCAAAACCAGGTCCTTATTCCGGTCCATGTACTTAGTACAGTGGGCATGGGGGGCTGGCAGTTGGCAGCTTGGCACGCAAAAACTGCACTTTGGGCCAGGCAAGACTCTGGTTGGGGGGTGTGGGATAGTATCCAGTGCCAGAGGCATGGTGTGGGGTGGCCCAAAGAGGATTTCCTGTCGTCAACCCAGCCCAAAACCCAGTTCCTTATTCAAGCCCATATACTTAGGACAGTATTTGTGGGGGCTGTCAGTTCAGGGCCTGGCACAGCCAAACCATGTCTTCAGACTAGCAGGACTGCCTAGAGTGCAGAGTGTATAGCGTGCATGCTTTGCATGTATGAGGTCCTGGGTTCAATCCCCAGCATCTCCACTTTTCATGGGGCAACAGGGCAGGCCCTACCAAGAGAGGCTAGAAGGCCTGAACCTATTCAGCCTCCACAAGAGAAGACTGAGAGGGGATCTGATGGCCATTTACAAACTCCCCAGGGGGGACCAGAGAGAACTGGGGGAGGTTCTGTTCCCCCCAGGCACCACCCAGGGTTACTAGGAATAACACCCTCAAGTTGTTAGAGAAAATGCTCAGGCTGGACATCAGGAAACGTTACTTCACGCTTAGGGCTGCTAGGCTCTGCAATGGGCTCCCAAGGGAGGTGGTGCTCTCCTACCTTGGGTGTCTTCAAGAGGAGGCTGGGCAGATATTTGGCTGGGGTGACATGATCCTGGCACCCATTCCTGCCTGTGGGAGGGAGTCAGACCTGATGAGCTGCTTAAGTCCCTTCCACCCCCAAGTACTATGATACTATGACTCCGGTCAGAGATGACCAGGAGAGTCCCCTGGTGCAACAGGGACATGCTGTGAGGTGGCCCAAAACAGATTTCCAACCATAATCCCAGCCCAAGAACCACTTCCTTACTCAAACCCACATACTTAGTACCGTGGCTGGGGGGAGCTGTCCGTTGGCATCCTGGCAGGGCCAAACCACGAGTTGGGCCAGGCAAGCTGTGGTCAGGGATGTCCAGGGGAGTCCACTGGTACCACAGAGTGATAGCGTGGGGTGGCCCAACAAGCATTTCCATCTCTGATCGCAGCCCAAATCCCAGTTCTTTATTCAGGCCCCTGTAGTTGGTGGCGTCTGGGCAGACGATCAGCTGGCAGCCTGGCACAGCCAAACCGTTTCCTGGGACGGGCAGGACTCTGCAGAGGTAACCAGGAGAGTCCCACGTGCCACAGAGGCATGGCGTGGGCTGGCCCAAGAAGGATTTCTAGCTATGATCCCAGCCCTAAATCCAGGTCCTTATGTGGGTCCATATACTCAGCACAGAAGCTGGCACGCTGTCGGTTCGCAGTCTATCACGGGCAAGCCGCGTTCTGGGTCGGGCAAGACGGGTGAGAGACGTCCAGCAGAGTCCCCGATGGCACACAGGTCTGTCATGGGGTGGCCCAGGAAGGATTTCTGGCTATAATCCCAGCCCAAAAACTAGTTCCTAACTCACGCCCATATATTAGTACAGGGGCTGGGGGTGTCAGCTGGCAGCCAGCACGGCCAAGCCGCACTTTGGGCCGGGCAACGCTGTGGTCGAGGTGCTTCGGGACAGTCCCCTGTGGTGCCAACAGGCTGTTTGGGGTGGCCCAAGAAGTATTTTGCCCCATAATCCCATCCTAATCTGACCTTTATTTAGGGCTCTATGTTTGATACAGAATATTATTTTATTTATTAGCAAATATGTAATGAAATTCTATTTCAGATGTGTAATTCATTAACAACAAGCTTTGATTGGGTCTAGATTAGCTTTGAAAAAGGAACTGGGAATAAGCAACCACCTTCAGCCTGGTGGGCGGGATGGAGGAGCCGGGGCCCCGCAGGCAGCTTTGGGCTTCTCCCTGATGAGCACCCCTGAACCTTCACTATGCACCCCCAGCCCCCAGAAAAGCAGCCAGAGATTGATTTATTTATTCATTTATTTTTTAAATGATTTTTACCTGCCCAAAATCTCACCCCCGACACAACCAAGAAACGCACGGAGGGTGAATTGCAGCGGGTGACCCGGACTCAGAGTTAACTGAAGAAAAGGGGAGGGGAAAAGAAAAGTCATTCACCTCCATCGAGTGCAGCAGAAAACACCCCAGCTCTCAAAAACAGGAATACTACATAGCCAGTCGCAGTAATTACAATACTATATCAAGAATAATTATGATGCAGCAGTACCGCAGTAATAGCGATTAGCTGATGCCCAGCCCAGGGTTTCTAGCGCCCACGCAACTGGTTTAAAAGAAGCTGGATGTGCAGAGCGCGTTGTGCACGCCCAACGGATTTTAAAAATCATTTCATTCATGTCATGATAATAAATTTAAAAATCATCTTATTAACGTCATGATCATGCACCGCTAGAATGAGAAATAATTAGAATAGTAAGCAACATGAGCGTTAATTAGCACTATGTAAACGTACGGTAATTGGTGAATAGCCACGTGTAAAAGGTAGCAGTAAGCATCCAGGAGGCGCGGAGAAGGCGGGTCCCGGCTGTTCTGGGGCCGGGGTGGGGAGGGAAGGAGCAGGCGGCCCCGGGGCTCCCGCATGCCGGCTCGGGGCACGTGCAGCGCCGTGTGGGCGGGCGGGCGGCTCCGCGCTGCCTCCCCGGGCGCATCTCGAGCCCCTGCCCGAGCCCGGAGCGGAGCTGCGCCTCCCCCGCCGCTGCCCCCGGCCGCAGCGCCGCGCTCCTCCGCGCCCGCGCAGCGGGTCCCGCGCACCCCGCCTAGGCCACGCCCCCTGGGGCGGAGCTCCGCGCTCCTCCGGGGCCGCTCCTGGACTAAGTGTCCCGCGCAGGGCGCAGGCGCGTTCGCCCAGGCCACGCCCCCCGGGCGGGCAGGGCGGGGGCGGGGCTAGGGGGGGCGGGCGCTTAATCTTTCCATGCCGGCGTTCATTGGCTGGGAGGCGCTGCGCGGGCCGGCAGCCGATTGGGTGCGGTGGACGCCCGTCTGGGCTGAGAGCTTTTAAATACGACTGTAGCCGCCATAACGCGCCACGCGGTCGGGGAAGCTGGTTGCGGGCGGGTGTTGAGGTGCGACGCGGCGGCCTTTGGCTCGAGATGGGCTCAGGCCTCCAGGAGCAGCGTGACGAGGTGTTTCCCCAGCACCTGCGCGTCCCCCAGCCCTGCTGCGACAGCGCGGCTGTGCAGAGGGCGCTTTCCTTAGATTTTTATTTATTTTTATTTATTTATTTACTATTTTTAAGCATCTCTTTTCAAAACATGGGTTGGAAGTTGTATCTAAACCAGACAGGGGCCAGAACGGCCTGTTTCCCCGCGCCGAGCTGTAGAGGAATAAAGAGCAGCCAGGAGAAAAGTGACTCTGCGGGGGATGGGCGATGGAGAGCGGCGTTCTCGGTAGTGCGAGGGGCTGGTACGACCAGAGGACCCAGATGATAAAAGTAAAAAAAAAAAAAGGTTTAGTGATTACTCCAAAGAAGGCAGCAGGGTTTGCCATGATCTGATACAAGGGTCTAGGACGGCGGTTCTGAACCTTCTTCAGTTGACGTACCCCTTGGTCTCCGAGTGAGACTTCACGTACCCCCTTTCAATGGGAAATTAATTTTTATGTCAAACTGTGTACAAAAAAACACGATTGGTGTCAAATGGCAAAACGTGCCCAAACTTATTAGTGCAAACAGTGCTGCTGCTTACTATCAACCAACATTTTAATTCTAGGCAACGTTTTCGAGAGCGCCACACGCACGTCATGTTCAGCTTTCAGTTTGTTCCTCGCTTTGGTTTTTGCAAAAAGCACTGAAAACCCCGACTCGCAGAGATGGGTTGTGACAAACGGCGCTAGACCTTGGTAAGGTCGCTTGGTCCCAGTGGGATATGCCTCCCCAAGTCTGCACCACAATCGATCCAATTTCATTGATTCAAAATGGACACAAAGTTTCTGATTATTGCGCAAATCAAGTAGCAGATCTTTTGCCAGGTCGGCATCACTGATTTGTTCAAGAGAAGCGGTAAAAAGGCTCCTTACCCAAACATCAGCTACCTGAATACTTGTTATAATTTCTTCTGTGGTGACTTTCAGATTTTCAAGATGCGTAATAATACTCTCGGGGTGTAGGTTGTATTCGTGTTGGTCTTCGCTCCATCCAGGAAGAGCACACGCCAATTGCTGAAACTTCCTCAGCCCGACAAGGGGTTTTTGAACCCAAAAGCTTGCTTAAAATTTTTTTCCAACTATTTAAGTTGGTCTAACAAAAGATCAGATTCGCCCAAAGAACCTTGTCTACCTAATAATACTCTCACGGACTCATGGTTCCCCTGGATGCACTGGATCTAAAGTGATTTCATCAAAGAGGAAAATTGGCCAAATTACTGGAATTCCCTCTTCTTCCCCAGAGAGCCAACTTCTCTTGAAAGCATTTGACTTTTTTGTCCTCCTAGATAGTACTTCTTCACCTGGGACTGAAATGTTCAGTGAGTTTAGAATTGTGAACACATCTGCGAGGTATGCCAGACAACCCGCAAAGTTCGGACCTATGAAACACTGAAGCAGAACTGATCCATTTTCATGCAGAAACA
This sequence comes from Alligator mississippiensis, assembly GCF_030867095.1. Classification (NCBI taxonomy): domain Eukaryota; kingdom Metazoa; phylum Chordata; order Crocodylia; family Alligatoridae; genus Alligator; species Alligator mississippiensis. The sequence goes on from NC_081824.1 coordinate 475,325,553, forward strand.
TTTCAATTAAATCTCAAAGTTCAAAAACTCTTGTCAGAACTTTTTGTCTGGATAACCAGCGTACTTCTGTGTGAAGCAGAAGTACAGCGTGTTCAGACCCAACCGCTTCCTTCGCACAGCGCTTTGAACATGCAGTGATTCAATGCCCTTGCTCTGATCGAGTTGATGGCCTGGATGACAACATCCAACGCGTCTTTCAAATAAGAGGGAGGAGAATGCAATGACTAGAGATCACATTTGGATTCACCTTTTTGACGAGAGCGGTGAACTCTGAATATTTCCCCAACATAGCAGGAGCACCGTCAGTACAAATAGCTCCTACAAGGTCCTAGGGAAGGCTGGAAAAAAGGAAAAAATTCATTCATCATAGCCATAATGTCTGCTGCCTTGGTTGTTTCTTTCAGCAGTTCACAAAAGAGAAATTCTTCTTTGACATGATTCTCATGCACATATCGAGCAAAAACAAGAAGTTGTGCGCAATTTGAGACATCAGTTGATTCATCCAACTGCAAGCCAGTTTTACCAGACTTTTCTTGACTTGCTCCACTACTTGTTTGCGTATGTCCTCTGACATGTCCTTGATTCGGTCGTGAATGGTGTTGTATGGGGGATCTGTGCTATTTTTAGTTTTGCATCTTTACCAGACATCAGCTTGGCCATTTCCATGGCACGGTTTCACCAGGGTCTCTGTGATGGTATGCAGCTTTTTTTTCTGTGGCCATCTTTAATGTCATGCGATAACGAGCCTCCAGCGCTGGCTTCTGGGGAGTAAATCCATGATCGGAAAGTGTGCTCTTGTTTCAAGTTGTGATCGCTTGAGTTTGAATAAAGCTTCTGGGTCTGTAGTATTTTCAGCGTGAACAGTCTGAAGGTGCTCTTTAAGTTTAGATGGCTTCATATATCCATTGCAAAGTACCTTTTGAGCGAAGGAAGCATTGTGGCTTCTGTAAATCTTCTGTATCAAGCATAAACATAAAGCCAAACTGCACATGCAAATCCTAGTAATAACACTTCTTTGACATGATAAATCGATGGACAAAGCAAGAATTCAATCCTTGCAAAATAGTGAAAAGTAAAAAAACCCTTAAAATATACATCATAGGTTGGTAACAATGTCAAATTGAACATAGGTACTTACCAAAATGAAAGGAAAAAGCCGATGTATACTGTTACTTGTGTGGAACCACCACGTGCATAAAAAAACCTGACATAAACTCAAATGCAAACACAACAACTGTGAATACACAGCTATGTTCAAAGACTGACGCTACACGAGTGAGTGACGGGTGTTTGGAGCAACGTTTCTGGTGCAAGGTTGAGGCATGGAGCAGGAGTAGGATATCTGGTTTCCATGCGCATGTGCATTTTAACGGCACTAAAGCCCCAGCAATTTCAAATTGTCAAGACTTTTTTTAGGCCCTTCAACGTATGTTAGATGGTAAATGAAATATATCTCACGTACCCCTGATGAGGCTTCATGTACCCCATGGGGGTACATTGAACCCGGTTCAGAACCGCTGGTCTAGAACTTGATTCTCAATCAGGGACCGCAGCAAACCCAATTCACAAGAGAAAACTAGAGGTTTCAAATGGGAATCTGTACTATTAAAATCAGCTCTGTCCTGTCTGTGGCGATTGATCTTTCTGAGCTCTTCGCAACAGAAAAATTATTCTTACTTGCATCAAAAAATGAGCGAAAATTAATTGCTGGCATCCTCCATGGGGGGCCTTGAATCTAATGGCCAGTGCTTGGGCATCTGGTGTGTGAGGTACTTCAAATTGAGACAGGAGATGGGGACGTTACAGATCTTCCAAGCAAACTTTTTAGAAATTCCTGCAAGCTAGCTTCTGATATCATACCCCGTGATGGCATGAAAACCCAGCAGTCCGTCCCTTAGTTCATCCAAACTTTTGGGTCAGGTCAGCAGTAGCTTTATTTGGATAGAGCTACCACATTGTGACAATGACTGCGTTATATCCTTCTGACTTCGCTTCAGAAAGAAGCAAGATCACGTGGGTGCCTGCCGCCTCTTGTGTGGAGTGGAGGTGGGCCGTGTTTCTTCCAGTTGAGGAGGCAGCATAACCATCATTACCACCACTGACTGTTAGTTCTTTGTCGCCATGTAATACTTGCTGTAAGGGTTCCTTTTTGAGGAACCTAACAAGTGTTTGCATGCCTTGTTTTCCTTGGATTCAATCACTGTTCTCCATTGCACAGGTAACATGACGTCCCTGCTACTAATTCCAATTCTTATTTTCTTCCTTTCCCAATTCGACGCTTTCTAGTAACATCCTTGATCAATGGGTCTTTGTAGCAGTCGAACACAACATCTACCCTGCTGCAAGGTTCCTTGAACTTGGACACGATATTCACCGCAAAAGCATCCACATGGTCTCCAAAAGTCACTGCATCCTTGGGTTTTCCATGGCCTGAATCACAGCCACACCATCAATCGCTACACATGTTGGAGTCAGGGCTTCTTTCAAACTTGTCTACAAAATATTCTCTTCCAAAATGGAGAGTAGTTAAGCTTTGTTTGCTGGTCTCAAGTTTCCATTTGCTGTAGCCAGTGATAGCAGTACAGTAGAGAGTTCTTGCCTCAGGAGGTTATCGACATCCATAGATAGAAGCAGGCGTCTGAAAAGTTCACGATCAGCTCTGAGGACTGAGGTCCGTTGTTTTGTGTTTTTCTGTTGCTAACTGTACTGGAAGCAAGAGTTTTTAACTTTGAGATTGGTGCACATACGATGACAGCTTTATGCACAAGTCAATCAGCAACAAATGTCTCTAAGATGTTTTGTCCTAACTGCTGTGCATTCAGCACGCCTTGTATAATTGGTTCTTGGGGAGTGTCACCAGTAGCGAGGCACACCAGCTCTGGGGATTCCCTGTTGTTGAACACTTTGAATAACTGGAACTTAGTAGGCAGCTTTTTAACATCCTCCTCATCCCTTGTCCGTGCTTTTGCCTGTCCATGCCATAAGTGCTTGTGCTGCAGAGAGCATTGTGTAAGCGTTGCAATAGCTGGCCTGCTTAGTCCTAGGCCTTGGCATATTCTCTTTTTTTTCCTGCTCGCCTAAGTGGCCTTTTTGGACATCTACAGTGTATTTTTAGTATTTGCACATCCAGAGGTACTCTGTCTCTGGATGCATAGCCAGTGTGGCTGACTATCCAGATATTTTGCATCAGATGGCTGTTAGATCCCCGACTCCATGCACAGCCCAACGACTGGGGAGACGACAATTCAGTTGCTCATGGATCCTGTTACTCACTAGCCAGAGGAAGCAGGGAGCAAACACCAGCACACATTGCTCACAACAGCTTTATTCAACATGGAGCCAGCTTCAGGCCAGGTCCCAAAGAACACAACCAACTGGGATCCTGCATTACTTTTTACACACCTTGGTTCATGCCCGTTAACATTTACTCCACCTTGGTTCCTCCTTTGTTCCACCCATATCTCCTCCTATCTCAAGCTCTGCCTCTGTTTACTTCATTAGCATGCAATTACCTATGCATTTCATGTGTTTACATTCTTGAGAAAAGCTGCTCACAGCAATACGTGTTGCCAAATAGTGCAATGAACCAAAGTGCATGATTCAAGAGATTTGGGAAAGAGTGCCACGTAACATATTGAGTAGAAAATGTCAGTAGGTCACGTTCTGCAAAAACTCTCTTCAAGGCACTGTAATTTGGGATGTCAATTGGTGCCATGTGGAACGTGTCAGGAGCGTCGGTAGCATCCGCTTCAAATGGATCTGCACACAGCTTCAGCTCATCGTTGTGTTCCTGGAAATCCACACATCTTTGTTTGATTTCATCCAGCAGACGGCCGACCGGTGTAGAATACGTGTCATGGGTCACAGTCTCAGCACATCTTGTTAATAGTGTTGTGAAATGGGTGACATTCTTCTTATTCAACTGTTTCTGAAAGAATTCGAGCTTACGAATGAAGGATTGGATGTGTTCATACAGTCTGTTGACAAATTGATCCTTCCCTCGTCATTTTAGATTCAAATCTGCAAGATACTTGGTGTGTCAACTAGGATGCCAAGTCATCATCATCGTCCATGAAGCCAGCATCTTTTCCTTTGTTTGTCATGAAGGTTTTAATTTCGTCAAGCAGTGACAAGTATTTGGCTAGCGTGGCTGCCCTGCTAAGCCAACGAACTTGGCAGAAGTAAATAACGTCATGATGGTCCAATCCTATCCCAGCAAGAAATGCTTGGGACTGTCTATGATTAAGCCCCTTTGACCTGATGGAACTGACTGTACAAACCACCTTTTCCATCACGTCTCATCCCCAGGGCCTTTGCACACAGCTGTTCCTGGTGAAGGACGCAGGGATGTGTGATGACATCCTGAGGCACGGACTTGACCAGTAAACTGACAGATCCATCGTGCTTGCCTGTCATCGCAGGGGCGCCATCCGTTGTTAGACCACAGAGTTTGTCCTCTGGAAGACTGAACTCCAACAAGACACGTTTGACTTCATTGAAAATGTCCTGTCCTGCCGTTTTGCCTTTCATTGGACACAAGTCGAGCAGTTCCTCAACAACATGCAATGGTTTGGTCACTGCTCGTGTAAAGGTTGCCAGTTAAGCTGTATCACTCACCTCTGCTTCACCATCGTCCCCGGGGCTGCTCCCGCCCTGCAGGGGAGGAGGCGGCGTGGTTCGGACCGGGGCATGGACACCGTGCCCGTGCCCCTGCCCCACCCCAGCCCCGTGCACCTCGCTCCGGAGCCCCGCAGGGATTCCCACCGGCCCGGCGGCGCCTGCGCAATGACTGCTCCGCCTCTGCTCCCCGCGCCGCTCCCGGCCTGGGCATGCGCAGAGAGTCCTTTCCCGAGGCTTCCCCGCCCCGCTCTGCTGCCAGCGCATGTGCAGTGGGGCGGTTGCTGCCTGTGCTGATGTGCGAGGCTCGTTGGGCGCAGCGCCCGCCCCGCCCCGCCTGACAGCGGCGCTGGGGCGGGCCAGGGCACTGCCGCAAGAAGGTACAGTAACAAAATGAAAGTCAATAGGAAACGAAAAGCCAACACGTCACTCAAACCCATAATCCTGGGATGGAAAGTCTGATGCTCTACTGACAGAGCTAGCCAGGGACAACGCTTGATCTGCATGTGTGAGGTCAAAGCGTGCAGCAGGCAGGTCACAGCCCTTGGCAGGGAAGAACAGGGCTTGGCATGCGGAGGGCAGAGGTCAGCAAAGGACCGGACATCTCCAGTGTGGGGAGCAGAGGTGCGGGGGTGGGCTGGGGCCTGGGCCAGGAGGGCTGAGGAACTCCGCAGCCGGAGGTGGTGCCCGGGCGGGCTTTAGGAGCAGGACTAAAGGGCTTCCCTCTCTGAGGCTGGAAGTATGCACATTCAGATGCCCGGCCACAGCTCTGCGCAGCCCCAGGCACACCCTCGTCTCCCATGTGTCATATGGCGAGCAGGTCATCCTGTCTAAGGGGGTCCTGAGGACAGTCACAAAGAGAGATGTATCTTATCATGTGAAACAGGGCATCAGTCCCCTCATCTGACAGTCCTAAATCAGCCTCACGGAGGGCAGCGCTTCTGCCCCTGCTCATCCACAAACCAAATCCCCAGCCTGGGCGTGCTCAGGAACAGGAACCCACCAACTACTCACCAGACAGCCTTACTACCTTGTGCAAGGCCTGGCCCCCTGCCAGAGCCTCTGCAGCCCGAGACAGTGCCGCAGCCCCTGAGAAGGAGGGCAAGGCAGGCCCTAAGGCTGCCCCACACCACGGGACAGGTGCCTGCACGTCCTGGTCTCCGTCTCGGGGACCCCCAGGCAAGGGGAATACTTGTTAGATCGCAGCTTCTCCAATGAGCCTCTCCCCATCCTGGCTGCCTGCTGCTCCCACAGGCCATGCACCCAGGGGAACGTGGCTTGTCCTGGGACACTGATTCACAACCAACAGCAGGAGGCCCACGGGAAGCCGCAATAGTTGTTGATAGATGCTGCTGCTCCTGGCCCAATGTGAGGAGGGAATTCAGCAGCTCCCCTGCACACCCACCACCCTGTGCCCACCACAGCATCCCACAGAGAAGTGCAGCCCCATGCACCAGTTCCCGCAGCCCCTCCGCACAGCTCCCCGGGCCTGGGGTGAGCAGGTGGAAAAGCCGAGCTGAGAAGCGCAGGGCCTCGCTCCTCCCCTCCCCTGCCTTCCCCCTGGGTCCTGGCACCAGCGTTTCCAACTCCATGCTTTGTTCAAGCACCAGCTGGAAGAGAAAGGTGCAATCATGGAGAGGGGAGAACAAGACTTCCCCTGGGAACCAGGTGCTGCGGTCTTGGAGAAAGTCCAGCGTTTCCATTTCCACCAGAGCGGGGAGCAGCTTTCCTGTGTCAGGACTCCTGTGTCTGGGCCATCGCGCATTTCCTAGAAATACAGCCTGCTCCTTGACAAAGGCACCAAACCATGTCACCGGGGCCACTGCAATTCCTTAACAGGCCTTCACCTGTTTTTTTTTTTCCACTAAGGAATAATATTTCCTGTTTTATTCATAGCCAGAGCACAAACCATGCAGGCCAGGGAGTTGAGTCTCTTGACTGTCTGGTTGCCCCCTCCCCACCTCCCTGGAGCCTGTCCGTGCCCTGGAGATGGGGCAGGAGACTGGAGGGGAGGGGAAGAGAGGGGGGCAGTGCTACTTCTCAAGTGGTAAAGTCATCCTTCACTGCAAGCTGCATCATAGGCAGGTTGCAACATTTTGGGAAAGAGCACTACGTGGAGAGCTGGAGGTGTGCTGGGCACCAGGCTTCTCTGCTCCATTGCGAAGAGGGAGGCTCCCTGTCCCTGGCTGTGTTTTTCGTCTGTGGCGGTGTCCATGCTACCCCCTGGGCTACAGGGTCTGATCCTGAGCAGGGAAGGAAATCCTCCCAACCCCTGTGTTTTGGACAGATCCCTGGAAAAAACTGTCCCAGGAGCTCGCTCTAACAACCCCCTCCATTGCTTCAGTTCCCCCTTGGCTTTTCCCTGGGGCAGGGCAGTGGGTGGGAGGTGCTCTCCCAGCTGGGAGCAGTCTCTGCCTCATGCCCGGGGCTGCAGAGTGCAGCAGCCTGGGGAAGGGATCTCTCTGCCAGACCACTGCCTGAAGGAGGTACAGTAACAGCAGCACAGTCAGTAGAAAAAGGGGAAGTCACATGCCCAACTTGAGGCACATCCCTGAGATTAAGAGTCTCATGCTCTACCACCTGAGCTAGCTGGACACTGCTCAGGGTTTCCATGTATGAGGTCAAAGGCTGCATCAGAGAGCAAGCAACCCGTGGCCAGGGTGGGACTGCAGCTGGGCAGCACTGTGGGGTATGTTGAGGGTAGAGGTCGGCGCAGCGCCCAGTGTTTGCAGCCCAGTTCCTAGGTGTGTTGGCTGTGGATGTGAGCTGCCAGAGGTGATGCCTGGGACAGGGCTTTGGGAGAAGGGCAAAAGAGCTGCCCTCTCTGAGGCTCGAATTTAGGACCTTCAGATTATGAGACTGACGTGCTGCCAGCTGTGCTAAGAAGGCACCTCCCTGTCTCTACTCTCACACCGTGGAGCTCCCGTGCTGTGCTGCTGTTTGGCTGCAACTGGGAGTAGGGACATGCTGGGACCTAAACTAATTGACGTAATAGTAGCAAAAATAATACCCAGAGTACTAGCAATATTAGTATTTTTATTAGCAATGCTATTATTATACTTGCAAATTTCTCATCAAGAATGACAGGCCAGGACAGAGTCCCTGCCCCCAGCTGCAGCTGGGCCGACTGCACTCCCTGCTACCCCTGCTATGTTGGGTCTGACCCACTCCCAACCCCTGGCAGGTCTGACCCCCCTCCTCCCCTGCTGAGCCCAACCCCTCTCTCCACCATGCTGGGTACCACCCTGCTTCTCCCATCCTTGGTGTCCTTGCACCGTGCCCCTGGAGGAGCAGCCTGGCTGTGCCAGGAGCTTCCCAGGGATGACCTTGAGCAGGGCAAGGTTGGGGTCCCAGGCGCTTCATCCCCTCTGCCCATGGTGTAGCTGCAGCTGGCCCCACTCTGGCTTCCAGCCCCGGTGCCCACTGGGCAGTGTGAGGCCGGGACTGGTGTGAGGCTGGGGGTCAGCAGACCCGTGGCAGACACCAGTGCCAGGCAATGACCCTGGGCACAGGGGAAGGGGTGGCCTAGCCCAGGGCTGCCTGCCTCACCTCTCCTCACCTCTCCTCTCTGTCCCTGCTTCCCTTCCTGCCAGCCATTCTGTGAGGCATCTGGGCTGGCTGGCAGAGGGCCACTGCCACCATGCCCCGCCACTTTGTCAGGGCATGTTTCCCAACAACAAAAATCCCAGGCAGCAGGGCATACTTGGGCCCGTGCAGCCTGGGCAGAGCAGGCTCTCCATGCTTGATGGAGCTCACCACCCACACTCTCCATGCTTCATGTGTAGTTGGCCTAGAGCATTATGGACAGAGAGAAACACAGACTGACTGAGCCTTTTATTATATTATTATATATGAATAACAATAATAGTAATAGTCATAACATTACAGCTAGCATTGCTATTTTCATTAGAACAATTATTATAGCAAGAGGATTATTTCTATTTTATTGAGATAAATACTAATACCAATCATAATAATAAGTAGCATAATAAGTAGCAGTTATAGCAACTGTCATAATGACTACTACTATCCTTATGTAGAGGCCTCTCACAGCCTTTCCAGAAAGGCTCAGCACAGCTCAATACCCACATACCCAATGTCTCAGAGGAAGGCTTAAAAACATGAAACCCCCTGACTCATGTAGCAGAAGGGGGCCGGAGGCGGGATTCCCACCCAGCTCCGTGCACCAAGCACTAAAACCAGGAGCGCTAGGAAAGAACCTGAGCAGAAGACAGGCAGAGCTCTGCCCAAATCCCCCACAACTAGTGGCTGTATAAACTCATGTTGGAGCCATGTGCCCCCCAGTCAGGTGTCTCTTTTAGGAAGCCTTTAGAAGTGTCACTCCCCACAGGGGATCCAGCCTCCGAACCCGCTGCAGAGGGATGCTGAGGTCCATGGAGGGCATTTGGCACTGGAAAAGAGAGGCAGGAAGCTTCCCTGAACCAGAAGTAGAAAGTGGACATGAGAATCTAATGTGTACTCACACCCACCTTTGTCTACCCTGTCCTGGGTCGTGTTGCTCTCCCTAGTGAGAAGACAGAGGCAGCTTGAGCTCTGGGGGGCTCCTGGGCAGATGGGCAGGGGCTGACAGTTGTGCCCTCAAAGCCAGCAGCTCTCCCAGTCTGCCTTTCCAGCTAGCTCAGTGGCCCAGAGGGACCTGCCTCTCTGCTCTCACACAGGCTATTTGGCAGGGGCAGGGAGAGGTGGTGCTGCCAGAGCTGGAGTAGGATCCCAGGGTGTCACACCCAGGATGTCTCTGGGGCCTTGTATTTTATCTGGAGAAGACCAAGAGAAGCCAAATCAAGTTCCTCCCCACAATCCCTTCCCTTGGCTGCCCCACTATGTAGCAAGTCACAAATACACTATTACGATTTTACCAGTCTTTACCCCTTTATAAACAAAATGAAGAAGTACCCAACAGTACACCCTGAAACCATTCATGACAATTTCCAACCCCTGTCAAGCTATTTTGGAAGAGCCAGGGTGAAACTGCACCCACCATGGAGCCTTTTTATTCCATGCTACCCGCTAGGGTGAATGGGAAACTTATGTTCACACTGTGTGGCCTCTGCACGGAAACAAGACAGCAAAAGTGCGACCACATTGCTGAAGAGAGGGCCCTCCTGGGCACGTGCTGCACACCAGAATTGAAAAAAGCTATCACCAAGGGGGACAGAGTAGCTCAAATCTATGAAGGCTGGCATTTTGCTGAGAAGTCTAGCACCCTTTTTTCACAGTACATAAAAATACACCTCCGACAGAAGCAGGAAGCCTCGGGCTACCCCGCCTGGTATACCGACCAAGAAAAACAAGAGAGCTACGTGGCCAATTTCTTGCAGAAAGAAGGTGTGACCTTATGCCCAGGGCATATCAAACCCAACCCTGCCAAGCGCCAAATAGCAAAATTGTTTCTAAATTCTTTGTGGGGTAAATTTGGTCAGAGAACCAACTTGCCCAACACCAGCGTCGCGAGAGACCCCGAAGGACTCTTTAGCTACCTCTTTTCTCCCACCTATGACATTTCATCTTACAACTTTATTGATGATGAGGCAGCCTGCGTGTCTTGGAAACACGCCAAAGAGCGTTACACGGTCTCTGGTAACACAAACATCTTTACAGCCTGTTTCACCACCGCTTATGCATGCTTAGAGTTGTACGAGCTGTTAGACAGCTTGCAAGACCAGTGTCTGTACCACGGCACAGATTCTGTGATATTGGTGGGCTGCGAGGGAGACTGGAACCCCCCACTCGGCGATTATTTAGGTGAGCTCACCAGCGAAATCCCACCAGATGAACGCATCACAGAGCTTGTGTCGGCCGATCCGAAAACCTATGGGTACAAGTTGTCCGGGGGAAAGGTTTTCTTGAAGGTGAAAGGGATTACCCTGAATGTGGCCAACAGTGAAAAAGTCAACTTTGAAACCTTGAGAGATCTTGTTCTAGATTATGGGGCAAACCCCACTGGGGACACCCCTAAAACAATCGTGATACAACAGCGCTGTATTGTCAGGAACAAAAGCAAGTGGATGATAGAAGCCAAAAACTTGAGAAAAATGCAGAAAGTCGTTTATGACAAAAGGGTCCTCACAGAAAACTTTAACAGCCTCCCCTATGGTTTTTAAAGATGGATATGCAAGGGAAGCACCCCTTTTCTGTGATTTCATCAGGCCCTAGCAACTGTGGTAAAACTTACTTTATAAAAAACCTTTTGGATCACGCTGATCGAATGTTGTCTGTTGTGCCTGAGGATATGGTGTGCTGCCATAGCTGTTGGCAGCCTTTGTATAAAGAACTGCTTTGTAAATACCCTTTTATCAAGTTTGTGGAGGGTCTACCGGACAGTCTCATGATGACTGTTTGTTTCCTCCTAATAACATAAATATGGTTGTGGTAGATGATTTGATGGACTCTGCCTGTAACAGTGGCGAAATGGAGAAAACCTTTACCAAGTACGTGCACCATCAGAATCGTAGCATTAGGTATATAGTTCAAAATGTTTTCTGTCAAGGGAAAAGGAGCTACACCGTTGCCCTTAACACAAAATTCATGGTTTTGTTTAAAAACCCCAAGGATAAGCTGCAGATAGTGTCTCTGGCATGGCAGATGTACCCAGGCAAGGCCCAGTTCTTTCTAGAAACTTTTGAGGATGCCACTAAAACACCTTACAGGTACGAGGTGGTTGACTTAAATGCTTCTACCCCGGATGCTTTTAGATTAAGAACCAGGGTTTTTCCCGACCAACCGGCTGCTTACACTTTTATAAAAACAGCAGGTGGGAATAAAAAGAGATGATGTAGTGGCGGCCTCTTCTTAGCTCTCGAGACGGTGGAAAGGGAATGTGTCTAACCGCGTCAAAAGAAATTTGCCTCTCTTAAAACTGCTTCTTCAATCCTCCCCACAGCAGAGAAAAGCTATACTCTACTCGGCCTCTGACGATTTAGTAGCAGCCATTTCAGAAATTGCTCTGAACACCTTAAAAAGAAACATCCCTTTGACACTGCATCAAATTCCCATGCTGAAAAAGAGATGTGGGATCATAAAAAAACCTAAGTAACAAAAGATTGCCTCTTAAAAAAAAGAAACAGCTGGTGAAACAGTCTGGGGGATTTATCAGACCTCTGTTAAGTTTTGCTCCCTCTACGGGGCTTTTGGCTAGCTGGTGATGGAGCACGAAGAAAAAATGTACCTGGTGCCCAAACATGAGCTGGAATAATTAAGGGCTCTCCAACCGCCTCAGGAAAATATCAGAATCGAGGCAACCTGCTTATTGGATGCAGAAATGAGGGGTATTCTCCAAAGGCCGGTGTTAGCAGAATATGATAAGGCTAAGCTGTATGCCGCTGTGCTTGAGAAATACCTGACCTACATAAAGCAGGGTGATCTGGACCCAGGGAAATTACCATGTTTCTGCCAGAACAGACCCCTCTAGAAACTGGAAACCCCCTAGAAACCCCCACGAACCCCAACACCATCGTTCAAGAAGTATTGGATAATGTGCATGCCCGATACAGGAAAAATGCTAAAGTATTGCTCAGTAAATGGAGCCAGCACAAGGATATTTCTTCTTGGGGTGATCAAGGGGGTTTCGTCTACAAAGGGATGCTCGTCAAGGTTTCTAATATGCTTGACTTGGTCTGGGGAACCCTTCAGATTCATGCTGGGACTACTAAACATCCGCCTAAAGGCTGGGACATCTTTATGAAAGCCATGACCGAGCTGAACATACCATCTTCTGTTATGGGCAATGCCATGAATCGTGGTCATCTGGAACAGACCAAGAAACAGGAACAGCACTGCCTAAGAAGCGAAAAACTGTCTCTAAAAGCCATTGGCTCTCCCTGTAAAGTTTTATGCTTTGAATTAAACTATTCTATACTGCTATAAAGTTTTTGTCTACAGAAGATTTTTTCATTGAAAACACGCGTACACATTTAAACAACAGATTCATTTACACAGTATCAGCTGAGTGTTTTACTTAGACAAAGCGTGCCTGAAAGTCATAGCAAGAAATACATGTCTGGGCATGTTGAAACATGTTTTGAACAGGCCCAGCCACATGGAAATTGTTATATTTACTTTTTACAAAATGCATCACCCACCACCCTATCATTTTGTGCTAAATTGTTGGAATAATACAATTTTAAAATCTGTTCAAATGATAGCCCCTTGCTATGGTGGTGTGGGAAAAACACACAATGGTATCCGCAGGCGACAGACTGGGGGTCTTGTCTGAAAAGCAGTGTTGGTAGCCTTCTTGTTTAGAAACCACTTAATGCTTTGAGGAAAGAGAGCGCTGTTTGGGGGGTGCCCGTACAAGTCTAAAACTTCCCCGTGGTTCCGATCCTCCAGGTAAACAGCCAACCAGTGCTCTCCAGGTTGACGATGTGAGTGCGTGTTGACCACCAAGCTCAGGGGCCTTTTAGACAGTCGAGTCTTAGGAAGCCAATCGCAGGGGAAAACATCTAAGAAAGTTTCTTTGGCGTAAGGGTCTGAGAATAATACCCTGGCGAGCTGTTCGATGTCCATCTTCACATGTAGTCAGACAGAACCTTTCTCCTCTGATTCATTTCTATGACGTTGTCAAAGACCCCGTACATGATCATGTTAACCGTCATGGGCAAAGCTGCAGCAAAGCGTATTTCTGCTCTCATGTTCCCAGTTTTAATCAGCGAATAATGATGTGGAATCAGAAAAAAAAGAAATGCCTTAAACTTTGATCATACGAGTTATAAGATGATAACTCCTCTGCAGCTGCTTCGCTCACCGTGGCCTTGAAGATAGCAGAAAAAAAGTATGTACAACTCTGATTTCCAAGTACAAGAAAGAAGTGTTAGTTCTCGCGTTGTGAACTAACCTTGTCTCCCCCATAATTCCCATCCTGATAACAGCAAAGCAGTAATAAGCTAGTGTTTGTAGCTGCTTTTTCTAGCAAACTCCACTATATGATCACGTGAGTTGTAGCCACTGTTAAAAAGTATATAAGCCTCCTGATTTTGCACTTGGGGGGAACCCCTTCCAAGTGCTTGGGAAATCCATGTCACTTTGGGGTCCCCCCTACAGCTGTAGTTTCATTTGAGTAAAAGCTTCTGCTGACCCGACCCAAAAATATGCTGCGTGTGTTTCCACAACAATGATCAGCATATTCCTGGTCAGGAGACAGATGAAAGGCAAATAAGGTGTACCCCAGAGCAAACTTCTTATGGTTGATTATCAGGGTCTGGTCTTTTGTATGTTTACCGGCCGTCTGTACCAGCTGCATGTATTCTTTCACGCAGTTACCGTTCGCAAAATCTGGTTGTAAGGGCTTTGTCGGGGTTTGTTCTTCATCGACGTAGAGGGGCACAAAATTAATATTGTAAAGGGGTTCTTAGCATAATTCCTGCTAAAGGAATCGTTATCCACAAACCCGATGACGATGGGTTTGGGCAATTGCCCCAAAAACAGATTCTCCTGATTGCTGACTCAGCTGCCAGCAGGAATGCTGAACATTTTCATACCCACGCTGTCTATGGGGTATTTAACGTTGGCCTTAAGCAAGGCCTCTGCGTGGGCCAGTCAGACACCCAAGGCTACCTTCACAAAAAGTGAGGCAGATGTGATTTTTAGTTTACATGGGCCATCCGCTGCAGTGCCCATCAAGCAGAAAGCATCTTTGCTGCATGTCAGTTTAATTTTCACATCCACGCCATTCAGCAACAGTTTTTCTTGAAAAAACAAATTGCTATGGAGATGACCAAGCAGCTCTGTCTCTTTGTCTCCGGTCTGTCAGGTTTTCCCACTTCTGAAACCCATGATTATCGCCATCCCGCATGACCGTTTCATGATGCCTAGGTGTATCTTTGTAAAACAGCCCGGCAGAAAATTGGGTGGCGAGGGTGTCATTGCTGTAGTTGAGAACCGATTCGATGAAGGCTCGGTAGGGGTAACAGTTGTTGCTCTGGCTTATGAGACGATCTCCCAGAGTGACATCCAGCTGACTGAAGACAGAGGCTAGCGGATAATTCACCAGACCCACCGCTGCCCTGGCATCAAGATCAGTTCCATTGCCTTTTACAATCTTGCAGCAAAAGTACAGCAGCGTGTTGTTCAAATCCATGTAATCTTCGCCATTCCCAGCTATGAAAAAGTCAAGGGGACTGGACTCAGTAATAGCTGAAAGTGGGGGGATCTCAACATACAGGCTTTTCTCAATGCAGGTCTGCGTAGGGGCTATTTGAAACACATCGAGTTCGGATTTGGCACATTCTTCAGACCCACAGTGAACAAAGGCCATGGCGGTTAACATATATTTTTTTTCTTTCCTACAGGAGAGTGCCCCTTCTTTCTCCCAGGCTGCTTCTTGGTTTTTCATGTGTGGCAGCCCCGTCAACTTACCGTCTTCTTTTTAAGGGGTTCAGGAGGTCCTGCATGTCTGAAGTCTGGTGTGTCTCTCTCTTTTAAGGCTCTTTCTTTGAATATACATGAGGCTGGACCCCTCCTGCTTTGCTGGGTTGACCACCTTATCCAGGACAGCTCAGGAGATGTGACTGATCACATCTTTGGCTCTGTTTTCCACTGCATTTTTAGTGTGGGGCTTAGCAATTTCCAGACCCCTTCTCAAAAGTGGAACGGCTTTTCTGAAGAGGCTGCGAAATATGCCTCCCACACCAGCCGTGTACATCATGGGTACCCCCTGATATCCTGAAAAACCATACCCGGCCTGGGCTTTATAATAATTTCTGTACAAGTTAGGGTCCCCGTAGTTTTTTAGCATCACCGTCGTGCTTTTACTTATTTTAAAATCTCAAAGTGTTCCGGGGGCGTAGGTGAAGCTTAACGATCACGTCCCAAAGTGAAATGAGACGTGTTTGTTCAGATCTGTCCTTATTTCAATGCTGATTGTGTTGATGTGGTGCTGACTAATGGGGACATAATGCAGGTTGTCACGTGATGGTGACAAACTTGTTCCCACAGAAAGGGATGCAGCATAGCAAAGAAACCAAAAACTCCTCGACAAGATGATGTTCCACAACGTCCATGCAGACATACAGAGAATTGAACCCACCAGTAATATCAGCTGTAAAGGGTTTTTTTTTAGCAGTGCACCCAGGTAGCAACCCCATAATATACGCTAGTTCACCACTGGTAGAAAAAGCATAGGAGTTATCACTGACTTTCAGTCTAATTTTTCTGCTCACCTGATCATAGAGCATAACTAATTCAGGTGGAGTAGGGTGGATGGTAATTGTATTGTTCATACGATCCAGGAACTCTTTGATGGTTGTATAATACCCCGGAGACAGGAGGTACTCCCATTTTTTAGTCCCAGAACTGATTTTGAAAGGGGTGTCTTTGCTGATGCTGTTCCAGCTGTGCGGGTATTGTATTTCTGCTAAGCCTATCTCCCAGTTGCCCAGCAGATCCAGAGGTTTAACCAGCTGTATGGTAAAGTTCGAGCTGGTGTTCTTCAGAAAAATCCTGGCGCAAGCGCTGTTGGGCAAAGCAATGTAAAAGCCACCGTCACACATCTCGGCCTTCTGACTGAGGTACCCCTATATGTCACAAACTTGGGAGGCTTCCACCCAGCTGTTAAATTTGGCCGGCCACCCCAACCATTTCACCAGCAACTGCTTCTTTCTCCCCTTTCCTTTCGTTGCTAGAACTTTTTCAACCCTGTAAACTCTGTCCTGTTTGGGGTTCAATTTTTGTAGTTCTTCAGGGTAAAAAGAACCAGTTCCAGGGAACAGAAAACAGCCCTGGCCCGGCACAGGAAAATCTTTGCAGACGAGCTCCCACAAGGGTCCTGGAGCTTGAGGAAAAAGGCAGTGGAGCGCTCGGGGTCCCAGCTTCACCCGGGGGACCCAGCTCCTCCAGCACAGGGGAGACCAGGATCCCCCAGGCCCTGCGGTGCATTGGGAACCAGGTGGAGGAGGGAAGGGGCGCGGACATGGGAAGTGCAGGCCTCCATCCCCCGCCCGGCCCATGCAGGGCCTTACCAGAGGTGGGGACGAGGGGCACTGCCGGTGTGTGCCCGCTGGGGAGGCAAGGGCTGGAGCTGCAGGAAGGCCACCAGTTCCAGGCGCACAACAGGAGAGAACAGTTTTCTTTTCCCCTCCTCTCCCGGGCCCATTCCTGTCCCAGCAGCACATCTTCTGCTCCTCCGTAAATGCCTACAGCTTTTTCTTCTCTTCCCTGGTTTGGTTGTATCAGGTCATGGTTTACACTATGGGCTTTGAATCCCACAGTCTAAATTCAAACCTCAGTTGAACAAGTGGATTTGGAACAAATACAGGGGAAAACAGTCATGGAAGTCCTTTAAAAAATGTCCTCCTTCACAAAAACAAACGGGCCCTAGCAGCACTGTTTGGGAGGGCCGAGAGCAGGAGAGGAAGGGAGACGCAGTGGAAGTGCCCGGGTCGGGGCTGTCTCGCCCCAAGCCATGGGCTGCCTGCGGAGACCCGGGAGTGAAGGCGGCCCGCACAGAAGTTTCTGTCCCCAGGTTTCTGGCCCGGTCTCTGTCTCCAGGAGGGCCCTGTGGAGCGCGGGGCCAAGCGACTTCTGTCTGTGAGCAGCAGCTGGGCCCCAGCGGGGACAAAAATTTCAGATCCCGCCACAGGAGCCCCAGGGATTTCAAGGGAAATCTCTCCTGGCATTAGGCAACTCCAGCCCGGAAGGACAGAGGCGAGGGTTTGGGGAAGGCTCGCAGTGGCAATGAGACATGGATCCCAGTGCCCAGAGCGTCCTGGCAAGACCCCCCACCATTCCCTGCCTGTGCCCCCGCCGCCAGCGCTTCCTGCCTTGTGCCCGGCCTCGGGGAGTTGGGGGGGAGCTGCTTGCCGTCATCTTAGCAGTGTCTCAGTCTCCTAATGTGAAGGTCCTGATTTCAAGTCTCATAGAAAGCAGCTCTTT
Source organism: Alligator mississippiensis (assembly GCF_030867095.1). Lineage (NCBI taxonomy): Eukaryota > Metazoa > Chordata > Crocodylia > Alligatoridae > Alligator > Alligator mississippiensis. The sequence goes on from NC_081824.1 coordinate 475,343,058, forward strand.
TGCCTGCTCCTAAAGCCCTGCCCTGGGCACCACCTCCTGCTCCATGGGCCCTCAGCCCTCACCCACAAGGCCCGCTGATACCAGCGCCTGGAGGCAAGTCCTGAGCCCTGCTGCTGCTCCCCGTGGGTCCCGAAGTGTCTCACCCCACGCCCGCAGCTGCACAGCCCGGCCTGAGCCACATGAACAGCAAGAAAGAGATGTCCTGGGGCTCAGACATACCTTGCTGCAGAGCAGGGCAGCCCAGGGAAGGGATCTCTCTGCTAGACCACTGCCGCAAAGAGGTACAGTAACAAAAGCATGGTGAATAGGAAAAGAAAACCAAACACGCCCAACGTGGGGCTCAGTCCAACAACTGTGAGACTAAAAGTTGTATGCTCTACCGAGTAAGGTAGCTGGGCATGTACAAGGTCACATGGTGCAGCAGGCATGTGACAGCCCATGGGCAGGGTGGGACAGGGCTGGGCATGTGGAGGGCAGAGGTCGGCAAAGGACAGGGCAGCACCCCATGTTGGGAGCAGAGGTGCCAGGGGGGTGTGCGGGCCCTGGCCAAGAGGGCAGAGGAGCTCTGCAGCCAGAGGTGGTGCCTGGGAAGGTGCAAAAGAGTTACTTTCTCTCAGGCTTGGACTTGCTCTGCCTTCATTCACAACTCAGTGGCCCTGCGCTGTGCTGCCATCAGGCTGGGACATGCTGGGAAGTGTCCCAGCCCCTCTCCCCCTCGCAGGCTCTCACAGCCGGGGCAGTCTCTGTCCCTCGGCCCCCTGCGGTGCTGGAGCAGAGAGGGGACGGAAGGGTTTCCTGGTGGGGTGGGGTGGGGTGGAGGTGTGGGTGGGGATGGAGGGGCTGCAGCAGAGCGGTGCGGAGTGGGGTGCAAAGACAAACAGGCCCTAGCAGCACTGTTTGAGGAGGTGTAGAGAAGGTGGGAGGGCAGAAGAGGAAGGGACACGCAGTGGATGTGCCCACGTCAGGGCTGTCTTGCCTCAAGCCATGAGTTGCCTGCCAGACCCAGGAGTGAATGGGGCGCCCACAGAAGTTTCTGTCCCCAGGAGGCCCGTGTGGAGCATGCAACCAGGCGACTTCTGTCTCTGAGCAGCAGCTGGACACGGGCAGGGGCAAAAGTGTCAGATCCTGGCACAACAGCCTCATGGACCAGGAGGGAAATCTCTCCTGGCATGAGGCAACCCCAGCTGGGCCAGACAGAGGCAGGGGGAGCAGTGTGGCGGCATTGACACCTGGATCCCGGCGCCTGGATCCCCGTGCCACGAGCTCCCACCGCTCCCTTCCTGCGCTGTGTCCCCTCCTTGTGCCCGGGGCTCGCAGGGTCTGGGGGCTCTGTTTTACATCACTGTCTTAGCGCAGCCAGCAGCGCCTCCATTTCCTTATCTGAAGCTCGACAGTTGTAGCCTGAGCGAGGGCTGCGCGGGCAGTCCCTGCCGCAGCTCTTTTCCACGGGCAAGGCTGGGGCTGGGCTCTGTGTGTGCCCGGCTCTCTGCTGCGGGCAAGTCCCAGCCCTGCCCCGGCACAGTTTTTCCCTGCTTGAGGCCTGGAGACTCCCACGGCTTGTGGAAGGGCAGCGCTTGATCCCCAGGGTGGGCAGGACGGAGACAGGGGGAGCAGCACAGTGGCAATGACACCAGGTGCCCGGAGCATACTGGTGAGACCGCCCCCACCGCTCCCCCCCTGCACCCCGTCCGCCAGCACTTCCCACCTTGTGCCCGGGCTCAGAGGGGTGCAGGGAGCTGTTTGCCATTGTCTTCTTCACACAGGCTGCAGCGCTTCAGTCTCCTAATCTGAAGGTCCCAAGTTGGAGTCTCAGAGACAGCAGCCCCTTCCCCAGCACCACCTCTGCACCCCGGGCCCTCAGCCCTCACTCCCAAGGTGCACTGATACCAGTGGTTGGAGGCAAGGCCAGAGCCCCACTCCTGATCCCTGTTGGACCCGAAATGTCTCAGCCCCCAGGCCCCGCGGGCTCTCGCCCCCACCTGTGGCTGCACAGCCCAGCCTCAGCCACATGAACGACAGGAGAGAGATGACCTGGGGCTGGGAGGTGTCTTGCTAGTGTATTTGTTCGCCAGGTTTAGTTTGGTAATATAGACAGATGGCAGTAGTTCTCCCTTCAAAAAGAGCATCCCCAGGCACCCGTGGAGAAGGCAGCGGGGTTCTGTTTAAAAAATCCGCCAGTTTCCCATCCATTTCTAACAGAGCCCTCCACTCGTGCTCCCAAATGGTCCTAATGGTAAACCCCTCTCTCTTGAGATAATTGGTCTTGTGCAATGCCTGATAATTCAGAAACTCGAAGGTGGTCCCCGTCAATGGTCTGGAACGGGCTCCCAAGGGAGGTGGTGCTCTCCCCTTCCCTGGGGGTCTTCAAGAGGAGGTTAGACGAGTATCTAGCTGGGGTCATCTAGACCCAGCACTCTTTCCTGCTTATGCAGGGGGTCGGACTTGATGATCTATTGAGGTCCCTTCCGACCCTAACATCTATGACTCTATAATGGGTTCTGGTCTTTCTCATGGTAGCAAGTGACACAACCCTGGAAAAAGCATCCATTAAATTCAAACGCCGTAGGTTCCCCATCAATGTTGGCATTGCCGTCTAAAAAATAGGGGCCTACCTGAAATTCCCCACCCCGTAAGGCATATTGAATTTGAATATTTTCTTTCTCCGAAATGTACACTAGCCACTGAATAGATGGGGTTGGAAAACTTTTTTTCTGTCTGTGATAGTTGTCCGGGGGTAGAAGTGCTATTTTCTGCTGTTACAAAAATATAAGCCTGTACATGGCCATGCAGACAGAGGCCAGCGTGATATATTGGAAAGGATCTATGCAGTGTACTACATTTTGGAGTTCACCATCTACTTTCACTTGGTCTACCTGCCGTGTCATTTTCATAATCTCACCCTGTAGAGGCAGCATGCGTCTTTCAAACTGTTCACATCCTGCTGGCAATAATAGGCCAGCTGCTTTTTTGCATGTCAAAGGGCTTATCACGGGTGTTCAGATACCATTCTAAAAACGGTCCTTTCTCACCAGACATCATATTTTCAATGCCGTACTACTCCATCTTTGGGAGAGGCCCCACATCATTTTGGTTTTCTGCCGTGCTAAAAAAATGTGGGAAATAACCTTTGCAACCTTCAAACCCCATCGCCTGTGGAAGCCTGCTAAGTTTCATTGGCAAAAAGTTTAAGGAATCTATGAAACGGATGCCTCACCTGGTCACTTCAATGCACACAAGTTTACTACCCTGGGTGATTAGTTTCACCTCCATTTTTTCCTTCAGTAACTGGCTAACAATGAAGTAACCATCGTAGCCTTTGGCGTTGTGAGCTATGAAGGTGTAGTCCTGGAACTTTGTATCCATAAAAACTTTAATAAAATCAGACAGACACGCTATCCCCTTAAACTCCCAAGTGCTTTCTGGCTTTTGGGGCTCAGGTTTACAAGCCGTTTTGAGGGTTTTGCCTGTGGCTTTCTGAGTTTTTTTTTCCCCTGTCTTTAGCTCCATTGCAGAAATATAGTTGGGCTCATGCATCCCCATCTCTTGCACACATTCAAAATCATAAAAAATGTACCCCTTGCCTTCTTCAGGCTCTTTAATCTGGCGCATAAAGCACCAGTGCTTGTTCACATCCGTGACTTTCCCATAACACTGTTTGCACTGCCAACCCTTGCACTCATGCTTTTTGCCCATGTAAGATTTACACTCATTGCACAGAGTTTTAGTCAGACATTTGCTCTGCTTTTCAGAGGCCAGGGCCATGTGTCTTTCTAAGCACTCTTTGGAACAACAGTACAGCTTACAATTAGGGCACCTCTGTGTCCTGCCCATGTTTTCAGCACAGTTTGGGCTCAGGCAAAGACGACATTGGAACGTGCACGTGTGTACAATGTCTGACAAAGATCGCAATAATTTCTCATGCCAAACACCTTTTTCACATCCAAAATACCTTTTGATACATAGACATGCCTAATTTCCTATGCAGTTCTTTGGCACCATCTAGCAGTTCAGCATCTCTGGCCCTTCTACGTTTTGTAACAGCCAATAGACTGCCTGCAAAGCACAGGTTAGTATCATAGGTATTCAAGTCGATTAAATACTTCCTCTTTTTAGCAATGATCTGGGAATAGGAGATATCGCTTATAACTCTACAGCTCCCACCTTCCCGGCCTCTCACAATGATTACAACGAGACAAAATGTCGTATCGAGCAATATTTCTCTTTGGCTTTGTAACAGTGTGCCCATCTCTGCTTGATGATTCGATCCTGCTCTGCCTTTGCCCGGGCAGCTGGTCTTACTCTCCAAGGAACCTCATGAAAACCCAGGAGGGTTCTTCGATTACCTTCTGGGTATCTCCCAAACTCGCCTGCCACGTCTTTGGATGGTCCTTCAGTGAAGGGGGTCCCCTCTAACGATGCCTCTAGAGTTGTAACGTGTCCTGGCAGATGTTCACAGGGCTCCAACCTCCTCTACACTCTGGCCATATGCCAACCTATGAGACAAGCTTCAGGATCTTTTGTGGCTAGCCCCTGTTGAGGTCTTCCTCAGTTCCCATGTGTCCTTTCTCACGGATGGACGCCTTGGGCTCTGACCAGACCCAGAGGGTCTGGTGATGCTGTCTCCAGGGTTGTCCCTCTCAATGCCCTGCATGATCTACGACGGATGCTGTCGGTTGTCACCGCATTCTCACGTGGTCTTTCGTCTCCAAATGGGGTCTCTAATTCCTCGAGCCTGGTGTGGTGTGCTAGGCTAAACTGCTCTAGGCAGGGAACTAAAATAGATCCGACTAAGAAAGAAAAACATGAACAGAACACTCGCCACCAGAAAACCACATGCTGTGTGGTTTTCTGGAACAACCCAGCGTGAAAGAAAAAGGAATTAAAGACAAGACTACAAGAGGAATGAGACAAAAAGGAGAAAAAAAGAGAAGAGGAGTGACTGCAGGGAGAGTCCCGTGCTCCCTTCACCCCTAATGTCCCTAAACTAATGTGTCTCCTGGGTCAGGACTTGTGCCTTCACCCCAGCTGGGGCTTCTCAAATCCCCTCTGGGATCCGCCTCTTCCCTGGGGTCACTGCACCTACCGCCTCCGGCAGGAGCTCCCTCGCCGGCTCTTGCCATCACCACTGCCGGCCTCCCTGCTGGCTCCTCCTGATTCCTGCCGGTCTTCCCCAGCGCGGGGATCTCCTGCAGTTCCTGCTGCCACCGCTGCTGCCAGCCTCACAATAGGCCCTTGATCCCTGCTGGCCTTCCCCAGTGCAGGGATCTCCCACAGCTCCTACTATCGCCGCTGCTGGCCACAGTGGCTGGATGTGCTCCACCCGGCAATTCCCTGCTGCTCCACCAGCACTTGGCATCCTCCTTCCCGTGCTCTCGGGGCCAATTTTTATCTTCACCAGGTGACATCTCTCTGTGATGTCACCCGGCTCCAGCTGGAGGTGGGCACGGCTGATAAGCCACTCAGGCGGTTTTCCCTGGCATGCCTCCTCGCTTCTCTGGACCCCTGCAATAGGTAGGTTTTTTTCTTCTTTCACTTTCATCTGAGGTCTGCCTCTGGACGAGGCTTCCCCCTTGCCCAATCCTGCATCCCTGGGACAAACAGGTTACTGAACCACTCTAAAAACAGCTCTGGGGTCATCTGGTTTAAATTAATAGATCAAGAGTATAAACAGTTTGCCATGTTATCTGCTGGAATACATAACTGGGCATAGTCACTGCCTGTGAATCTCTGGCGGAGTTCTGCTACAATTTCTTCCACCCCTCAGCTTATCGCTCCATGTGGCATGTGTAATGGCACACGCTCCAGAGTCACAAAACGGAACTCCTCAGTGTACCTCGTCCCCCCAAACCTGGTTACAAACCACTCTTGCCTTCTCACCCGCACCATATGTACGTCTGATAAAACATCCTCTGCTGACTCAGGAGACAAGGGGGTGCTTGAGGTGTCCCCTAAATGGTCTTCTACACCAGATTCATTATCCCAACTCTCTGACTGTTCAGATCTTGGTTGTGAGGCAGGCCTAGGAGGCCTGGGAACATTTGAGGGGCCCTCTAAAGGGCTTCCTAAATCATAGTCACCATCTCCTCTCTCTGGCTCCACGGGTCCTGGTGAAGGGTCAGGCCTGGGAAGAGGGGAAGCGCTTGAGGGGCCTTCTAAAGTGCCATTACTAGGGGATCTCTTATTTTTTCTCAACCAGTGTTTAGTCTTCCCCACGCTCCTCTTTAACCAGGCCCTTACTTTTTGCCCTGTGATCCACTTGCTGGTTCGCCACCCATCCTTACCTCTGCGTTTACCAGGACTCCCCCTTACGATACAGGCCATGACTGCTGTCCGAGTTACACAGACTACCTCCTCTCTGAGTAAAATTTACGCTTTTGCTCCGGTAGTAATCATGATGTTTCAAAGTGCTGTACATTATAACTGTGCTAAAACAGTCACAATTAAAAGATAACTCCACCCTTTTAGTCTTAAAATATGTAGAGATCTGGACACACAGGTTAGCTTTTTTGTGGTCTGGTTTATCTTTACAACGCACCCCCGGTTCTTGGAAAATGCATAGCCCCTCCTATAGCATAAAAGCCCCTGTAAGAATATATATTTTAATCTGCTTTTATTTCCAGCAAAAACCTTTACAATATTTACTGGTTTATTATGTTAAACCTTCTCCTAAAAAGGGATTTTAATCATTTCTAGGGACCATTAACCCTTATTGGCTTTATCTTCACAACAGGCCTTTTGGTAAAAGAGAACTCCTTTAGTCTTAAAATATGCAGAGCTCTCAACATACTGGTCATCTTTTGGTCATCTTTTTTTTGTGGTCTGGTTTATCTTTATAACATCTCCACCACCCCCACCCCATACAAAAGCTGTGAGAATATATATTTTTAAATTCAGTCTTTATTTCCATCAAACACTTTTACAGTATTTACAAGCTTATTTTGTTACCCCTTCTCTTGAAAGGGTTTGTTTTTTTTAATATTTCTAGTGACCATTAAATCTCTTTGGTTTTATCTTTACAAAAACCCCTACATATATGTGTTTAGAGACTCAAGGGTGTACTTGGTAGCTGTGTTGGTCTGAGACAAAAAGACATACAAAAAACTAGAACTCTTGGTTCCAAAATGATACCTTACATTACACCAACTGGATTTTTGGATTGCCGGGTTAGGGAATGCTGAGGCAAGAGACCGAGTCAGAGGGGGTATGGGCAACAGTTCAACAATGGTAAAGGGTTCATCACAGCGTCCAGCCCGTTGGAGCCCTAATCATAGGTGTTGTCATACTTTTCCTGAGATGACTGGTGGGAGTCCTCGCCACAAAAGGTTATGAACACCCCAATAATTGCTTTAAGTCTGTTAAAAGACTATAGTAAGATCTGGAAAAGTCATGCTAAGCTGAGGCTTGTTCACAACAGTAAAAATCCAAAATCCTGATGCTGCATGCTGTCTATTGTTTCTGAAAAAACCATGAGAGATCCCATCAGTATATCTGCTATCCATAGGAATTTCAAGCTGGCTCCCAAGTATTTGGTTACTTCCCAATCTTAAATGTTTCCTGATTATCAGTTTCTTGAGATGTTCCAAACCAGATAACCCCTTGTCAATAGAAAAGACAATGATTTACACAATTGAGGATGCTTTGAAGCAGATGAACTGAGGGTATAAAAATCTGTAAAAAGTGTGGGTGCTTCAGAAGAAAAGGAAAAGGAAAAGAAGAAAAAAACTCCTGTGCTGACATCATCCCCTGTTGTTCTCAGGACGCTGGAAGAACAGATCATCTCCCTTCAAGGACTGTGCCTGTCAGCTTTGCAGCCCAAGTACCTTGGACTGGTGAGATCCCAGTGCTCTCTCTCTCTCTCTTTTCTCTCTAGGCATAAACTTCTGAACCTGAACGGTATTAGTTAAGCTTGAGCTAAGTTTCCCCAAATACTTAGTGAAACCAGGGTAGGACTGTAATTGTTTGTGTTTGTTTTTCTTTTGCATGTCTATTACTATTAGTACTATTATATATTTCATATGCTTAGCAATAAATAACTTTTATAGTCAAACTGGTAGTAACTGGGTACATTTTTCCTTCTCTACTTCTCCTTCCTCACGTGCTCTGCAGCAAAGCTTCTCTTACCTAAGCTAAAGATCCCTGTGAAGCCCAAAAGTACTGTGGGGTCTGCTCATCAAGAGGCCAAAGATTGGGACGTGCTGAGTTTGAAACACATAAGGGGATCTGCTTGTACAGGCTGATTGACCCAGCTTGACTCAGACGTGCCCTTATGAACTGAATGCTGGCCCATGAGGGTGTCAGCTGGACACCCAGCCGCATTCAGAGGGGTTCTGTTTACCTGTGTGCTTGTGTCTGACTGCAGTTTATTGCTGCTGTGATGAACTGATTCTTGGCATATGAGAGTGTCAGCCTGTCCATGCTGATCAACCCGGCCAGGTCAGACATGTCACGTTAATTTGTGTGTGTTTGTGTGTATGACTGATTTGGTGACTGGAGGAACCCAGCCCCATTGAGACTGCGTCCTGCAAGATAGCTCCATTGGGAGTGAGGGCTTGCAGAAGGGAGAGATACAGCTCCATATAGTAACACAAGCAGCACATTGACAGAATTACCAAGACCCTAGAAACATATCACTAATAAATGAGCACACCCTAAAGTAATGGGCAAATCTGGTAACAGCAGTGTGGTCCCGCAGGGCTCGGTCCTAGGACCGATACTCTTCAATGTTTTCATCAGTGACTTGGACGAGGGAGCGAAGCGTACTCTGTCCAACTCTGCGGATGATACAAAACTGTGGGGAGAAGTGCACACACCGGAGGGCAGGGAACAGCTACAGGCAGACCTGGACAGGTTGGACAAATGGGCAGAAATGTCTTCATCAGCGACTTGGACGTGGGAGTGAAATGTACTCTGTCCAAGTTTGCAGATGACACAAAGCTATGGGGAGAAGTGGACATGCCGGAGGGCAGGGAACAGCTGCAGGCAGACCTGGATAGGCTGGACAAGTGGGCAGAAAACAACAGGATGCAGTTCAACAAGGAGAAATGCAAAGTGCTGCACCTAGGGAGGAAAAATGTCCAGCACACCTACAGCCTAGGGAATGACCTGCTGGGTGGCACGGAGGTGGAAAGCTTTGGAGCTGATTTGGGATGCAGTTCCCACCAAACCCAGGTACCCATCTTCTTGAAACTTGGCAGGCTTCATGCTCTCAGCAAAGACTAACATCCCTGCAAGTTTCATCCAAATCAGACAAAACCCAACAAAGTTATAGATATTTCATTGACTTCCCGTTATACCCTATGGCCGGATCTCCAAATCAGCTCCAAAGCTTCAGAGCCTCTTCGGCTGAATCAAAGCCGGAAACCAATCCAGAGCTCCGGATCGGATCCCTGGCATCTGAAGTGGCCAGATCTAAAGCCGAATTGAATAGCTGCCTATTCGCACCGGTCTACCAGCCACTCACTCCCCGTCCCAGGATCCTGACCCCCTTGCCAGCGCAGAGGAGGTGAAGCAAGGCAGGATCATTTGGTTGTTCCATTTATCCCCTCCATAACGTAACAGTCAGTCTGCAGGTCCACCCCTGCATCCACCTATCCTCCTGCCCCACCGCTCTGGGCACAGCATAAAGGCCTGGTAGAAGCAAGCAAAGAAGGAAGCTGTTAGAAGGGGATTCCAGGAAAGTTTATTCCTGGTATCGGTCAAAAATATGGGAATTGTCCTGAAATCTGAAGGAAAGGATATTCTACCCCACCAGCCCCCTGCTTTCTGTGCCATGTCAAGGAGCTTTAAGCCTCCCTTAGAGACACCAAGACTGGGGAAAGCACTGCTCCTGGAGAGGACTGCTTCAGCCAAGAGCTAACAGTCTTGCTACAGCTCTTGCCAGGTGGTGTGACTAGCCTGGTGTGATGAGTCGTCCTGGAAAGTCCAGAGTGTGACATCCTAGCAGACAGTCAGAGTGAGGCAGATAGAGCATGTGGCAAGTGTGGACCCCAATTCTACATTCCCAGGAGGACTTATTCTCTACCACAGTTGGCTGTGACCCTGGAGAAATCTTTTTCTTTTATATTCTTGCTTGCCAAAAATAAAAAAGGGGTGGGGTATGTTGCATGCAAGATAATATGGTACTCCTGCGAGCAGGTGAGAATCCCCACCCTTTTCTTCAGCTCGGGACTTTGAGAACACTCAGATCCTGGTCAAAAACAGTTGGAACTTCACTCATAGATTATCAGGCCATGCAGGACAGTGGTAGTGGGATGGTGTGACCACCTGTGTATTCAAGGAACCCATTTGTTCAAGCCCTCAAGGTTTCCCACACAGACAAGTGATGCCCTGATTCCAATCAGCACACTTTAGCCTGTCCCCTGCGGCCTTGGAAAATAGTTCATCTCTGTCCTCCATACAACATTTCCCCCCACCCTCACCACTCCAGGTCCGGACCCACTCCCCTGGTTATGGGTCCGGCCCTGCTCCTCCACTCTCTCACCTACATTGTGTCTACCCTACCCTGTCTCTCTCTCTAGGGAGGAGACAGAGGCAGTTTGAGCTCTGGGTGGCTCATCAGATGAGCAGGAGCTGAGGGGTGTGCCTTCAAACCAAGCAGATATCCCAGTTAGCTTTTCCAGCTGACCCAGCATGCCAGCAGGACCCGTCTCTCTGCCTCTAACATAAGGCTATTTGGCAGGGACAGCAGGAAGGCAGTGGTGCCACAGCTGGACTAGCATCCCAGGGTGTTACACCAAGGGTGTCTCTGGGTCCTTGGATTTTGTCTGGAGAAGAACAAGTGAAGCCAAAGCAAGTTCCTATGCATGAGACATGGTCTATTGTGATTCTACCAACCAGGGAATATTCCCCAGACATGATAACATGCTGCATTTCACCAAGACAATGTCCTCATACTTACTGTTAGGGTGACAATAATTTGGATTATTAGAGAGCACTGGATTTGCAGCTGAATACAAGGCATGACCTGTGGCCTAGCAGAGCTCCTGACTACAAGGCAGGATGCAAGCTAGACCAGCCATTTACTTATGCTAAGTAACCATTTTTACTGTGTCAACCATTTTCTGAGGAACAGGAGGCGGGACAAAGGAGGAGTGAATGTTAATGAGTATAAACCAGTCTATAACTGTAAGAAAAACCTATTGTTTGGAGCAGGACCCCGTCTCTAATGGCATGAGGCCCCTGTCCGAAGCTGTCTCCATTCTGAATAAAGCAGCTGCAAGTAATGTGTGCTGGTGTTTGCTCCCTGCCTGCTCTGGCTAACGAGTAACAGGATCCACACGTAACTGGACCGTCGTCTCCCTAGTCGTTGGGCGCCACATGGGGTCAGGGTCTAACACTTACTGTGACCTTGCACAGGACACAGGAACTGCCACAGCCTGCACCTCCTTCCCCCTGCCCCCATTTCCCCAAGAAAAGGCACTCTATTGCCCCCTGGCCACAGGCTCCTTCAAAAGGGCAGTGCCCTTGCTGCACAGCAGTACGTAGGAGTGAGGCCTTCAGTGTAACCAACTCTTTTTATTGAGGTGTTGCAACAAGCCCTGGACAGTGGTGAACCCTTGGCAAAGGGAAGAGGCTGGGAACTCAGAGAGATCTGCCCTGGAAAGGCTTCTGGGCTCTTCTCAATTCACATCTCAGTTGAGGAGAGGGCACAGAGCCCAGCCACAGGGATACCATGTTCAGTACAACAGCTTTCTGATCAGAGACTGGATTAGAGAGAGTGCAGCTAAGGGCAGGAGGGCAGGGGAGTGACATGTACCAAGGCATGCATAACTCTGGAGGGAGGCTGAGAAGCAAAACCTGACAGATTGGTGGGAGAATATGGCAAAGCTCTTCCCACACACAAAGCAATAATGTAGCTTTTAGCCTGTGAGGATGTGCTGGTGGAATGCCAGGCTGAAGGTGTGGATGAAGCTCTTCCCCCACACAGATCACTGATGTGGCTTCTCCTCTCTGTGGATGCGCCAGAGTATGGCCAGGTTGGAGGAACAGGTAAACCTCTTCCCACATTCAGACCACTGATTTGGCTTCTCCCGTATGTAGATGCACTTGTTTGCTCAGTCTGGAGAAATCACTGAATTTTTTCCCACGCTCAGAGCAATGATGTGGCTTCGCCCCTGTGTGGATGCGCTGGTGTAGGGCCAGGTGGGAGGACTGGGTGAAGCTCTTCCCACATTCAGCGCACTTATGTGGCTTCTCCCCTGTGTGGATGCAGTCCTGTTTGGTCAGGCTAAAGGAATTGCTGAATCTTTTTCCACCTTCAGAACATTAACGTGGCTTCTCTCATTTGTGGATGCACTGGTGTACAGCCAGGTGTGAGGACTGGGTGAAGCTCTTCCCACATTCAGAGCACTGATGTGGCTTCTCCCCTGTGTGGATGCGCTGATGTTTGGTCAGTTTGGAGAATTCACGGAAACTCTTCCCACACTGAGAGCACTGATGTGGCTTCTCCCCTGTGTGGATGCGCTGGTGCATGACCAGGCTGGAGGAGTGGGTAAAGCTCTTCCCACACACAGAGCATAGATGTGGCTTCTCCCCTGTGTGGATACGCTGGTGTATAGTCAGATTGAATAATTCACGGAATCTCTTCCCACACTCAGAACACTGATGTGGCTTTTCCCCTGTGTGGATGCGCTGGTGTTTGGTCAGCCTGGAGGATTCACTGAATCTCTTCCCACAGTCAAGGCACTGATGTGGCTTCCCCCCTGTGTGTATGCGCTGGTGCACGGCCAAGCCGGAGGAGCGGGTAAAGCTCTTCTCACACACAGAGCACTGATATGGCTTCTCCCCTGTGTGGATGCGCTGATGGGAGGCTAGGTTGGAGGAGCGGGTAAAGCTCTTCCCACACTGACAGCATTGATGTGGCTTCTCCCCTGTGTGGATGCGCCGATGGTAGGCTAGGCTGGAGGAGTGGGTAAAGCTCTTCCCATACTGACAGCATTGATGTGGCTTCTCCCCTGTGTGGATGTGCTGGTGTTTGGTCAGGTGGGAGAATTCACAGACACTCTTCCCACACACACAGCACTGGTGTGGTTTCTTCCCTGCAAGGAGGCACTGGTGTTTGGACAAGTGGAAAGACTGGGTGAAGCTCTTCCCACACACACAGCAGTGATGTGTCTTCTGCCCTGTGTGGATGCACTGGTGTTTGGCTCGGTTGGTGGAACGTCTGAAACGCCTCCCACACTCAGGATACCGATGCTGTTTATCCCTCGCGTGAATGTGCCAGTGCTGAGCTAGGGAGAAGAAATGAGTGAAAGTCTTGCCACACGTGACACAACGGTACTGACAGTTTCCCCTATGCACATCTTGGTGCTTTCTTACTTCTGAGAGGCACACAAAGCTCCTCCCAAATCTGGTTAAGTGGTGTGGGAGCTCTCCAGAATTGATCTTGCAATGAGCAGCTTGGGCAAAGCCACAGGTGAAGCCCTTCCCACACCTGACGCATAGGTGGCGCTTTGCCCCAATGTAGCTTATCTTGTGCAGAGCCAGGAGTGAGAGGAAGCTAAAGCTTTTCCAGAACTCAGGGCAGGGGCGGCCTCTGCCCCTGGGCGCGGTGGGGAGCTCCTGCTGCCCTCTGAGGCCCTTCCTGCTGGCTCGCCTTAGATTCGGGGTCTCTCTCCAGAAGAACTTGGCTTCATGGCTCTTCAGCTCCACAAATCCTTCCCTGCGCCCAGGGCTCTGTCTGGCTTCTGTTCCTTCTTCACTCTCACCCCCAAGGAGAGATCGCATCTGGGTCATTGCTACATTCTCCTTCTGCTTTTGGGGGTTCCCCTGGCTCTGGAGCCATCGTTTGTCCTCAAGTCTCACGGACTCCGTCTTGCCCAAACTCCCTGGGGTAATCCCGGGTGACTCCAGAGTTGCAGGCCCTTCCTCTGCTCTGCTCAGCAGCCAGGCACCTCCTGCGTGGGGAAGAGGAACGCCAAGTTAGTTCCTGCCACTGCTATTCCCTCTGCTGCAACAGGCTTCCAAGCATGACTGGACCTGGGCACCTGCTTTCCTTAGAAGAACAAGGACTTCCTGCCCAACCCCAAGTGCTGGGCTTGAGGGAGGGACGAGCCCCTGTGGCAGGCTAATGTTCCCTGCTCAGTGGAGGTCAGAGCCACCTTGTCATCTGGTAGCAGGATGAACAGTCTCACAATGGATTTTGGGGGCTCAACAGCAGTCAAAGATGTGTGGGGAATATAGCCTTACATTACGCGAGCTGCTACTACTTGGTAGAAAAAGCCCATATGGTTCATCCCTCCTACTTTCAAAGCCTGCTTTGGGAGGGGAGGATTTAAGAGCTGTGGCTCTCCCTTTTGGAAGGAGCAGGGTTGTGTGTCCTACCTGATAACTGTAAAAGCTTGGCCATTTAAATTATTAAACTGCTAAAACAATACCTTTTGTATAAAAATGCAATATCATGGCTGGGACCATGTGAAAAAAAAACAAAACAATCCCAAATTGATCACATCTCCTGTGTTACATTCCTAATGTACCCAATGTTTATTATGCTAAGTCAGGCTACTCACTGACTGTATCTAATCCCAAATTAACTCATGCTTATTGTCCCTAGGGGCCTTTGATCCTCACTGCCTTGCATATGCATTTATTAATTAGGGTATATTTCTCTAAACAGGCAGTCAGTTTCTAAATGTTTATTATGCTAAACCAGGGCACTTTCCTGAAATTCAAACCTATTTATTCTTCTTCTTATCTCCATTTACATTTTAATAAACCTGCTTTGGTCCAGTAAGAGGTATCCCATACAGCCAAGGAAGCTTGTAAATCAAAACACCTCTCTCAAAACAGGCATTTAATGGCTGTCAAGCATCTCTCATAAATCATTTGATGCAGCTCCACTTTTAAAATAACTACCGAAAGACAATATTCTGTAATCAACTCCCTGAAGGCATCTCATTCAATCAATACCCATCCCATTCCAAAACTGATCAAATCTTGCAAACTTCACACACACACACACAGAGGATATAATTGTAATATGTTAATTCTGTCCTTGCCTGCTTTGTTCAAACTTTGATTAACCAACTATCTAGAAAAAATGCTTTGAAGCTATACAACTGAACAAGTATAACAAGGGCAAAGTGCCAGCAGATGGTGGGCATCTTCTCCAGGGGGAAAAGGGAAACTGTAACCTGCTCCCAGCTGGACTAAGGCAATGGATCCACGCTTTGAGAAGGCTGAAGACTTGAACTAGCTTTAGGCCTGCATGAGTAGCATCACTGGCTCTAATACGAAGACTGTGTGGTAATACAGCTCATTTATTTGATATTGGGAAAGAACCTTTGTCATTTGGTTTTGTAACCTGTTAGTAGCTAGTAAAGCAAGTCTTTCTGGTATTCATTAACGAAGTGTTGTGTCAATTTTTAAAGCACTAGGTTAAAAATCTGGTTTGTAAGTGCAACACTATCTGCTTCCAGGGAAAGTTCTGGGGCAGGGAACGAGCCTGTCGCAGGGCACCTCAGTGCCTGCTCCTAGGGAGTAGAAACTGCCAGGGAGAGAGAGCCCTGGCAGAACATAACCACAGCTGCGGGTTGCCAGGGCAACTAATGTGAGTCAGCTGCCTGTAGGAGGCAGGCCCTGGCCCTCATAAAGCCCAGGGCTGAGGACAGGCTGGCAGTTCCCTGCCAGCAGCCAGAGGGGCAGGAGCTGCTGCAGTTAGGATGCGGAGAGAAGCCTAACAGCAAGTACCGCTGTGACATGGAGCAACGTTGTTATAGCCATAGGGCGTGTGCTGAGTTGTAGCCAGGAGGCTTGCAGTATGTTTTGCTTTGCTATTACACCGGTGGTTTGGGTGAGGCTATAGGGGTTGGAGGAGGCCTCATAAAGGGGCCCCACGGGAGTGTGGGGGCCCCAGCGCCTGAGGAGGGCGCAGTGCTCTCATAGGGACCTACAGAGCGTGGGACCCTAGCGCCAGTGAGGGCGCAGGTTTCTCAGGGGGAACCCCAGTGGTATGGGAACCCCGGTGCCAGTGAAGGCGCAGCTTGCAGTGAGAAGTGCAACCAGTGGGTTGCGGGCGGGGAACATAGACCCCGGGTTGTGTGCGGGGTACGCAGACCCCAGCCCCAGAGAGGAGCAGCTTTGAGACGCCCCAGCGTGGGCACAACGAACCCCAGAGAGGGGGCCACATTATTAGGAAGCCCAGTAGGGGCACAGCAAGCCCCAGAGAGAGGGGGCCATATTATTAGGAAGCTCAGCGGGGGCACAGCGAGCCCCAGAGAGGGGGCGATATTATTGAGAAGCCCGGCGTGGGCGTGTAAGGTCCCAGAGAAGAGGGACTATTGAGAAGCCCAAGATGGGCGTAGCGAGCCTGGCTGTAGGCTAGTGTGGCAACAGCCCTCAGGCAAGGTGCTACGGTGGTCCCCGGCAAAGGGGGGATAGCAGTGCGGTGAGCCGGGATCAGAGAGGGTAGCCGTGCGGTTGGCCTAAAGGACCGGAGACCCGCTAGAGGGTCCCTGAGCGGGACAACACTTTTAGAGAAGGCCCAGAGTGGGCTCAACGAGAGTCCCAGTGAGGGGCTGTGTATTAGAGAGCCCAGAGTGGGCTAGACTACAGGGGAGGCCCAGGAGTGGGCTAGATTACAGAGGAGGCCCGGGAGAGTGGGCAAGCTGATTTGTGACAGGACAACATCTATCCCATCAGCGAAGCTTGGGGCGTGGTATTAGGGGTTGGTAGGAGCCACGCGTAGCCCATAAGGCTAGGGTTCCTGGGGAGCGCCCATCATACCGGGAGACCCCCAGGGGGTCCGGGAACACACAGGGACAGAGGTCCTAATCAGCTGTGCCCAAGGAGGTGTAAGGCAGCCTCCCGAACTTACTGAACATCAAAGACGTGGCAAGCGAGAATAAGAGGGTGCCCTTGGGCCGGACTTGACACGGTGAGAGGGACCTCAGGGAGATCACAGCCCTCCTGAAGGACCCCGCCGTGACAGAGCCCATGGGGCTTTCCTCTGCTGATGAAGCACAGGAGGCCTGCACATCACCAGAATCTGCACTGGGACAAAGGCTTTGGCATTAACCTTCATGTGGACTTTGTGCTGAATCCCAGGTTCTGTGACACTCACGGTCCAGAGACAAAACACAATGGCACAAGCCTTGGGGGATTCACTTCCCCCTGCAACACGAAAGCTCGTGAATCGCACTCCCCCATAGAGCCATTCTGTAGTTAGAGGGGGGTAGAAGTGAACGACTGCTCGTCTCCACAGTCTGGAATTTCAGGGCACAGGAAAGCCACTTGCCTGCACACACTACAGCATAAACTAGTTGAGGTCAGCACCCTGGATGGGCAGCACAGGACAGGTCTGCAAGTTTCAGGCCCTGTCACTGTGGACAGGGAGCATTTCTGAAAGGGGATTTGGGGGAGGGGACAGCCACGAACGACTCACCTAGCCACAGGTCCTCAGAGCTTGAGATTTCCCCATGGTCCTCATCATCGCAGACCCAGAGCTCCTCCTGTCTTTGCTGGATGCAGCAGATTAAGTTGGGTGTGGGGCCTTGATATCCTGTTTGGGGCAGTGGTTAAAGAGAGTTTGTGATTCAGTCCTGGTTGCAAAATAACCAACTGGGATCTGGGGAATGGATCCAGTGAACTCATGGATTCTACTGGGGCCTTAAAGCACAGGTGAGGGTGAACCCTTGGGATGAAAGAGAAGGCACTGCAGGGAGAAGCATTTGATAGATGATGGCCTTTGTCACCCAGGTGGTGTGGGGACAGTAATAGGAAACAAATCACCAACAACCCTGAGGTTTTATAAAAAAGGGTGCAAGACCAACAGATTTCCCAGGGACGGAGGTGTTGGAAGGAAAATTGAACCTGGTTTTGTCAAGTTGACAGATCTCCCAGAAGTCTGTCCGTCTGTCCTTAATGCTCCGGGCCAACTATGCATGTGTTGCCAAGAGAGCAGGCACTGATTGGCTGAACATACCCAACCCATTCCTCACAATAGCCAGCAGGGAGTGGGAGGCGGCAGGCAGGGGGGACTGGCTGGGGTCAGGCCTGCCACACAGCGGGGTGCCTTGGGGGCGGTGGCCGGCAGGGATACAGGGGAGGGGAGGCAGGCAGGTGGAAATGGGCCAGACAGACTCAGAGTGGGGGAAGGGGAGTGTGGTGGAGTGGGGTTAGACCCAAACCAGTGGGGAAGAGGGGACAACGCGGTGGGACCTGAATTGGTAGTGGCAGGGAATGGGGTCACCCCAAACTGGCAGCAGCGGGGGAGGGGGTCAGTCCCAAACCAGCGGCAAGTGGGGTCAAACAGGGTCAGGCCCGAACCAATGGCGGGGGGGTCGCATCTGAATCGGCGGTGGTGGGAGGGCAGGGGGGAATGGGGTGGGACTCGAAGCGGTTCGGGGTGGAATTGGGTTGTAAACCAAGCTGGGGGGGCGGGACGGGACGGGGCGGAAACGGGTTAAAACTGAACCGGCAGCACCGGGGAGGGGCGGGAAATGGGGTCTGACCTGAACTGGTGGGGGTGTGGGGGAGGGAATGGAGTTAGATCCGAACTGGTGGGGGTCCGGAGGGGGAAACTGGGTTGGACCGGAACCAGTGGCAAGGAGGGGGGAGCGGGCTTGGACCCGAAGTGATAGGGAAGGGGCAGAAAAGGGTTTGGACCTGCAGTGGCAGTGGGGGAGGGGAGCGGGTACATGCAAGGGTGGATGCAGAGCTCTGTCCCTGCCAGCCTCTCTCCAGCCCCCACCTCCCCACTGTCGTTCCTGAAGGGTGATCTGCAAGTATTATATAACAAGCTTCGCTAATACAGGCAGTCCTCGACTTACAACATGGAGTTACAAGGTTTCGCACTTGCAATGTTTATAAATTGACACCCTGTTTCAACGTTATGATGTCAGTTTCGACTTTACAACACTTGATCTGATGCAACGCCATGCCAGCGAACAAGAACAAGGAAAAGGAAGTGCTAGAAAAGCAATGTGAAGCTAAATACTTGAGCTCTGCACATTTTTGTTTTTATTTTGGAAATGTTTTCATGTTCCAGGTCAAATTAGCCAGATCAGTTACAAATCCTTTTGAACTGAGCAAAATTCAATCTTTCAAAAACCGTATATGGCACTAGAACTGGCAAGTATCCTCCACCCCAGACATTTCAGCCCGCAGCTTTGGATGCTCCCAAATTGATTGGCAGGCATCCCATATGCAGGCCCAAACCGGAAGGACATGGGTTCAGATGCCCCCAAGTCTCACCTGCCCTTGGAGCAGCATGAGGCCACAGGATGAAGCTAGGAGGACTTCCACACTTCCATAAAGGAGGGGTGTAGCCGAGATCCTCTCACTGGACACTGGCCAGCAGGAAGCTATTTACAA
This sequence comes from Alligator mississippiensis, assembly GCF_030867095.1. NCBI lineage: Eukaryota > Metazoa > Chordata > Crocodylia > Alligatoridae > Alligator > Alligator mississippiensis. Next base: position 475,362,369 of record NC_081824.1, read on the forward strand.
GTCTCTCGCAGGGAGTTCTTTCCACATTTGGACAGGGGTGCACACTCAACTACACACTGCCATTTAAATCTATTCTGGCTCAGGTACCAAGACCATTGCAGTGATTACACTCAATCCTAGCCCATATCAGATCAATGCAACTTGATCTTAGCCCACAAGAGGCCGAGAAACAACAGGCATTTGACAGGTCTTACCCTGCTCCTGGAACCTATGCAACTTCTGGAAACAGCAGAGCGAGCTTCAGAGCAAGTCTCCAAGTAAACACAGCCAAGCGAGAGCCTGCAGCCTGTTCAGATGAAGACATTAGGAAGCAATGTGAGCAGATGCTTCCAGGGACCTGGTGATAGAAGTACCCCAGGTCCAACACGTGTCCACATGTCACTAGAGACTGAGTGGAGGAAATTCAAATCCCAGGGGTGACAGTAGCAGACACTAAGACTTCCATTACCTTCTGCTGGGTTGCAACCAAATGAGGAGAAAGAGGATTTAGACATCACTGACTGAGCATGCTTGGAGTGTTACACGTGTGGGACAGGACAGGCTAGGCACAAAAAGGAGGAAATCAGAAGCATTTCCCAAGGAAGAGCTGGCAGTGAATTCTTTTGCCCAATTAACTGGAGATGACACAACCACATTGAAATCGGTAGACCCCCTTGCCAAGAAATGACTGCATATGGAAGCACCGGGGGCTACAAGAACAGGAACGACTCAGATGAAGGCAGCCAGCTCAAAAGGAGCACATGTTGATACGAAATGCCAGAGAGGCCTGGTCACCCATGGAGCCATGGGGGAGGATATGGATTTCAAGCATCAGGGAAAGGTTCACAGGGATGAGTGCTCAGAAGCAGGGAGAAGACAATAAGTGACACAGCTGACATGGCAACAGGGAGAAGCAGGAAACAGCTTTACCCAGGGAAATGAGGGCTTCACAGTTCCTGGTTCCTGGTCCTGGTCCTGGCTTCACAGCATCTGGTCCTGCTAAAGCACCTTGTCTGCATCTTTCAGGAGCTCCCACTCTGCCCGCGTGAAATACACAGCCACGTCCTCAAACACCTCCTGGAGCTGTAGCCACAAGCGTTAGCCCATCAGTGTCTCCTGCTCCAGCTGCCTTCAGCCCCCACCACCTTCCCCGCAATCCCTGTGTGACAGCTGTGTGCAGGATGTGCCATGACACACACATCTGCAAAATGCTCCATTTTTGGCTGACATGGGATGTGGGTGCAGCCTGTTGGAGCTCGTGCCCTGCTCACCTCCATGCTTTCCCCCTGCTTTGCCGGCCTGCCCTGCCCCTTCTGCAGCTGGCCCAGCTCAGGGCTCTGTGGCGCCCTCTCCCCCAGCCTTCCCGGGGAAGTCCTCAGCAGCTCCAGGTTTGCAGGCCCTTCTTCTTCAGGAAGCTGCTGATGAACTCTGCTCATGGTCTCTGCACCTGTGCGTAGGGAAGAACATGCACAGGTCAGCCCTGCTGCTCCTAGCACATGAAAGCCCTGTTGTCCGGTACTAGTCTCCGACTGCAGCAGCTGGAGGCTTTCCTGTGTGGAAGAGTGGGGAGACAGGACTCAATTTCCCACTGCTCTGGCTAGCAAAAGCTGGAGAGGACCCCCGTAGCTCTGTCCCGGGGCTGCAGAGCAGCAATCACAGCACTGTGTCAGGGCCCGCAGGTACCTTGCTCCCAGGGAAAGAAGCTGGAGGGATGGGGAGGGGGGCATGTTATCCCCTTGTTTTAAGGGAGTGGTGGGGAAATGCGAGGTTAGTGTTCCCCAGGAGGCGTGGCCTGTTCAGGGGGTGGGGGGGACAAGGAAAGCCACTTCCCCCAGCTGCATGTCCTGGCACAGAGACCTTCCCACTGGGGGGCTGCGCCTGCTGCTGCTGCTGGGAAAGGCAGAGCCACAGCGCCTCACCGGCTGCTGAGGAAGGGCCTCGTCCTGGGGCGACCTGGGCATGGAGGAGAAACAGTCGAAGAAGGGAGCACGGATTGGTGGACCGTGAATTGGGTCATTGCCTGTTCCCATGGCGGCAGGACAAGGCACAACCAAGATCAAGCCTCTCTCCCCTGGGTGCTGCACATACATCGAGACAGGCCGGGTGTCCCACCCACGGCTGCCCACCTACAGACATCAGAGCGCTGTCCCCGGCAAGGGGAGACGCTTGAACCTCTTCCCCACACGCAGGACAGCCCCCGAGACCCCCAGACCCAGGCCCAGGCCTGCACGTGGCCCCTCACCAGATCCCGCGTCTGGCAGCGGCTCCTCTCTGGGGCAACAAGGGGCCTGGTCCCGAGACCTTGCGATTTCCCTCGGTGCTGCCTCCTCCGGAGAACTATCTGCAGGCTGGGCTCGCGCCTGCTCCAGCCAGAAATCGCCAGGCTGCTGTAGCGCCCCGGCGGGCTGCACCCTGCCCACGGTCACCTCCCCGGCCGCCACACTGACCGCGACCTGGGGACAAGACCAACCTGTCATGGGGGAGCTGGGCTGGGAGAGACGGGGCGGCAGGGACCACCCCGCAGGCACACGTTGATTCACTGACGCGCCGAGTGAAATACTTGCACGTGCAGCTTCGATGCCGGCACCTGCCCCAGCCGAAGCCCGTGTGACAGGGTCAGCGCCTCGGTGCAGGTCTCCATGCCGCGTCCGCGCACCCCGCTCCGCGCCTCCGTGGGCAGCACAGCCGGGGCCTGCAGCACCGCCCGCTCCGCCCGCTGCCCCTGCCTGCGGCGCCCGCGCAGCTCCCGCCCGCGGACACCGACCTCGCCGGGCCCTCGGCCTCCCGGCAGCGCAGCCCCAGCGCCAGGTCCTTGGCGTGGGGAGCTCGTGCCCTGGTCCCGCAGGCTGCAGGGGAGGAGGCGGCGCGGCGCGACTCGGACCAGAGGACGGGCACGGACACCGAGACCGCCCCCGCCCGACCCCGCTCCGCGCACCTCGCTCTGGAGCCCCGCAGGGATTCCCGCCGACCCGGTGGCACCTGCGCAGTGACTGCTCTACCTCTGCTGTCCCCGCCCCTCCTGGCCTGGGCATGCGCAGTGAGTCCTTTCTTGATGCTTCTCCGTCCCACTCTGCTGCCAGCGCACGCGCAGTGGGACGGCTCCTGCCTGTGCTACCTGTGCTGGTGTGCAAGGCTCGTTGCGCGCAGCGCCCGCCCCGCCGGGACTCCAAGATCCCTTTCCACCTCTGTGCCACCCAGCAGGTCATTCCCTAGGCTGTAGGTGTGCTGGACATTTTTCCTCCCTAGGTGCAGCACTTTGCATTTCTCCTTGTTGAACTGCATCCTGTTGTTTTCTGCCCACTTGTCCAACCTGTCCAGGTCTGCTTGCAGCTGTTCCCTGCCCTCCGGCGTGTCCACTTCTCCTCATAGCTTTGTGTCATCTGCAAACTTGGACAGAGTACATTTGACTCCCTCGTCCAAGTCGCTGATGAAGACATTAAAGAGTATCGGTCCAAGGACCGAGCCCTGCGGGACCCCACTGCCCACACCCTTCCAGGTCGAGACCGACCCATCCACCACGACTCTCTGGGTGCAGCCCTCTAGCCAATTCGCCACCCACCGGACTGTGCAGTCATCCAAGTCACAGCCTCTTAGCTTGTTCACCAGTATGGGGTGGGATACCGTATCGAAGGCCTTCCTGAGTCTAAGTATACGACATCCACCCCTCCTCCTGTGTCCAGGCGTTTCGTAACCTGGTCATAGAAAGAGACTAGATTGGTCAGGCACGATCTGCCCGCCACAAACTCATGCTGGTTTCCCCTCAGCATAATTTGCCCTGCTGGGCTCTCGCAAATGTGAGCCTTGATGATTTTTTCAAAGACTTTACCAAGGATGGAGGTGAGACTGACTGGCCTATAGTTGCCTGGGTCCTCCTTCCTCCCCTTTTCAAAAATGGGGACCACGTTAGCCCTTTTCCAGTCACCTTATCGTCCCGCCGTGTCTGCAGCCTCAACCCAAGACCCCCATGCTGAACTCACCTCTGTTATGGCCGGCCGGGGGATGGGTTCAGGCGGCAGCGGCAGCGCGACGAGCTGGGTGCTCCTGCCTGGCTCACCAAATTTGTCGGAGAAATTATTCGCTTAAGCTCCCATCCTGGTAAGGGAACATCTGCGAATACTCCTGACCCCAACGGGGCTCGTTTCCCAGCTGAGACTCAAATAAGCAGGCGACGAGGGTGTGGTCTTTCCAGTTTATTCGGCCGGCGGTCCCCCGACCATAGAAAGGCAGAGGGGCCCCGGTTGCACTCTCACACACGTATTTATATTCTCTGGTTACATGAGATTTTCGCATGCACAAAGCTTTAGCGGAAAATTACTAGTATTGCATGACCTTCTTTAACCTGCGGCGTAAGCTCCAATCACAATACAATTTTAAACAATTGACCAAATAAGGCACAGGTCTGCCATGAAGCTTGTCTATCATGCTTAGTTACTATGGGGGAAGTTGTGGGCACCCGAAGGTGCAGGCTGTGCTTCCTGTGTTACTAGAGAAGGAAACTCCCTTCTCTGCGCACAATTTCTAACACTGCAAACGCCTCCCGTCCCCCTGTCCCGCAGCTCCAGGACATGGGGACAGACAGGCACAGACACCGTGTTGTTACATTGCAGTAGACATAGGTGCCTCTGTATACAAGGTACCGAGATCAGGATCTATATCTCTCCCCCTCTGCCCATGTCCCGCCCGGGTCTCTGGCCAAGTGCCCCGGGCTGGGCTGGGCCGGGCCGGGCCAGGCAGGACGAGGTGGGCGCGGGCAGGCAGCCGTGGAGGAGCTGCAGTGCCCGCACCAGGCAGGTCCCCGTGTGTCCTGCACATCCCCGGGGCTGGGCCGGGGGCAGTCGGGCAGCACCTCTGGTCCCGCTGCACCCTCAGGCTGCAGCATCCCACCGAGACGTGCTCGGCTTCTCGCTCTGGTCTGGTGCGTTCAGGGCTTTGCTTTTCTCTCTGCCCTTCTGTTTTACTGTCTTGGTGTCAACTGAAATCGCAGGTCAGGTCCTGCCCATGGGCACGATCCGTTCTGCCCCGTGGTGGATTTTGTTGGCGGGGGGGCATGAGCAGCTCGGGTTTAAGTCTCGGGGCATTTTGGGGGGTTCTTGGGAGCTGCTGGGAGGAGCAGGACTGACTAGTACCACGGAGATGAGTTTTCTTTGGCACAGGCGCATGCAGAGCTAAGGGACACAGTTCCTGTCTTGGCTGCCTGGAGCTTGCCTTTTTATTTGCACTTCATTTTATTCTTTTAGAGCCACTGAGATGTTTGTGGGAGGTGGGAGCTGCAGGTGACTCTTCTCGGGCTTGGATGTGAGATTGCAGCAGTTCCTGCGTGCCCTGGTGTGACGGGGCTTGGGGATGGAGGCTGGGGTGGAGACAGAGCATCCTGTGCTCGGGGGCTCCTCCAGCCCCTCCTCAGCCACATGAAGGGAAGAGACTGTGGGGGGTCAGGTGCTAAGGCCCCTTCTCGTAGCCCTGCCTGCCTGGACTTTACAGCCAGCACACGACCGCACCATAAAACCCAGCTGCGCTGAAGCGTCGCTGCATCCCCTGCTCCCCCCACCTGAAGCTCCCCTGGGCTGGGATGGAGAGCAGATCCCTGCCTGCTTTCGGGGGAACGACACCTATAATTTGCCACGTACTTATTCCTGTTCACCTGACGGCTCGTAGTTCCTGACTGGTTTGCAAGACAGCACCTCCTTTTTCCACAGCCCTTTTCTGTGGATGTCCAAATGTCCCTGCCCTTCTCTTCCGCAAGTGGATTTCTCTAAACCCGGTGTTTTCTCCTCCGCCTCCTTTTGGACACTGAAGCCTGTCAGGTTCCTCCCAGAAGAAATGTGTCAAGATAGATGGAGTTGAAGAGACCGCAATCGTGTACGGGGAGCTCGGGGGTGGGCTGCGAGGACGTGTGCCTTTCGCGTGCCAGGCTGACGGGTGCAGGGAAAGACTCTGGATCTGCAGATAAAAAGTAGATCAGTTTTCTAGGATGAACCTGCGCCGTACTCTGGTTTGTCCTTTGTAGCTAGGTTGGGCTGGTGTAAATGGCAATCGCCTCTTCCTGGATCCGTATTGAAGTGCAGTGTCCCTCCAGATCCTCCTTGCGAGAGATCCTTCAGGTGAGGAGTTGCTCGGTTTATCCCTGGCAGCCAAGTGTTTCTCTTTTCTTTTCTTTTCCCAGGATGGGAGGTGTTTGCTTGCCTCGCTTGGTAAAAAGCGACCAGAAGTTGCGCAGGATTTTAGCAGTGATGACTTGAAACCACGGCGAGCAGCGTGAGAAGGGTGTACCGCGGCACTCACTGCAGAGGCCTGCGCTGCTCCCCTTAGTCAGGGCAAGCTGCTGTTCTCTAAAGAGGCTTCCTGATGGGAGGGATTCAGCAGCCAAGATTTGCTGAGGATGTGGCCAGATAATGAGGGAACCTCATCTTAATACACCCGGTAGTGAAGGGTGTAGGCTACGCCACTAATAAATACTACTCATAACCATTGTCACCACATACTCAACGTATGTTTAATTGGTGCAGCAGGCTCTTTTCCACCCTGCAGAAGGACTGAGAAATGATGGTTCAAGGGAGACTGGTTTTATGAACTGAGGGATTTACTAGTGGAGGTGGGTGCGTACTGGTCTGGGTGGGAGCCTGGTTTTAATGATTGGCAGTGGATTTAGGGGAATGCTTTTTATTAGGGTGGCACCGCTAAAGATTTTTTGGGGCCGATACCGAAGGCTGATTATTGAGCTGTCAAAGCAGGCGTTAGGGATCTGATTGCTGCTTTGCAGCCCGGCAGCTTGGCCAGCAGCGTCTGGCTGGTAGGTGTGGGGGGAAGGGGTGTGAGGGAGGGAGGGAGTAGGGAAGGGGCAGGGTTAGTTGGTCTAATACAGAATATCCCATTGATCCAAAGAGCCTTGTCTGCCCATGTCTTTAGACCAACACGGCTACAACCAACACCCCTGACACATGGACGAGTTTGAATTTTGCCGTTTGAAGTGGAAACTTCACAACATGCTATTTAGTTGGTCTAATCAAACACATCACATTTACCCAAAGACCCTTGTCTTCATACAACCAAGGTTTTCCCTACCGTTTCTGTCTCCCTTGCGGCTTCTGGCACTGAAGGCTCGGAAGCTCAGTAGCTGCTGAGACCCCTTTCCTACAAGAATGCATCCCGCCCCCGTTGGAAACGTGCTGCACTCTCAGCGTCTAGCACGTCTGGTGGCAACGAGTCCCCGCTGTAACGACGTGCTGGGTGACCAAGACCTGCCTTTGCTGGTTTTAAACGTACTGCCTGCTCGGACCATGCTGCGACTCCTCGTTCTTGTCTGGTGGGTCAGTAACTCGTCCTGACTGAGTCTCTCTCTCTGCAACTTTGTGGGTGCATCTATGGTGAGGTAGCACATCACTATGTTGCGGTACGGTGTGCTACGTGCTATGGTGACATGGTGATCACATGTGTCTACGTGATCACCAGCTACGTTGCCATAGCAGGGTGCTCCCAGGCCTAGTGCACTGCTACAGCCACGTAGCAATGACACGTACCTGCATGCTGCGTGCACGGTGCAGCCCCCGCCCGCACTGCGCCGTGCTTTAGGAGCAACGTACAGCACCCTGTAGGTGCACCCAGTGTGTGGTAAACCCTTGTCACATCCCTCTTCAGGCACCTCTCCCCTCAACTGAATAGGCCTGGCCTCTTTATTTTTAGGGATGTGAGGGAAGCCCCAGTGCCGCGGTGGGCCCCGGCCCCTCAGAGCTCAGCACCCAGGATGGGGACACGGCCAGGCCCAGCTGACATGTGACCCGCTCGCAGAGGGTGCCCTCTTTCTCATGGGCGCTGAGGCGAGACGAAGCAGTCGGCCGTGTGGGGGCGTGGGCTGCGGGAGCACACGTAGGACAGGCTGACCTTGAACTGGTACATCAGATACTGCCCCCCCACGAAGGCCACCTCCAGCCCCGTGCCGCACAGCAGGTGCAGCACGTAGGCCTGCATTAGCCCGTCCTGCTTGATGCGCTGGTGTCCGTCATGCTTCTTGCTGCTGCCCTCCCTGCCCTTCTCCTGGTGCTGCAGGCCGGGCAGCGTGGGGGGAGGAAGGGGAAGGTGATAGGCCTCAGAGCCAGTCCCGGGACGGCCCTGCCTGAGCCTCAGCGCCCCCCAGCACAGAAAGGACGGTCCCCAGGCGCCCGGCCTCAGCTGCAGCAGAGCAGCGCGCACAGGGAGCAGGGGCCTGCTTCCCCACGTCTGCTCCCACCAAGTCACACACGTGCTTTCCCCCACACTCGGGGCCCTGCTTGAGCCCGGCCTCACGCAGGTGGAGCCTGGGGTGGGGGCAGCTGGGAGCTCAGAGCCCTAGCAAGTGCTAACAAGGGGGTCCAGCCCCGCAGGCCAGGGCACGGCCCCTGCTCCTGCCCCACGGATCCAGCCCCAGGAGCCGCTCCTGTTTCCACACGGCCTTGGATGTAGCCTGGACCAGAGCCACATCCCGTGCCAAGGACAGGCACCGTGTCCGGGCAGCACCCACGTGTCGGGGGGGCCGTGGCACCGGGCAGCAGCACCAGGGCCCAAAGCTGCTCGTGCCAAGGGGCGCTGGGCTGGGCTGGGGCCGGCTGCAGGGCTGGGCGTCCCCACACACCTTCTCTCCCCCAGGCCTGGACTCCCTGCCCCTTGCACAAGGAGCACACACCTTCTCTCCCCAGTCCGACTTCCCTACCCCTTGCACGCACAGAGCACACATCTTCTCTCTCCCAGTCCCAGACTCCCTGCCCCTTGCACACGCAGAGCACACTCCTCCACACGAGCACAGAGCCTGGGCCGACTCCCCGCCCCGTTCCACACTGGTGCCCTTGGCCCTGCAGTCGCTGGTGTGCAGCACATGCCTCAAACCCGTGAGCTGGGGTCTGGTCTGCCCACCACGGACACAACCGTCGTGTGCCATCTGGGCCGGGCCCCGGCGCACACATAGGAGGTGCACCCAGGAGCGGGGTCAGTGCAGAGGAGCCCCGGGCTCGGGCTGGGGCGGATCCTGAGGCCACCTGACGCCCGTCCCATCCTGATGGCAGCAGGCGGCGGTGCCAGCCCGATGGGGCTTGCACTGGGGGTGGCAGGAGCAGGTGGAGGCGGTGGCCTGGTGCCCTGACACCCAAGCCCTCCCCCTCCCCCAGCTCCCGTTCCCCTCCCTTGGCTCCACCATCTTGTTATGCCGTGGGGGCGGGCAACCTGCGGGGGAGGGGGTGGGTGTGCGCCTGTCTGCCCTCCTGCACAGGGGTGTGCACGTGTGTGCCTTCCTGCACGGGCGGTGTGTGCATGCATGGTGTGTGTGTGTGTATATGCCCACCCTCCTGCATTGGGGGGGGCGGGGGGGTGTCCACACTGTCCTGCATCATGGAGTGGGTGTGTGTGCACACCCTTCCCAGACTGCTGGAGGTGGTGAGCTGGGGCAGAGACGGGGAGCAGGGCCAGTCTTCCCCTGAAGTGGGGCATGATTTCTACCTGGCATCTCCTGAGTTCATTTAACCCCCCTGCAGCTCCAGCAGGGCACTACCAGCCCATTCCTCCTCCTCTCCAGCCTGTTTCCCCTGCTGCAGCTGGAGCCCACTGCTCCTAGTCCTGTCCCTGACAGCCACAGAGAAATGCCTGTCTCCATCTTCTCTGTCGTTGCCCCAAGACTGGGGTCAAACCCCGCTCAGTCTTCTCTTCTCCAGACTCAATCCCCTGAGCTCTTCCAGCCTCTCCCCCCCACCCCTGCCTCCCAGGCCCCTCATCCTTTGGGTCCCTCTTTGCTGGCCTCTGCCCACCTCCTTCTGGAAGTGCGGGGTCCCGAACCGGACACAGGACTCCAGGGGAGTCTCCCCAGGGCTGGGGGATCCCTGCCTTTGGTTTGCAAGGGGCGCTCCTCCTCATGCTGCTCAGGAGGATGCTGATTTCTTTTACCACCAAAGCACACGGCTGGCTCGGATCCAGCCCATGGCCCCTGGTTCCCCCCACCTCATCTCTGCAGGGCTACAGCCTGGCTATGCGTTCCTCAGGTGAGATCGGTGAGTGCAATTATTCCCTCCCAAGTGTGGAGTTTTGCATTGGTCGCCCACGACTCGGTTTCCCTACTCTTGTCCATGGGATCCTGATCTGAGTGGAATGGGCCAGGAACACATTTGAAAGTGAATTGTATAAATGGGACTGACACCACGACGGGCTCCACGTGAACTGTTACCACACAGGAAACAGGCCTGGGAGTGATTGCGGAGAGTGCGGTAAGCACCAGCTCCATGCCCAGCCACCGTGAAAAAAGCAATGGAAAATGTGAGTGCTGATGAGGAAGGGAATTGTGAACTAGATCGAAAGCATCACCACGCCCCTTTATGAACCCATGGTGCACCCACACCTCGAATCCTGTGCCCAGGTCTGGTCCCCGCACGTCCAGCAGGATCTAGGGGAACTGGAGCAGGGCCAGAGACAACGGTACGGAGGGCCTTCCCTACGAGCAGGGACTAACGAGACCCGGTCTGCTCAGGTTGGCGTCCCGCAAGGTGCCGTTCTCAGACCTGTACTCTTCTATGTCTTCATAGACGATCTGGACACTGGTGTCAAAAGTGCACTGACCAAGTTCTCTGACAACACCAAACTTTGGGGAAGTGTGTCTGCACTCGAGGATAGGCTGGTGATCCAGGCTGATCTCAACAGGCTCGCAAGGCGGGCGGAGGAAAACCTGATGGCATTCAATATGGAGAAATGCAAGGTGTTTTATTCCACCTCGGGAATAAAAACCTGCATCACACTTGCAGGCTTGGCAATGCTACACGCACTAGCACCATGACCGAAAGAAACTTGGGGATCATGATTGACCACAAGATGCACATGAGCCACCAATGCGATACCACAGCCGGCAAAGCAAATAAAACTCTGGCTTCCATCTACTGATGCATCTCAAGCAAGACCCAAGAAGTCATCCTCCCGCTGTACTTGTCCTTGGTGAGGCTGCAGCTGGAGTAGTGCATCCAGTTCTGGGCTCCACAGTTTAGGAAGGACGCAGAGAAACTTGGAAAGAGGAGAGCCATGTGCGTGATCTGAGGGCAGGCGAACAGGCCTTATGAAGAGAGGCTGCGAGCTATGGGTGTCTTCAGCCTGGAGAAGCACAGACTCAGGAGCATTGGCAATGTGTAGGGGGTACACATAGGAGGCGGCGCACCCCCTGAAAAAACACTGCTGATGCTACCAGCGGTGCCGGCAGGCTGTTGCTGTTTCCCACCCCGACACCACTGGCAGCATCTGCAGGTGGTCCCTGACTGCCACTGGCCATCCCTACTCCTGCCAGCAGTATCTCTGGGTGGTCGACGACCACCAGTCAGTGTTTACACCCCCCTGCGCCCCACTACTGACACCACCGTGGCCGCCTGCGGGAGCTCCCTGCTCGCTGCCGCCACCCCAGGGGATGACAAGGTCCAACAGTCACAAACTCCTGCAAAACCATTTTAGGCTGGACGTAAGGAAAAACTTCTTCACTGTCCGAGCCCCCAAGGCCTGGAATAGGCTCCCCCAGAGGTGGTGCAATCACCTACTCCAGACACTTTCAAGAAACATTTATCTTGCTGAGATCCTTTGACCCTGGCTGACTTCCTGCCCTGGGGCAGGGGGCTGGACCCGGTGGTCTTACGAGGTCCCTTCCAGCCCTAATGTTTATGCAGTTGCATCTATGAAAGGATCTGCTTTCGGTCCACGGTTTGCCAGTCCGCAGTCTAAAAAGGGTCAGACTGATCACCCGAACCACCCTCTCCGTGAACACGAATCTCTTAGTTCACGCGGAAGCCGCGGAGCACCTGAAAGGAACTGAAGGAAGGGGACTTAGTCCTATCACTGCTGAGGCCAGCCTATTGAATTGTATTGCTGAGCCCATTTCATTGAACCGTACTACTGAGGCCAACCCATTAAATCGTACTACTGAGGAATGAAACCATATTTTGGTATTTGGCTTCTTGGAATTCTAGGATTGTAAGTATAATATGAAAAATAATAGTATTGATTCAAATTTAACTTTTAGTTGTAATTGTAGTTGTTTTTGTAACACTAATTCTTATAGCATTGTTTGGGAAGGAAGTGCATTCGGAGCATTGTTTCTGATATATGTAATTATTGTGTTTTTAATGTTTGTGGTGTTTCTTCAAGCTAAGCAGTGTTATATACGTAGCAAAGAGTTTTAAAATAAAAGTGTGTTGTATAAATTAAGTGTGTAATCATTGTGAAATCGTGCAATCAGTTAACTACTCCCCCAGCCAGTGCATCAAAACGAATCAGTAAATTGTGTGGGATTTTCTCTATTCCATAACCCACTAGAGACATGGCGTCACGAACAGGATGCGCTGGTTGCCCATTTCAAAATGGGATGAATGTGTTGCAGCATTGCACGTTCCACAATGATAATGAGGGAACTTGGAAGGTAAATATAAGGGATCTTAATAATGAGGATGAAACAATCACGTATAGTTTTATGTTTACACAAGAAAGTTAAAGATGCTGTCTGGGAGGAATTCAGAAATCATATGGTCCACTAGATTGGAGTTTAGAAAAGAAAGAAGTAAAGCCAGAAGTAAAGGTGTGTAGGAAGAAAGAAAGTAGAAAAGAAGAGGGAGGTTTTCGAGAGATAACGCGAAAGGTGTTAGGGAAAGGAGTTTACGATCAGTTAAAATTGCCACTAGCAAGGGAGGTAACGTGTTTAAAAGCAGGAGAGATACTAAGAGAGTTAGAAGTAAGTTGCAAACAAGCAGCAGGAGGTCCTTTGAAAAAACCTAATTACCCGTCCCTCTTAGGAGAGGCAGCTCGGGGAATCATTCACTTATTGCATGAGGTAGAAAATTTAGCAGCCGAGAATAATGTTTTAAAATTGGTTATGAACCAGAGTAAAGTGAATGAAACAGAGGAGCATGGAGAGAAACCAAGTAAAATATCTGTGCAACCTACTGCACCCTCTCCAATTACTCCATCCACTCCACCACCACATGCAGAAGTTACAGTAGAATTGGAAGAATTAAAAGCTGACTATGAGGTAGGAGAAGTAGCTAAAGCTAGAGCAGAGCCAATACTGGAGGCATGCCCTATAGTAACTACTAGTTGGAAACAACAAGGCACAAATCCTGCGATTAGGCAGAATATCTATAGAGAAAGGAACAGGGAGGAAATAGAGGATTTGGCTAGGAGAACAGCACGACGTACTAATGAAAATTGCTGTGTGGCTAGGAAGGATTATAGAGGAAGAAACTGGAATAGGAACCCTATTAAGTTCAGAGGAGGCCCTTCCACTAATAAGAAATTTGGGATGGAGTAAGGGGGCAATTCTCACAAATACCATGAATATAATTCCGGGAGGCATGTATCCCATAACTTTAGCTGGATTAATTGCCACCAGAGTAAACAATCATTTGGGAGCTTTAAACTTTCCCCAAAATTTAGAAGGGGGTATGAATAACATCAGGTACTTAATATGGGGAATTAGTTTTGCCCATTGGACAGCACCCCCAAACACCCTGTCGGCAGTACAACAGAGATTAAGGAATGATTGTTTGTTTATCAGCACTCCTGAACAACTAATTTGCAACAGGATGTCGTTAGAGGTAGCAGCAAATGTTCTGAAAACTCCAGGAGTAAAAAAGCCTGGCTACTGCCGCTGGTGGGGCAGACACCCTGGGAAGTAGCTGATCAAATAGGAACCATAGTGCAGGAGGAAGAAATGAAGAAAAAGCCCAAATTAATAATATAGAACACCATGTGCACACTCCTTACCATCCATAATCTAATGGGGTTGTGGAGAGACACTGGTATTTTGAAGACACAATTGAAAACAAATTTAAAATCAATTTCCTTTAAAAACTGGGATGCAGTATTGCATGTAACCTTAAATCAGTGCAATAATGATAATACTATGTGGTTGAAACACGAAAAGAAAGAGTTTCCAGTGTGGACATATAAGTATAAAAAAGATGATAAAATGTGGATACACTTACCCAAAGAAGAAAAAGTAACAAAAGGTGCAATCGATCAATTGGGGAAACATCCCAACACTTATTTTTGTTTAACTGAGGAAAATCAAACAATATTAGTACACCAAAGCTGGCTAACCTCACGAAGCTAGGCCTCACAAGGACCTAAGCAATCATTTAATTTTGTTACAGGTGTCAAGGATTGAAGTGGCAACAGTGGGAGATCAAGGATGAAAATGATCCCAGAGATGAAAACTGGATGTGGCTAACCAATGCAACATTATGCAGACCAGTGCATAGACCACCCAACATGATTCTGGGATATAATGCTGATGTATGGAATCTCACAATACCAGGTTATTCCCTTAAATGTCATATTCCTTGGGAAGGACCATGGAACCCCTCCAAATGATTAAATTCTCGTGATATAATTAATGGACCATATCCATATGGCATTAAATTAACAGAAGCAGGGATAAATGAAACTGAGTATTATCCAACACCATGGGGTTTTGTGAGAACACACCCAAAGACAGGTGTATTTGGGGTAAAATTAACTATTATACCAGTAGGGTTATTTGAAAATGCTACAGTAGACCCCTATGGTATCATCCAATGTAAGTGGAATAAACTTTTCTGGAAACCTAACACTGTCCAGAACAGTGGCCGGCTTACCACTAGCACTTGGTGTCGGACTATAGTACATACTAGAAAAGGGATATTACCTTATCTCTTAATTATAAGGGATCCACCGCACCAAGAACAAAGCACAATAGCCTGGCATTTAAAATCTCCTGAATATTCCCGCACTGCCATGCGCATTACATATAACATTAACTGCACGCAACCACAAAGAAAGCGCAGGTCAGTCTGGAGAGACTGGGCACAGCAAAATCAAGATAAAGAATGGGAAGAAACAGTAAAACCTGAATTCATGTCACTTTTGGGATTTGCCACTACACATGTGACCATTACAAAAAACATTACACAAAGAATGCAAAATTTCTTAACATTAACTGAACAAAAAGAAAGTATCACTAATTCGAATATGAGGAAAATCCAAGCTAGATTACAGTTCATCACCTGTACACAATTTCATGAATCCAGCACCTTTGAACAACTTATTGTAACAAATTTAAAGAAAAAATTCACAGATGCTGGACATATACCTTATGTAGAATGTCATAGTTAAATAGCATAATTATTTAGTCACGAAAATCAGGGAAGTGTACAATGGCTTTGTTCAGTGAACCCACTAATGGGTTGGACAGTGCATACCCGCATTGGAGGAAAACATACAGGTACATTACCCACCGTGCGGTGTACCAAGCATAATTGCACACAAGTAAACACCAACCAAGTAAAATTAAATGATAAATGCTCTGAATTGGAAGCATGGAATCAAACCCATATTGTGCAATGTGCTGATTGCAAATGTAAAATCTACACTAAAACTGTTCAAGTAAACATATTAAACTATGATTATGCTTTTGACTTAACCCCCCAAGATGAAGCAACGCAGTATTATGAAAGAGCAGAAATGGGATATGATATTCCTCAACTCGAGCCCTGTAAGCAAGAGGGTCAGTTCTGGAGAGATACAGGGGAAATAATGGAAATAAAATATAATATCCCTCAAGACTCACCCTGTGAGCCTGGAGCTCAGTTATGGAGAGACACATTTGCAAGGAAATGTGTGTGCATAATAGAGCCAAAAATTAATAATCTACACTCCAGTATGGAAGTAGTACTTTGGTCCAAAACAGGTATCCCATGGATCGCTGCAGATCATTGGAGCATGACTGAGGAGAATAAGGTGCATTCCCAACTATCTGCGTGGGACATGGACTTGCAGGAATTAAATTTAACTCATATATCGTTTAACTTGGAAACTGGACAATTAGTGATGTTGTCAAAGGACTATGGAGAACACATTACTTACCTGAAATTACTCAACGCCAGCAAGATCCTCAATGCACCATCTGCTTCGGTGTTAGAAGGACTAGCCACGATTGGAAATGCAGTGGGGAATGGTGTTAAATGTACTATACATGAAATAGGATCGATAGGACAACAACTATGGAACACTATAAAGACTGTATTTTTGGGAAAATGGGTGATATATGTTATAATAAGCATCATAGGATTGTTTGGGTTAATCATTTTCGGAAAATTAATTTTGTGTATGTTGTCATGGAATCATCATAATAAGTTTGTAAGGCTTAGTAATGAAATATAATTGTAATCAAACTGCCTAATGGGCACGGGGGGATGTCCTATTGAATGAAATAGTTTGAATGTTTGTAAAGGTTGCCCATTAGCCAGTTTCAGGAAGAAGATAAGATTTATCTCCTTATCTAGTTCTTTGTTTTGGGGACTACGTGCAAAAGGTCCTGACTTTGCTTCAAGTCTTAATTTAAATTTCATCTTTTAGAAATCTTTTACAAAGAGAGCAAATATCCTGAATTCCAAGAGATCAAACCCTGGGGCCTTTTGACCAGGTTGGTAAGAAAAGGGCATTTGCAATGATATGGAAGTTTCCCAAAGGTAATTTAAAATGCTCAACAAAGGCAAAAGAATCTGTTGAGTAAGATCCGAGCCCAAATTTGGGAGCAGTGATATATTGAGTAGGAGGAGCCCACTGACGGCAGCTCGCTCAATAAAAACGGTAACTTACTGTCCCAATTTGGAGGTGACTATACTTGTAGAACAACGAAGGAAAAATCGCAAGTATAGCCCAGGTCAGACTGATCACCTGAACCACCCTCTCCCTGAACACGAATCTCTTAGTTCACGCTGAAGCCGCGGAGCACCTGAAAGGGACTGAAGGAAGGGGACTTAGTCCTATCACTGCTGAAGCCAGCCTATTGAATTGTATTGCTGAGCCCATTTCATTGAACCGTACTACTGAGGCCAACCCATTAAATCGTACTACTGAGGGATGAAACCATATTTTGGTATTTGGCTTCTCGGAATTCTAGGATTGTAAGTATATTATGAAAAATAATAGTATTGATTCAAATTTAACTTTTAGTTGCAATTGTAGTTGTTTTTGTAACACTAATTCTTATAGTATTGTTTGGGAAGGAAGTGCATTTGGAGCATTGTTTCTGATATGTGTAATTATTCTGTTTTTAATGTTTGTGGTGTTTCTTAAAGCTAAGCAGTGTTATATACGTAGCAAAGAGTTTTAAAATAAAATTGTGTTGTATAAATTAAGTGTGTAATTATTGTGAAATCGTGCAATCAGTTAACTACTCCCCCAGCCAGTGCATCAAAACGAATCAGTAAATTGTGTGGGATTTTCTCTATTCCATAACCCACTAGAGACATCCTGGAATGCCTCCCTAATACCAGCAGGATAATATCTCCCTGACACTTGTAAGATAGCAAGAAGTTCAGAAAAAGGTCTCATTATAATGCTAAAAAATACACCCCTGGGCAGAGCAAAAGTATGTTAATGAAACATATATGTATGTAAATGAAATACATGGCTAAACCATAGGTATAGAGACATGCTCAGTAGAGAACGTCTTATGTCAGTGGCTTGTAACCAATCACTGAGCGATACACTAGCAAACATATGTATAAAAGGTACGCAAAGGTAGAAACCGGTGGTGCTTGCTTTGCAAAAGATTGCCAAGCACCCCTCTCTGCGCAGACTTGAAACAATAAAGATTAAGTTGGATCCTCCACCCCTGTGTGTTTATTGCCAAAAGCGCACCGGGCACGAACTCACACTGTCCTTTGCAGACAACACTGGCAGCGCCCAAGATCCCCCCAAACACCCCGAGATCGCTGCCACCCTGCTCTTACCTCCCCCACCAGCACCTCCCCGTCCCCGGGCACACGGGCTCTGACCAGGGCAGGACCTGACCTGCGACTAAAGCAAGAGAGAGGAAGAAAAGCAAAGCCCCGCACGAGAGGAGCTGGACCCCTGTCGCGGGACCCCCAGCCCGAGGCTGCCCCATCGGCCCCCGCCTGGCCCGGGGGTCGGGGGGCGGGATGCAGACTTGGGTGTGCACGGGGAGCAGGGGGCGTTTGCACCGGTGGCGGGGGGGGGGGTGTTGTTGCAGCACCCCTTCCCGCCGGAGTGCCCGGGCCCAGGGAGGGCTGGGGCTGCAGCCCTGCTACCCCCACCCCCACCCCTATGGGGCCGAGCTGGGGCCGGCTCCCCTCTGCTGTTCCCGGGACCCCCGGGGGCTCCGGACCTTCCCCCCGCCGCCAGCCCAGCCTGCCCCATGGCCGGGCGGGATCGTGTGCGTATGTGCGTGTTTGTGTTTGCACGCACAAGTGTGAGCTTGCATGTTCCTGTGCGTGCATGCGTTTGTGCTTGCATGTCCTTGTCTGTCCATGCATGTGTTTGTGCATGCACACACGAGTGTGTGCTTGCATGTGTCTGTCTGCATTCGCGTGTATGCATCTGTCTGCGTACACGCGTGTACATGTCTCCATGCATGCATGTGTGCAGGCACATGCCTCCATGCATGCACGTGTGTGTGCAGGTGAGTCTCTGTGCATGCATGTATGTGCATGCATTTGTCCAGGTGCACATGTGCATGTTTGCATGCACACACATGCATGTGTTTGTGCATGCATGCGTCTGCATGCATGAGTTTGTGCTTACGTGTGTCTGCTTGCATACATCTGTGTGAATGCATACGCGAGCATGTGTGCATGTGTTTGTGCATGCACATGTGTGCCTGCATGTGCCTGTGTGCCTACATTTATGTGCGTGCATGCCTGCATGCACATGTGCATGTCTGCATGCATACGCATGCATGTGTCTGTGTGCATTCATGTGTGTGCATGTGCACCTGTGCATGCTTATGTGTCCATGCACAAGTCTGCATGCATGAGTGTGCTTGTAGGTTTCTGTATGCATGTGTGTGCATGTGTATGTATCTATGTGCGTGCATGTCTCTGCGCACATCTGCGTGCATGTTTGTGCATGTGTGTGTTCTTGCATGTCTGTGTGTATATGCATGTCTGTGTGCATGTATCTGTGTGCATGTGTGTGTTCCTGCATGTGCCTGTGCGTGCATGTGTGTATGTGCATGTCTGTGTCAATTCATATGTACCTCTGTGTGTCTGTTCATGAGTCTGCATGTGTACATATGTGTTCATGTGTGTGCCTGCATGCATGTGTGCATGCATATGTGCATGTGTGTGTGTATGTGTGCACGTGTGTTTGTCCGTGTGCTCCTCTCTGCATGTGTACATGCCTGTCTGTGCATGTGTGTCTGTGTTCATAGCAGGGAGAGTGTATTTGTGTTTGCGTGTCCATGTGCAGAGAGTGAGTGTGTAGAGTGCATGCCTGCCTGCATGTGTGCATGTGTCTGTCCACGTGTGTGCGTGTGCATGCATCTGTGTTCATGGCATGGAGAGCGTGTTAATGTGTCCACATGCAGAGTGAGTGAATAGAGTGCACACCCATCTCTATCTCTGTGTGCATGTGTCTGTGCGTGCGTGTGCCTGCATGTATGTGTGTGTGTTCATGGCAGGGAGAATATGCTTGTGCCTGCGTGCCCATCCCCATGCCTCAGCCCAATCTGTCTGTCCACTGCAATCTCAGGGGTGTCCCTCCTGCCAGTACTGTGAAGCCCCACTCCTACCCCTTCAGAATAAAACCCATCAGGAGCCACTTTTCCTTTATTATATTTTAATATAATCTTCTTGGGTGGAAGCAAAACAAGGCTCAAGTCATTCTCCAGACTGGGGGCAGGGAACCCAGCAATGGGACAAGGACAGCCCTCACTCCTGCCTAAAACAGACCATTCCAGTACAACCCCCTCCCTCCCAGTCATATAAATTAAGTCTCTCTCTCCTGGGAAAGCAGCAGGCGTAGAAGAACAGCTCTAAAAATATAACATGTCTTGCATTAGGCCCCCAAAACACATCTTCAAAGTTCAACCACAACCATGCCTGCGGCCCTGCCCCCTCTACAGAGTCCTCTGGGTGTGGGCGCACGTGAAGCTGTGCAGGCAGGTCTCTGAGAGGGGATGGGCAGGTCCTCGAGGAGCCTCCCCACAGCAAGGTCACTCCCGGGGCCAGTTAATGCTGACCTGGCCCGAGGCCTCCGGCACCTCCCGTTTGCAGTCGAAGGCGCCGTTGATGTGGCTGATGGACTGCTCCTCCACCACCCAGAGCTGGCAGCTGGTCTGCGTGATCAGTCGTGCATCATGGCTCACGTTGATCACCGCTGTGAAGAGGAGACAGGAGGCAAAGCATGAGCGGGGTGGGAGGCAAAGCAGAGGCCATTTCAATGCTGAAGGAGAATGGAAAGACCCCACGTTTTCCCCATCAGCCACTGCCAGGACAGGGCTGGGCAGTGAAGGACACGACTGGGACCCAACGGAGACCCTGGCAGGAGGGCACTGCTTGTAGTATACAAACCCTCCCGTGGGACCCATGGGCCCACCCCCAGCCAAGTAACCCTTCTGCTTCCCTGCAGCCCCTTGACAGGAACCCCATCCATGCCAGCCGGGATCTGACCCATGCACCTATTACTACCTTCCTCTGCCTGACAGATGGGACCCATGAGGCCACCCCAGCCCAGTATCACCATCCACCCTTCAATCCGATCCATGGGCCCAGTATTGCCCCAACCCCGGCCTCCTCTGACCAGGGAGTGGACACCTCCCACCGCGCTGCTTCCACTCAGCTCCATGTACGTGCTGACATCATCACCCAAGGGATCAACTGACTCAATGCACAGATGATTTGTGGGTTCATTCTGGGGAAGTGACAGATCCCCAAAAGAAGCCAGGAGTCCTGAGCCACAGAGCCTTCCTCCCACGCCTTCCCTCAGCTAGAAACAGGACCCAGGAGTCCTCCCAAACCATGCCCCTCACTATGGCATGCTGGACAGCACTCCTTTCGAAGAGCCAGAGCAGGGCACAACCTGCAAGTCCTGGTCCTCACGCCTGCTCTGCTCTAACGCGCTTCCTTCCCAGAGCAGCGAACCCGACACAGCCCCGTTCCCATCCCCTGCGTCCATCAGGCTCCCTGCAGGTCAGCTCAGCAAACATCACACGAGCTGTCTGCCCCCCGGGTAGGAAAGAAAAGGGCCCTGAGATAAGTGGGGTGAAAGGAGCGTCCAATCCCTTCTCCTTCCCCAAAATGCGAGGATCCAACTCCCCACCCACCTCCCTCCACTAACAGCAGCTCAAGGTCCTGTGCTCCCACCCAGGGCAAGGGCAATGCGCTCCCACCCAGGGCAAGTCTCCGCTCCCCGCCCCAGCTCTCCCCTGCATGGCCAGACCCACAGCGCTCCCAGGGCCACAGCTCCAGCCTCTCCCTGACTTCTTCCTCAGTGGCCAGCCCTCACTCCTAGATTCCCAGCCTGTCTCCCCTTTGCCTCAGCCCTCACATCCTGATCAGCCCCCTGCACCCTCAGGCCCTAGCTCCTCCATACTCACCCTGTCCCCCCTGCCTGGAAGCCCCAGCCCCACACCTGACAGCCTGCAGATCTGCATGGTGAGGGCATGGCTCTCAAGGCTGAAGCGCCCCAGGCACTTGTGAGCATCCTGATAGGGCAGGTGGATTTGTTTCGGCCATGTTTTCCTCCAAATTGGACGTGGTGATCTGGTGCAGAATGACACTAATTCTACAAGGCCGTGAAGTAATGAATCGTGAAGCATTTCATTTTGAGCAAGATAACGGAGAATACCAAACAGCGGTGGTTCCCCTACTGTAATGCACTTCTTTGATAGTAAAAGGTCTCTCTCTGAAGTACTCTATTGCTCATGTATGATAGTGGATTTACATGATTCTGCTTATACAAGTTTAACTTATTACACGTTTATAGCTAGACAGTGTCAAGAAAATCCTGAGCCTTATCGTAGAATAGGGTAAGTCCTACCTGGATCTTGTCCATCATCAGGTATGAAAGGCCAGCTCCTTCCTCCTCTTCACTCTCCCCAAATCTGAACCTCCATCATTTTCATCTTCGTCTTCTTTGTACTCTCCTGGTGGACCAGCTTCGTCTTCATCTGCTTCATCCTCCTCATCCCCTTCTGAAAGGCAGGTAAATTAATTCCTTACAGCTTTGCTTAAACCTCAAAGGCTTGTTTGTAAACTCATCTTAAATGAGCTTCTGAAATCTGACTCAATTCAGCTACAAAACCTTCTCCAGAAATCTTTAAAAAAAGACAGGACTAGAAGTAACATCCCACTTTTTCCTCTTTCTATAGGAAGAGAAAACACAGAACTGAATGTGCCACAGCATCGAATATGAGATGATGGGTACGAAAAAAAAAAGCTTTTGGTACCAGCAATAAAATAACTGCTTTTATAAAGTTATATCTCAGTGTAAAGATGTGTGCTCACATTTTCCTAAGCGCAGCTCTCCTTTAACCGTGCACAGCATCCATGACTACTCTCTTTGCAAGTGCATTGCCCGCCCCCCGCATTACCCAATAGGAGCAGTATGTGATACTGGCCTTCACCTGACACACAGAGCTGATTTGTGCTCCAGCACTTCCACAGTCACTTTAGTCTCAATTTTATATTTAGATCCTGACTGAATGGCATAACTAATGACTGCATGTTTAGAGACATCACCCTCATCATCTTCATCTTCTGAGTTGGGGGCCTCATTACCTTCCTGATCAAATCAATCTAGGTAGGTGATCTCCTGAACAGCTCAAAAATCCTTTCCCTGTAATTCTTCAGGTTTGTGATGGCACAGCTGAAGAAGTCCAGGTCTTCAAGTTTTTAAGGTTTTGCTAAAAATGAATTAAAATTGCTCACGGAGATGAAATAACTACTTGGTACGTCCAAGTATTGCGCTCCTGCCTCCTAAATGTCACTGACTTTGCTGGCTACCTCCCACCACCTCTTCTCCGTTGCTGTTTCCCTTTGTACAGAGCTCATGTAAGAAGTCTTCGTGCTGACAGCCAACATCCCTTCCCCATAAGATCAGACACTCTCTCTACGCTCCCTTTGAAACAGGTTTGACCCACTTTCCATCCCATTGAAATGTGTGTCTTTGCTGCTGGATGCCCCAAAAGTACATCTGTCTTCAGAAATACGATCCTATAATCACCCAGGGACATGCAAAGCTCTCCCATTCTCTGAGGTCGGCACAGCCAACTGTCCCAGCGCCGATCCTGCCATGCCTGGTGCACAGACAGCTTTCCATGGCCCGAATGGGGCAGCTGTGGATGTGACGATAGAGGTAATCCTGCTTAGAGGAGATCTGGGTTCTGCAGTCCATTGTAGTCACGAGTCGGCCTGTGTGAGTAGGAAGCTTCGGAGCCGCCTCGGAGACCCGGCCATAGAGTATAATGGGGAATCAATGAAATATCGACAGCTTTGTTGTTTTTTGCCTGATTTGGGTGAAACTTGCAGGGGTGGTAGCCCCTGTTGAGAGCATGAAGCCTGCCAAGTTTCAAGAAGATCGGTGCAGGGGCTCGGGGGAACTGCACCCCACATTCTTGAAAGCAAAACTCACGTCACGTGTATGTGTTACGCCACAGCCGGGTGAAAACTGCAGGGGCGGTAGCCTCGCCGAGGCCATGAAACCTGCCAAGCTTCAAGACGATTGGTGCAGGGTTTTGGGGGAACTGCACCTCGAGATGCTGACAGGCAAAACTCGTGACATAGATGACCGTGTGTGTTAACTGCAGCGATGGTGGCCCCTGCTACGGCCACGAGGCCTGCCAGCTGGCGAGGGGATCGGCGCAGGGCTTCTGGGCTCGGGGGCCTGCACCTCTGGCTGCTGACAGGCAAAACTTGTGACATGGGTGCTCGTGCAACTGTGGCTGTTTTGAGGCATGGGACCTGGGATCACCGCAGGCCCGGCTGCTACCAGTTACCAATTAATCATGATTCCCTCAGGGACCAGCTCAATACACAGCACCAAGAACAATCCACCGCCCCAAGACAGACGCCGTCAGTGCACTTAACAAAAGATGAAGCTTCTTCAGACAATCTACAGGAAAACCGGTCTCAGTTCTGCGCATCTCCATTTGATTTTGTAAGCATGAGTGCCTTGAGGCTGGCCACAACTAAAATGGCTCAGGATTAAAAAGTTAAGAGAAGATGTGAAGATGCCGTTTCATAGACACCTTGTTGTAAAAGGAAGAGGATTGGAAAAAAAGAAAATAAAACCCCATAATTTCAAGCTGGCTCCTACATGTCTGGTTATTCCTTAAAACTTGATGTTTTTCCTGGTTGTTAATCCATTTCTTGAGACGTTCCAAACCAGATAACCCCTGGTCACTGAGAAAGGTCATTCATTTAAATTGAAACTGTTATATAATAGGATTTTCCCTGTCACTTATGGCTTGGGACCCTCTTGATTTACACAATTAAAAGAATGCTTTGAAGAGGCTGGACTAAGGGGATAAGAAAGCTGTAAAGCAGCAAACAGGGTGCTTCAAGAGAGAAAAATCTCTCTGACATCACCCGCTGTTGTTCCCAAGAAGCTGGCAGAAACAGATCCTCTCCCTTCAAGGATCGTGCTGGGAACTTTGCTTGTCATCAGATCACCCGAGTGCCTGGGAACAGTGACACCCCAGCTCTCGCTCTTTCTCCCTCTTTCTCTCTTTTTCTTTTTGTCTCTAGGCATAGCTTTCTGAACCTAAATTGTATTAGTTAAGCTTCAGCTAAATTTCCCCAAATACTCAATTAAACCAGGGGAATATTGTAATTGTTTTGTTTTCCCTTGCATGTCTATTACTACTAGTACCATTATAAATTGCATATGCTTCACAATAAATAACTTTTATAGTCAAACTGGAGGTAACCAGGTGTATTTTTCCTTCTCTACTTCCCTTCCCCACTTGCTCTGCAGCAACGCTTCTTTTACCTAAGCCAAAGATCCCTGTGAAGCCCAGAAATACTGTGGGGTCCGCTCATCAAGAGGCTACCACTACTAGGACAGTTAGGGCAAAAGATTGGGACGTGCTGAGTTTGAGACTCATAAGGGGATCAGCTTGTATAGGCTGATTGGCCCAGTTTGGCTCAGGCGTGCCCTAATGAACTG
Organism: Alligator mississippiensis; assembly: GCF_030867095.1. Classification (NCBI taxonomy): domain Eukaryota; kingdom Metazoa; phylum Chordata; order Crocodylia; family Alligatoridae; genus Alligator; species Alligator mississippiensis. The sequence continues at coordinate 475,387,278 of NC_081824.1, forward strand.
AAAGCTGGCCCGTGAGGGTGTCAGCTGGACACCCAGCCGCATCCAGAGGGATTCTGTTCACTGAGTGCTGGTGTCTGACTGCAGTGTAGTGTTACCTTAATGAACTGATTCCTGGCACATGAAGGTGTCAGCCTGTACATGCTGATCAACCCGGCCGGGTCAGGCGTGTCGTGTGTGTGTGTGTGTGTGTGTATTTGACTGATTTAGTGGCTGGTGTGTGTGTGTGTGTGTGTGCATTTGACTGATTTAGTGCCTGGTGTGTGTGTGTGTGTGCGTGCACGCGCACATTTGACTGATTTAGTGGCTGGAGGAACCCAGTGCCACTGAAACAGAGTCCTGCAAGATAGCTCCATCGGGGGTGAGCACTTGCAGAAGGGGGAGATACAGCTCCGTACAGGAACACAGGTAACACGAGCAGCACACTGATAGAATTGCAAAGACCCTAGAAATGTACCCCTAATAAATGAGCACACCCCAAAGTGACAGGCAAATCTGGTAACAGCTGGGATCATGGCTGGAAATCCGTTTTGGGCCACCCCATACCATCTGGGGGCAAGACACTGGTCATCAATTCAGTCTGTAATCTCAGCCTAAATGCTGGGTCCTTAGTCAAGCGTGTATACTTAGTACCATGGGAATGGGGGGCTGTTAGTTGGCAGCCTGGTATGAAGAAACCACGCTCTGGTCCGGGCCAGACTGGTCAGTGGTGTCCGGGAGAGTCCCCCGGTGCCATAGAGGCATGGTGTGGGGTGGCCCAAGAAGGATTTCCATGTCTAATCCCAGCCCATGAGAAATTCCTTCCTTGAGCCTGTCTACTTAGTACAGTGGGGATGGGGGAACTGGCCCAAACAGTATTTCCAGCCATAACCCCAGTCCAAAACCAGGTCCTTATTTGGGTCTATGTACTTAGTACCATGGGCACGGGAGGCTGGCAGTTGGCAGCTTGGCATGCAAAAACTGCACTTTGGGCCAGGCAAGACTCTGGTTGGGGGGTGTGGGATAGTATCCAGTGCCACAGAGGCATGGTATGGGGTGGTCCAAAGAGGATTTCCTGTCAACCCAGCCCAAAACCCAGTTCCTTATTCAAGCCCATATACTTAGGACAGTATTTGTGGGGGCTGCCAGTTCATGGCCTGGCACAACCAAATCATGTCTTCAGTCAAATAGGAGAGCAAGGGGATGTAGCTCAGTGGTAGAGCGCATGCTTTGCATGTATGAGGTCCTGGGTTCAATCCCCAGCATCTCCACTTTTCATGGGGCAGCAGGGCAGGCCCTACAGAGACAGGTTAGAAGGTCTCAACCTATTCAGCCTCCACAAGAGAAGACTGAGAGGGGATCTGGTGGCAGTTTACAAACTCCCCAGGGGGGACTGGAGAGAATTGGGGGAAGCTCTGTTCCCCCCAGGCACCACCCAGGGTTACTAGGAATAACACCCTCCAACTGTTAGAGAAAGGTTCAGGCTGGACACCAGGAAACATTACTTTACACTTAGGGCTGCCAGGCTCTGGAATGGGCTCCCAAGGGAGGTGGTGCTCTCCTACCTTGGGCCTCTTCAAGAGGAGGCTGAGCAGATATTTGGCTGGGGTGACATGATCCTGGCACCCATTCCTGCCTGAGGGAGGGAGTCGGACCTGATGAGCTGTTTAGGTCCTTTCCACCCCCAAGTACTATGATACTATGACTCTGGTCAGAGATGACCAGGAGAGTCCCCTGGTGCAACAGGGACATGCTGTGAGGTGGCCCAAAACAGATTTCCAACCATAATCCCAGCCCAAGATCCACTTCCTTACTCAAACCCACATACTTAGTACCGTGGCTGGGGGGAGCTGTCCGCTGGCATCCTGGCAGGGCCAAACCACGAGTTGGGCCAGGCAAGCTGTGGTCAGGGATGTCCAGGGGAGTCCACTGGTACCACAGAGCGACAGCGTGGGGTGGCCCAACAAGCATTTCCATCTCTGATCCCAGCCCAAATCCCAGTTCTTTATTCAGGCCCCTGTAGTTGGTGGCGTCTGGGCGGACGATCAGCTGGCAGCCTGGCACAGCCAAAGCGTTTCCTGGGACGGGCAGGACTCTGCAGAGATAAGCAGGAGAGTCCCACGTGCCACAGAGGCATGGCGTGGGCTGGCCCAAGAAGGATTTCTAGCTGTGATCCCAGCCCTAAATCCAGGTCCTTATGTAGGTCCATATACTCAGCACAGAAGCTGGCACGCTGTCGGTTCGCAGTCTATCACGGGCAAGCCGCGTTCTGGGTTGGGCAAGACGGGTGAGAGACGTCCAGCAGAGTCCCCGATGGCACACAGGTCTGTCATGGGGTTGCCCAAGAAGGATTTCTGGCTATAATCCCAGCCCAAAAAGTAGTTCCTAACTCACGCCCATATATTTAGTACAGGGGCGGGGGGTGTCAGCTGGCAGCCAGCACGGCCAAACCGCACTTTGGGCCGGGCAACGCTGTGGTCAAGTTGCTTCGCGACAGTCCCCTGTGGTGTCAACAGGCTGTTTGGGGTGGCCCAAGAAGTATTTTGCCCCATAATCCCATCCTAATCTGACCTTTATTTAGGGCTCTGTTTGATACAGAATATTATTTTATTTATTAGCAAATATGTAATGAAATTCTATTTCAGATGTGTAATTCATTAACAACAAGCTTTGATTGGGTCTAGATTAGCTTTGAAAAAGGAACTGGGAATAAGCAACCACCTTCAGCCTGGTGGGCGGGATGGAGGAGCCGGGGCCCCGCAGGCAGCTTTGGGCTTCTCCCTGATGAGCACCCCTGAACCTTCACTATGCACCCCCAGCCCCCAGAAAAGCAGCCAGAGATTGATTTATTTATTCATTTACTTTTTAAAGGATTTTTACCTCCCCAAAATCTCACCCCCGACACAACCAAGAAATGCACGGAGGGCGAATTGCAGCGGGTGACCCAGACTCAGAGTTAACTGAAGAAAAGGGGAGGGGAAAAGAAAAGAAGTTGTTCACCTCCATCGAGCGCAGAAAACACACCGGCTTTCAAAAACAGGAATACTACATAGCCAGTCACAGTAATTACAATACTATATCAAGAATAATTATGACATAGCAGTACCGCAGTAATAGCGATTAGCTGATGCCCAGCCCAGGGTTTCTAGCGCCCACGCAACTGGTTTAAAAGAAGCTGGATGTGCAGAGCGCGTTGTGCACGCCCAACGGATTTTAAAAATCATTTCATTCATGTCATGATAATAAATTTAAAAATCATCTTATTAACGTCATGACGATCGTGCACCGCTAGAAGGAGAAATAATTAGAATAGTAAGCAACATGAACGTTAATTAGCAACATGTAAACGTACGGTAATTAGTGAATAGCCACGTGTAAAAGGTAGCACTAAGCATCCAGGAGGCGCTGAGAAGGCGGGTCCCGGCTGTTCTGGGGCCGGGGTGGGGAGGGAAGGAGCAGGCGGCCCCGGGGCTCCCGCATGCCGGCTCGGGGCACGTGCAGCGCCGTGTGGGCGGGCGGGCGGCTCCGCGCTGCCTCCCCGGGCGCATCTCGAGCCCCTGCCCGAGCCCGGAGCGGAGCTGCGCCTCCCCCGCCGCTGCCCCCGGCCGCAGCGCCGCGCTCCTCCGCGCCCGCACAGCGGGTCCCGCGCACCCCGCCTAGGCCACGCCCCCTGGGGCGGAGCTCCGCGCTCCTCCGGGGCCGCTCCTGGACTAAGTGTCCCGCGCACGGCGCAGGCGCGCCTTCGGCCAAGCCACGCCCCCCGGGCCGGCAGGGCGGGGGCGGGGCCAGAGAAGGGGCGGGAGCTTAATCTTTGCATGCCGGCGTTCATTGGCTGGGAGGCGCTGCGCGGGCCGGCAGCCGAGTGGGTGCAGTGGACGCCCGTCTGGGCTGAGAGCTTTTAAATACGACTGTAGCTGCCATAACGCGCCACGCGGTCGGGGAAGCTGGCGCGGGCGGGTGTTGGGGCTGCGGCCCGGCGGCTCCGGGGCCCTCGGCTCGGGGTGGGCTCAGGCCTCCAGGAGCAGAGTGACCAAGTGACTCGAGGGTCCCCCAGCCCTGCCCACAGCCGTTATGCTGATTTGTTATAGTCAAGAGTTGCTCTCCACTTCCGTGATTTGAAAGAGATCTCCTTGACTCCTAACCGCTCGCTCCAAAATGCGCGTGCCAGTGTACCCCGCGCACAGGCACTGTTTTGCTCGTGCGCTGCTGGGGGGAAAGCTGCTTTTAAGGGAAGGAGCCACGGCTTCAGCATACGGCCTCTAACACGAGGCATTGCTATCAATGAGGGACTTGAAGCCATACCACGAGGCAAATCACAGATAGTACCTTACGCTCTGAGAGGGTTGATTTTTATTTATTTATTCACTATTTTTAAGCATTTCTTTTCAAAACAGCAAGTTACTCATACAAAGACTTCTTCGTTTTAAACAAGGTTCATTTATTCAGTGCACATAAAAAGTGCAAAAAAACACGATTGGTGTCAAATGGCAAAACGTGCCCAAACTTATTAGTGCAAACAGTGCTGCTGCTTACTATCAACCAACATTTTAATTCTAGGCGACATTTTCGAGAGCGCCACACGCACGTCATGTTCAGCTTTCAGTTTGTTCCTCGCTTTGGTTTTCGTCCAAAACGCGCGTGCCAGTGTCCCCCTGCCGCACAGGCACTGTTTTGCTTGTGCGTTGCTTGGGGTAAAGCTGCTTTTAAGGGAAGGAGCCATGGCTTCAGCGTATGCCCTCTAGTACCTTACGCTCTGAAAGGGTTGATTTATTTATTCACTATTTTTAAGCATCTCTTTTCAAAACGTGGGTTGGACTTTGTATCTAAACCAGACGGGCCAGAACGTCCTGTTTCCCCGCGCCGAGCTGGAGAGGAATAAAGAGCAGCCAGGAGAAAAGTGACTCTGTGGGGGGATGGGCGATGGAGAGCGGCGTTCTCGGTAGTGCGAGGGGCTAGTACGACCAGAGGACCTAGATGATAAAAGTAAAAAAAAAAGGTTTAGTGATTACTCCAAAGAAGGCAGCAGGGTTTGCCATGATCTGATACAAGGGTCTAGGACGGCGGGTCTGAACCTTCTTCAGTTGACGTACCCCTTGGTCTCCGAGTGAGACTTCACGTACCCGCTTTCAATGGGAAATTAATTTTTATGTCAAACTGCGTACTCGGGTATTATAAAAACAGCAAGATACTCATACAAAGACTTCTTCATTTTAAACAAGGTTCATTTATTCAATGCACATAAAAAGTTGTACAAAAAAACACCACTTGATGTCAAATGGGAAAACGTGCCCAAACTTATTAGTGCAAACAGTGCTGCTGCTTACTATCGACCAATATTTTAATTCTAGGCGACATTTTCGAGAGCACCACATGCAAGTCAATTTAACTTCTTTGTCCTCCCAGATAGTACTTCTTCACCTGGGAGTGAAATGTTCAACGAGTTTAGAATTGTGAACACATCTGCGAGGGATGGCAAACAACCCGCAAAGTTTGGACCTATGAAACACTGAAGCAGAATTAATCCATTTTCACGCAGAAACATTTCAATTAATCTCAAAGTTCAAATACTCTTGTCAGAACTTTTTGTCTGGATAACCAGCGTACTTCTGTGTGAAGCAGAAGTACAGTATGTCCAGACCCAACCGCTTCCTTCGCACAGCGCTTTGAACATGCAGTGATTCAATGCCCATGCTCTGATCAAGTTGGCGGCCTGGGTCTATCAAATAAGAGGGAGGAGTTTTTGATGCCAAAGCATGTTGATGAAGAATACAATGACTAGAGATCACATTTGGATTCACCTTTTTGACGAGAGCGGTAAACTCTGAATATTTCCCCAGCATAGCAGGACCACCATCAGTACAAATAGCTCCTACAAGGTCCCAGGAAAGGCTAGAAAAAAAGAAAAAAATCATTCATCGTACCCATAATGTCTGCTGCCTTGGTTGTTTCTTTCAGGAGTTCACAAAAGAGAAATTCTTCTTTGACTTGATTCTCATGCACATATCGAGCAAAAATGAGAAGCTGTGCGCAATTTGAGGCAGTTGATTCATCCAACTGCAAGCCAATTTTACCAGACTTTCCTTGACTCGCTCCACTACTTGTTTGCGTATGTCCTCTGACATGTCCTTGATTCGGTCGTGAATGGTGTTGTATGGGGGATGTGTGCTATTTTTAGTTGTGCATCTTTACCACACATCAGCTCGGCCATTTCCATGGCACGGTTTCACCAGGGTCTCTGTGATGGTATGCAGCTTTTTTTTCTGTGGCCATCTTTAATGCCACGTGATAACTTGCCTCTAGTGCTGGCTTCTGAGGAGTAAATCCATGATCGGAGAGTGTGCTCGTTTCAAGTTGTGATCGCTTGAGTTTGAATAAAGCTTCTGGGTCTGTAGTATTTTCAGGGTGAACAGTCTGAAGGTGCTCTTTAAGTTTAGATGGCTTCATATATCCATTGCAAAGTACCTTTTGAGCGAAGGAAGCATTGTAGCTTTTGTAAATCATCTGTATCAAGCATGATCGTAAAGCCAAACTGCACAGGCAAATCCTAGTAATAACACTTCTTTGACATGATAAATCAATGGACGAAGCAAGAATTCAGTCCCTGAAAAATAGTGCAAAGTAAAACCCTTAAAACATACATCATAGGTTGGTAACAATGTAAAATTGAACATAGGTACTTACCAAAATGAAAGGAAAAAGCAGATGTATACTGTTACTTGCGTGGAACCGCCACGTGCATAAAAAAACGACGTAAAAAACTCAAACGTAAACACAACAACTTCGAACACACAACTATGTTCAAAGACTTGACTACACGACTGAGTGACAGGTGTTTGGAGCAACGTTTCTGGTGCAAGGTTGAGGCATGGAGCAGGAGTAGGATATCTGGTTTCCATGCGCGTGTGCATTTTAACGACACTAAAGCCCCAGCAATTTCACATTTTTTAGGCCCTTCGACCTGTGTTAGACGGTGTATGAAATATATCTCACGTACCCCTGATAAGGCTTCATGTACCCCCTGGGGGTACATGTAGCCTGGTTCAGAACCGCTGGTCTAGAACTTGATTCTCTATCGGGGGCCGCAGCAAACCCAATTCACAAGAGAAAACTAGAGGTTTCAAATGGGAATCTGTAGTATTAAAAACAGCTCTGCCCTGTCTGTGGCGATTGATCTTTCTGAGCTCTTCGCAACAGAAAAATTATTCTTACTTACATCAAAAAATGAGCGAAAATTAAGCACAGGCATCCTCCGTGGGGGGCCTTGAGTCTAATGGCCAGTGCTTGGGCATCTGGTGTGTGAGGTACTTCAAATTGAGGCAGGAGATGAGGAGTTTCACAGATCTTCCAAGCAAACTTTTTAGAAATTCCTGCAAGTTAGCTTGTGGTATCATACCCCGCGATAGCATGAAAACCCAGCAGTCCGTCCCTTAGTTCATCACAGCACTCCACCGCGTGCACAGCAATGTGTTGTTGAGTTCTTGATGGGCTTGCTCTCATCCACAGCTGACTGCTGAGACGAGGCCAGAATGCAATCAGTAGCAAAAGGACTTCGGTGTCACGGCTTGTCGTCGTGGAAAACACACGCAGCAAACTTTTGGGTCAGGTCAGCAGAAGCTTTATTTGGATAGAGCTACCACATTGTGACAATGACTGTGTTACATCTTTCTGACTCCTTCAGAAAGAAGCAAGATCACGTGGGTGCCTGCCGCCTCTTGTGCGGAGTGGAGGTGGGCCGTGTTTCTTGCAGTTGAGGCAGCATAACCAGCATTACCACCACTGACTGTTAGTTCTTTGTCACCATGTAATGTTTGCTCTAAGAGTTCCCTTTTGAGGAACCTAACAAGTGTTTGCATGCCTTGTTTTCCTTGGATTCAATCACTGTTCTCCATTGCACAGGCAACATGACGTCCCTCTGATAATTCCAATTCTTATTTCCTTCCTTTCCCAATTCAGTGCTTTGTAGTAACATCCTTGATCAATGGGTCTTTGTAGCAGTCGAACACAACATCTACCCTGCTGCAAGGTTCCTTGAACTTGGACACGATATTCACCGCAAAAGCATCCGCATGGCCTCCAAAAGTCATTGCATCCTTGGGTTTTCCCATGGCCTGAGCCACAGCCACACCACCAATCACTACACATGTTGGAGTCAGGGCTTCTTTCAAACTTGGCTATGAAATATTTCTTCCAAAATGGAGAGTAGTTAAGCTTTGTTTGCTGCTCTCAAGTTTCCATTTGCTGTAGCCAGCGATAGCAGTACAGTAGAGAGTTCTTGCCTCAGGAGGTTATCGACATCCATAGATACAAGCAGGCGTCTGAAAAGTTCACGATCAGCTCTGATGACTGCGGTCTGTTGTTTTGTGTTTTTCTGTTGCTAACTGTACTGGAAGCAAGAGTTTTTAACTTTGAGATTGGTGCACGTACGATGACAGCTTTATGCACAAGTCAATCAGCAACAAATGTCTCTAAGATGTTTTGTCCTAACTGCTGTGCATTCAGCACGCCTTGTATAATTGGTTCTTGGGGAATGTCTTGAAAGGATTTGACTTTTTTGTCCTCCTAGATAGTCACTTCTTCACCTGGGACTGAAATGTTCAATGAGTTTGGACTGAAATGTTCAATGAGTTTAGAATTGTGAACACATCTGCGAGGGATGGCAAACAACCCACAAAGTTCGGACCTATGAAACACTGAAGCAGAATTGATCCGTTTTCATGCAGAAACATTTCAATTAAATCTCAAAGTTCAAAAACTCTTGTCAGAACTTTTTGTCTGGATAACCAGCGTACTTCTGTGTGAAGCAGAAGTACAGTATGTTCAGACCCAACCGCTTCCTTCGCACAGCGCTTTGAACATGCAGTGATTCAATGCCCTTGCTCTGATCAAGTTGACAGCCTGGATGACAACATCCAACACGTCTTTCAAATAAGAGGGAGGAGGATGCAATAACTAGAGATCACATTTGGATTCACCTTTTTGACGAGAGCGGTGAACTCTTAATATTTCCCCAACATAGCAGGAGCACCATCAGTACAAATAGCTCCTACAAGGTCCTAGGGAAGGCTGGAAAAAAGAAAAAATTCATTCATCAAAGCCATAATGTCTGCTGCCTTCGTTGTTTCTTTCAGCAGTTCACAAAAGACAAATTCTTCTTTGACATGATTCTCATGCACATATCGAGCAAAAAACGAGAAGTTGTGCGCAATTTGAGACATCAGTTGATTCATCCAACTGCAAGCCAATTTTACCAGACTTTTCTTGACTTGCTCCACTACTTGTTCGTGTATGTCTTCTGACATGTCCTTGATTGGTGAATGGTGTTGTATAATTGACATGAATGAAACCATAATACAAGTTTTGTGGGAAAAATTGCATGAGAAAAGTGCGCAAACTATTGTTGTGCATCATCCTGAATATGGGTTTTCTATTCAAAAAGAATACCCTGAAAGAGTGTCATTTAAAACCTCTTTGTTCAATGATATAACAATCAACCTAAATAATGTGAGTTTCTATGATGAAGGAACATATAAATGCAAAGCAGTCACGTTCCCATTAGGAAATGCAGAGTCATTAACAACTATAACTGTAATTGTCGAACCCACTGTGAGCTTTACAAAGGAACCAACTCCTCCCTTAATAGATGGTAAAAATTGGACAGTGGCATCTATCTGTTCAGCAGGGACTGGGAAACCCGCTGCAAATATAAGTTGGGAAAGAGATTTTGGTAAAACAGAGAATAGTTTAATTTCCTTTCCAAATAGAACGGTAACAGTTATAAGCTGATATAAGATCATTCCCACTAAATTTGCGAGGGGAAGGCGTATAACTTGTATTGTGAAACACCCAGCTTTGGACAGGGAAATAAGGTATTCTCCCGTACTAGACATCCAATATGCTCCTGAAGTGTCAATAACTGGCTATAATAGAAATTGGCTTGTTAGACAAAGAAATGTTCAACTTAAGTGCAATGCTAATTCTAAACCACCGCCTATAAAGTTTACCTGGGCCAGAATAGATGGACGATGGCCTAAAGGCTTACTGGTTGTAAACAATACCCTGCATTTCAATAGCTCACTAACCTACAATCATGGCGGGACTTACATTTGTGGGGTGACAAATTCCCTTGGTCAAGGAAGCGATCAAAAAACTATTCATGTATTAGATCTCTCCACCATCACCACCACACGATCACCCACGGTTTCATGGTATCCTTTAACTAATAGCGTTACGGGTTTAGCATCAGCATTCACCCTAACAATAATACAGGAACGCAAGTGGGATACCATCATCGCTAGTGTAGTGGGTGGAATTATCCTTCTAATACTTGGAAGTATTTTAATTGGCATTGTCTGCTGTGGGAGAAGACGGATGTTTCGCTACCAGTACTTCGTTATGAGCCGTATTGTATTCCACTGACTAATAAACGAGGGGAGTCCCAAACAGATGTTCTCCAATCAGATTATGACTAATAGTTGTTGTTATATGTTTAAGTTATTGTATTGTATAGTTTGTTAAAAAGACCGGTCTGTAAAATTGTTTGTTTATATATATATATGTTGGTTGCTTAAGCTCCGTCAGGTCAGTGAATCCTGAAACAAAAATTCCTTATAACGTGCTCGTGTGTCTAAAATTCCAGTTGTGCCGTCAGCAAGGGGGCATGTCACAACCCAATGATTTTGGTGCCTCGACACGATGGAATTTTCCCGCCACATGAGAGTCTCTTGCACAGCAAAAGTTTTCTGCTGCAACAGAAAACCCCAGTGCAAGAGAGTTCCCGCCATTCGCATGCAAATTTGTGTCCTACTATTGGCCAGTTCTAAATTATTCCTACGTGGCAGCTAGCGATTGGCTTGTTAGCCGTGTAAAATGTTGTGCGACTTCCGCCCAAGTCGGAGAACTTTGAGCACGCTGCAGAGTGCCTCTAAAGATATCTGACTTGCGGCTGAGCTGATCGATAGCCTGATCACCTATCGATTCTTCTCCCCGTCGCCGAGCGCAATCCTTCGACGTACCCTTTCCCTGCCGGCTTAATTTGTGGACAGATTCGCTGGCCTGAGCCTTGCCAGCTGGAGCAACTAGTGGAGTTGTTTAAGCGACCGGACCACCTGCGTCGCGGCTACTAGCGGCGTAAGTAAAGTTTTTTGCAACCAATACTCTTTGTCTGCCTCTCCATTCACCAGCCCGCCCAAACGACCGAGCAATTTGTATATCACCTCGAGTCGGTTCCGGCCGTCCGAGACAGTTACCTGGGTAAATAAAGTAGTCAAACTTGCTATAAGTTGGCCCAAGTTGAGAAACTAGATTTGAAGGGTTGTTGGCTGTAACCATGTTGATCTAAGGCCGCAGGCAGACACGGTTGTTTGGGTGGAAGTCATATCTTTTATTAGACCAACTAAATTGATAGCTTAAGATATCACATCCACCCACAGAACCCTGTCTGTCTAGAGCTGAAGGCCCATTCTGTTACAGGGGTAAAAACCTATCCCATATTGTATGCTTCGTGTGTTCACAGCTGGCATTTGTAAGGCTATTGTCTCGAGTCCATGCCATGCAGCTCTCATGCTAGAGAGTCTACCTGACACGTACACCTCCTCCCAAATTTTTAAAACCCAAAGTTTCATTTTAAAAAGTCAAGGATTTCTGTGATATCTTTTGTTTGACCAGTGCATAGTTGACAGACGTGTTGGACAAGCCTTTGGTTATCAAGGCTAAGGACAAGTTACACATAAACCAGTATAAGTGAATGGAAACCAGTTCGGATCTGTAACACAACAGAAGTTCAGTGTACATAAACTGCTTTCAAAATGGCCAACACCGGTTTAAGATAAACCTGGATGAATGTAATATCAGACTTAATTTATTTAGGTTAAATTGGTTTACTGAACTTCTGTCCCAGTTCCCCTCCAAATTCAAACTCAACCCCCCCTGCACTCCCCTACCCCCCAGGGTGAGAGGGCTACCCTTGTGCAGGCTGTCTGCTCCAGCCAGGCAGGGAAACATGCTGTAGCTTCCCCCGGTTTCTGGCCTGAGCACTGCAGACATACGGCTGCATTTCCAGAATCAAAATGAACGTCTGTTCACGTGCTTATTGGTTCAGCCTAATCTGCGAAGGTTGAATCGATTCAGCCTTGGGGTTTTGGACAGTCTTTTCTTAGCCCAAGTGCCCTTCCTCAGGTCGCATTTTAAACCTGTCCAGTTTGGCACAGTCTGGCTGAACGCGTAGCGACCCTGCCTGGATTTCGCAGAACAGAACTCAGGCTAGGAGGGATCTTCATAGGTGATCTAGTCCAACCCCCTGCCTGAGGCGAATCGTCCTTATCTGAGGCACCCTGTGCAGATCCATAATGCAACCTCTCAGTAAAACTACCCCCAACCCTGACACCACACAGGCCTTAAGGCCCTAACCTGCCACAGGTAACACATGGGGAACGTGGCAGCCAACGTCCTGCTTCTGCAAAATGTTGTTAATATTCACTCGAGAGATCTCAGGTAGATCTCCATGCCCCCAAGGAGGGAGGCAACCCCTTCGCCCCCCCAGCCCATACCAATCTGACCATGGGGTCAAATTTCTTTCTGAGCCAAAATATGGAGTCGGTCTGACTGTGAGCGGAGGGGCAAGACCCTTTAACCCAGGCTTGTCCAACATACGGCCCACGGGCCGCCATGCAGCTCATCAAGTGCCTGCTACGTCTCCTTTGGCTCCGCTCCTTTGCCCCTGGCATCCGGGTCACCTCCTGGGACCTGCCAGGCTCAGCGGGAGCGGGGCGCGGCACCTGGGCTGCCCCAGCCATGAGACAGAGACACTGGGACTGGCACCAGGAGACTAAGGTCCTAGTCCTGCCCTGACTCCCCGTCGGCATTTGAGGTTGCACTTGGCATATGATGGCAGCACCTGCATGTGTCAGGCTGTACCTTCCACATTATGAGTATACATGATGGGTGAGGGTCCATATTGATACCACAGAATTATTACATAGTAATCAAATGGTGATCTTGAACTGGTGAGTTGTTTTTAACTTCACCTGTCTCTGCCAAACTAGTTTTTCTATGACTAAAATTAATTTGGGTCTTAGCTACAGGGCCTACGCTACGCTCCAAAAATGGTGAATGAGAGGAAACGAAAAATTGATGCTGAATGTCAAGTTTCCAAAGATAGTTGGACCACTGATTTTTTTGTTATTGAACAAAACGGGAACATCCTGTGTCTGATTTGCCAAGAGAAAGTAGCTGTCTGCAAGGAGTACAACGTGAAGCAGCATTATTCTGCAAAACCTGCCAGACTGTCGGGGGTCCCTGCCCGGCACCAGCCCCCCCCCAGATGTCTCTGAAGAAGCGACGAGATCTACTTTTTGACAGCAGCAAGTTCTCCCCGAGGGGAGGTGCACCGCTCCTGGAGGCACTGCAATACCAGGCCGATGCGTGGGGTGGATGGAGCAAGCTCCGAGTCCATCTCCCAGTTCCAAAAATCCATTTAATATAAAGTCCTCACATCGAGGACATATCAGATATTAAACTGATAAGAACAGATTGACTTTTATTAGTAGATGCTAAGGATTGTAAATCCAAAAAAAAGATGACAAAGCCGATGGGGAAATACAGAGCACCCGGGCGAGGGACTAACAATATAAGGATGGGGGTGGGGTGGGGTGGGGAACCATCTGCTGTATGTGCCCCTGCTGCCCGCACCGATTTCACAGCTTGGGCTGGTCGTGATACACCACATATCCCCTACACGGCCCAACTTGCACCGCTGAAGCCAAGTGCTTAACCGCCCCAGGGCTCCCCACCACCTCAAGGAGCACCGCTTCCGCCCTCCATGCCCCCGTCCAAACCCCCCAGCGATCACATTCTTTTTCTACAAACGTCACACTCTCCACCCTCTGCTCCAACCATCTTCTCACGTCGTCCTTCTGCGCCATGTCTGTAAACATCTTAATATATAGCACTCTCTCCCGTGCCTTCTGCCCCATATCAAACACCAACTCCTCCAGCTCCCCTCTGTCCAAGGCCTCCTCATGCACCTTGCAAAAGGCAGCATAACATTTCTCAGTCTCAAAAGTCACGTTCCAGACCTTCCTGTTGTCAAAGGCCACCACGCAGTGCAAGTCCCTCGGATTTACTTTGAGGGTCTTCAAATGGACCTTGGCCATAAAGTCTCCACGCCGCAGTCTTGTTTCTCTTATATCCCTCAAGGACAAGTCTTACCTTCACCATCATTTTCTTCCTCTTCAGGATCCACCACTCCTACCGCCTCCTTCTCTTGCCCCAGGGTCTCCCGACGACTTGGTGCCACCAGCGATGCTCCTCTCTCTTCAGGGGTCTTCTGCCCCCCCGCTCCCACTTGGGCCTTCCCTTTCCGTTGCACAGGCGTCCACCCTTCCTCCTCCTCCGCCATTCGCTCACCAACTCTGTTGTCGTCGTCCCTTCCGCCGATCTGGTTTCCCCATCGCCACCGCTGCTCCTGAACTCTATCCTCCTCAGCTCTCATCTCCGCCGTCATTTGCATACCAATCTGCATCCCGATCTGCATATTGGGCCTCGCCTTCGTAGCTGCCATCTCTCTCTGCACCGCTGTCCCCTCCGTCTTCCCCGGTGCTCTGATCATGGCCTTCTACAGGCCTCACATCGAGGACGTATCAGTTCTCAAACTGATAAGAACAGACTTTTATTAGTAGATGTTAAGGATTGTAAATCCAAAAAAAAGATGACAAAGCCGGTAGGGAAATACAGAGTGCCCGGGCGAGGCACTAACAATAGAAGGATGGGGGTGAGGTGGGGAACGCAACTAAGTTACATGCGATACAAAGTTAGCCAACTAAGCCCGGGGGAGAGGGGAGTGGGGAAGGGGAGGGGGGCGTTTCGCAACGCTGAGAGAAAAAGAAGATGGAAACACACATACCCGTGACAATGGTCCGCAATGGTGGAAGAAGTGGTCCAAGGAAAAAGTGTCTCAGTCTAGATATAGTCTATCGCGGGGGTCCTCCTCGGTTGGCGCAGGGTCGTTGTCCGTTGTTGATTAGTCCTCTTGAAGTGAAGGTCTGTCTGGTGCAGAGTGGGGGGGTGTTCAGGCGGTCCCCTCTGAGTCCGGTCCGGTGGCAGTTCTCCTGGTGGGATCCGTGTACTGGTGGTGGGCTGTGATGTGCTCCACCTAAATGTCGCGGGACCACCGGATGGTGTCGGACACCATGACGCAGCGCATCAGCTTGGTGTAACGGCGGGAGACGCGGCAGGCACGCAGGACGCTCTTGTTACTGGGGTCCCAGGCTCTGAGCGTTCCCACGATGAGCACGTCGACCGTCACGTCGTAGCCGTGGCCCCTCAAGGTGTCGGCCAGCGGGGCGTACTTCTCCCGCTTGCGAGCCCCGGCGTCTGTGAAGGCTTGGCCCCGGTTCTGGAACAGGATGGTGACGTCCACGATGACGATCTTCTTGACCTCCTCGTCGGTGATCACGATGTCGGGGCGCATCTGGCTCTCGCAGCCCGGGACGGTGCAGTTGATGGAGACTTGCCCCGCAGCGGCCGGGATGGCCCTCACCGGACGGTCCTGGATGGCGTTGTGGCGGAGCTGCCAGGCCCTGGCGTGCAGCTTGCAGCTGCGCAGCACGTGGGGGAGGGTCTCGGCCGCGTAGCCGCACCATCGGCACCTCTTGTCCCGGTGGCCAAAGCGGACAGCCCCGTTGAGAGGCAGGCAGTTGAGGCGGGCGTGGTGGAGGAAGCGACAGTCCGCGAAGCACGTGAAGCTCCCGCTAGGCATGAAGTGGTTGCTGGTGTCCCACTTCGAGGTGACGCCGAAGACCTTGCCCTGGTGGGGTTTGGCCCTCAGGTCGCCGGCATATTTGTTGCGGACGGCGTCCTTCAGGAACTTCTCCAGGAAGGTCCTCGTGCGAGGCGTCAGGGTCACAGAGTCGGCGTGCGGGGCTGGCTGCAGGGAGACTGCCAGCTCCCGGCGCTCCTCGGTCCAAGTCCAGGCGCAGCCGATGCGCTTCCCGAGGCGGCGCGTGGCGTTGCGGGCTCGGCTCCACAGCGAGGCAAAATCCCCGCCGTCTCGGCTGAACTCGCCCTCCAGCGAGCCGCTCAGGAAGGTGGCCAGGTCACGTCCGGTGGGTTGCCTGCCGATCCTCTTGCAGGAGGTCTCCTCCAGGGTGCTGGCGGCGATGATACTTACCGTCGTGTCCAGGCAGGTCAGGAGGCAGAAGGCGTGGGTGACCATGGCAACGTCACCGAGGTCTCCCATGCGGGGCACGTTGGCACCCCCCTGCCAGTAGGGGATGTGCAGGACCTCGTTGCTGGCCCTCAGCGGCAGGTGCAGCCACTTCTTCAGCAGCTACCGGATCTCGGTGTCCGCTTTCTTGAGGGGGATCTTGGGGACCGCCGAGCCTCTCAGGACGAACGCAACGCGGGGGATGAGGAAAGTGTTCACCGCGTCGATCTTCTGCCAGGGGGCCAGCAGGGACGAGTCCAGTTTGCGTGCGTCCTGCACGATGCCGTTGATGGTCTCCTCCGGCATCTGCCTGGCCCGGTGGCCGGTGGGTGTCCCCAGGTGGCAGTAGGCCTCGCCGTCACGCAGGTGCCGCATCACCTGGCCCTGGATCGTGAGGGTGGAGTCCAGGACGCGGCTCTTCTGCTTCCCGTCGATGTGCAGGGAAGCGCACTTGGCAACGTTAAAACGCAGGCCCATCCACCTGGCCGCCTCGGACGTCACGTCCAGCATCTGCTGCAGCTGGGTGGCGTCGGGGGCGAGGAGCACGAGGTCGTCGGCGTAGGCCAGGACGCTCAACTTCTTACCACTTCTGCACCACTTACCGTGGTGTAACCGCGGTAGAGCTCGCACACCAGGTCGATGACGCCGTCTGGCAGGCCCAGCTCACGGAGGGTGCCAAAGATGTGGCGGTGGGGCACGGACCCGAAGGCGTTGGAAATGTCCAGCCACGCCACCGCGTACTGCTTCCTGGTCCTCCGGGCGTTGTCCAGGGCCATCTGGAGGGTGAAGTTGTGTTCATAGCAGCCCTCTGTAGACATGAACCTCTTCTGGCTCTGGCTGACAGCTCCGCCGGTTACCGCCCAGTCGGTGATGCGGCCCGCCAGGCAGCTGGCGCAGAGTTTAGCGACGGTGGAGCACAGGGTGATGGGTCTCCAGTTGTCCGGGTCATTTGGGTCTCCCTTCTTATGGATGAGGACCGTCACGGCCCTCTTCCAGGCAGCAGGCGTGCGCCAGAATTCTCTGCACCTGTTGAAGAGAACAGAAAGAACAAGGCAGCCCGGGTCACGTTTTTTAAGGAGACCGTACCTGATCCCGTCCTTGCCGGGGGTGGTGTCCCTGGTCCTCTTCAGGCGGGCTTGCACCTCCTGCGGCGTGAAGGCGTCCTTGAGCCCCTCTGCTGGGGGCACGGGGGTCAGTGCTTCGACGGTCGCAGGGCGTGGGGCGGCGGCTTCCATTGGGAGGTTGAAGATCCTGCTGAAATATCTGAAGAGAGCCTCCCGGGGGACCTGGCAGAAGGCCGAGGGTCCCTCCAGGATGTCTCTCACCGCCTTGGAACGGTACAGCTTCTGGATCTGGGAGGCTGCCGCCGGGTCGTAGCACTGGCGCCTGGGTCACCTCTGCGGCTGTGGTCTGTGGTCCCTTCGCGTCGCCGGTCTGCTGTTGTTTCCTTGGGGTTGGCCGGGCCGGGAGGCCGCTGAGAGCTCCTCTGTGAGCCGGGCCACCGAGGCCTCGAAAGCCTGAAAGGTGGTGGCCTGGGAGAGCTCCTCCAGCCAGAGGGTCTGCCATTGAGAGGGCATCCTCTGCTGTGGGGAGAGCTCTGCACCGGGAGATTCCGGCACGCTCGGGGGCGAGAGGGCACCCGGTGGCTTGGTTCCTCCCGGCGGCTCCGGAATCCTCGGCAGGACGGGGGCCTCGGGTGGCCCCGGGGGTCCGGGAGGTGGTCTGTCTGGTTGGGGTGTCGTGTCCGGTCGGGGGTCCCTGGGCGGAGGCCTGCACAGTGGCGTCGTCGGGGCAGGTGTCTCCGTCGGGCGGTCCCTGAAGGTCTGGTCCGGTGGGGTTTCTGATGTGATACCACTTTCTGTGTGGTCTTTGAATATGGCTTGCGTGGGGAGACCCTGGGGGGGGCATCCTCGGGACTGCTGGGGTCCAGGGGTTGTCACCGTCCGGGGCCCGCCGTTGTCACCAAGGTGCCATGGGGGTCCGGAGGGGTCCGCTGTCGCTCGGGGCGCTCTGTCATCGTCCGGGGGCGTCCTCGGACTCCTGGGTCCTCCGCTGGGAGGCGGCTCTCGTCAGCCGGGGTTCCGGGCTCCGAGAGTCTCTCTGCCTCTAGGGGTCGATCAATGGTCGGGAGTCCGCCGCCGCCTGTCGGGGTCCCGACATCATGGGGTGGCGGTGCATCGGGGTTCTTCACCGGCTCGGGGTCGCTGGTCTACCCTCCTGGGAGGGTCCTCCGGGATCCGCAGTCGCCGTTCCGCCCTAGCTGGGGTCTCCGTGCCTCGAACGTTCTCGTCAGTGGATCAGGGCGTCTTTGAGACCTGGGGGCGTTGCTCCACGTTCCGTCCTCCGAACCCTGGCGTTTGCCTACTCCGACCCTCCAGCCCCTTTGCCCTCAAGAAGCCCCACCCCCGTGCATACCACTTGGCCGGTCTCTCGGCCCACAACCCCGTCCACCTCCCCCCTTATAACCCCAACCTCCTCAAATACCTTCCCGCCCAATATCTACACATTGCCCCCACTTTCCTCCCCTCCAGGCCCCCAACTCTCAGCACCCCTTTCCAAAAGTGCACATACAGAAAAACCTCTCGTTCCGGCACGCCCCAGCCTCCCAAGTCCTCCCCCTTATATACCTCCCTCCTCGCCACCCTCTCTGTCTGCCCACTCCAAAAAAAGAGACACATTTCCCTTTGCACCCACCTCTCCTGCAACCAGGTGGGCGGGTACACCATTGCTGCAAACAAAATTGTCTGCAACAAAAACTGCTCCATAATCCCCACCTTCCCCCTGAACGACAGCTTGCTCGTTCCCCATATCCCTACCACTTTCCTCACCCTCCCTCGAACTCCTCCCACGCCCGTTCCCCCTTCCCCCTCACATCCATATACGCTCCCAGCACCTTCAAACCCTCCTTCTCCACCCGCCACCCCACCTCCTCCAGTCCGGTCCACTCCCCCACTGCCAACAAACTGCTTTTCCCCTCGTTCACCCATGGCCCCGCTGCCTCCCCATATTCCTTAATTCCCTCCACCGCCCTCCTCAGAGACCCCTCATCCCGCACTATAAACATCACGTCATCCATATATAATGTAACCCTCAAATCTTCTCCCCCCAGCACCGGCATTCCTCTCACCCTCCCATCCCTCCTCACCCTTCATGCCAACGGCTCTATGCCACACACAAACAGCCCCGGAGAAAGGGGGCACCCCTGGTGCACCCCTCTCTCCACCCTGAATTCCTCTCCCAAACAGCCCTTCACCAAGATTCTGCTCCTCGCCCCTCTATACAGGGCTCTCTGCCCACCACCACCTTCCACCCCCTCTCTCCCACGTACTCCAACATATCCCTGCACACCCGCTGCGTATCCCCCAACCTCCTACCCTTCACCGCACACGTCTGGTCTTCCCCCACCACCTCCCCCATCACCTTCCCCATCCTTGTCGCCAGCCCCTTGAAAACAACTTATAGTCTACGTTCAATAACGTGATCGGTCTCCAATTCTTCAACAACTCCCTATCCCCCTCCTTGTGCAGTAACACCACCACCCCCACCGCAAACCCCTCCCCCACCACCCCTGACCCCATCACCTCCCGGAACACCTCCACCACGTCCCCCCCCCCCCCACCCCCCAAAACCTGCCTCCTCTATCTCCTCTTTACCCTCCTCCTCCCCTTCCACCGGTGTTTCCTCCACAATCATCTCTCCTCCCTCCGGCCCACCCAGCTGTTCCTCCTCCTCCATTTCTCTCTCCTCTCCACCCCGCTCCTCACGACGCCCCGCCATCTGCACTCTTTTTGTGTAAGATGAGGGGCACGGCTGCTGTATGTGCCCCTCCTGCCCGCAACCTTTACATACAAAGCTCTCCTTACACAATTGAGCTGCGTGCCCCAGCCCCCTGCATCGATAACACACCGTGAGCCGGCAGAACGCCGCCAGGTGCCCCTCTTGCCCGCACCGATTGCAAAGCTTGGGCTGGTCATGATAAACCACATATCCCCTACGCGGCCCAACTTGCACCGCCGAAGCCAAGTACTTAACCGCCCCCGGGCTCCCCACCACCTTATGGAGCACCACATTTGCCCTCCATGCCCCGGTCCAAATCCCCCACCGATCATACTCTTTTTCCACAAACGTCACCTTCTCCACCCTCTGCTCCAACCATCTTCTCATGTCGTTATGCAACATGTCTGAAAACAATATACAGCACTCTCTCCCATGCCGTCTGCCCCATATCGAACACCAACCCCTCCAGCTCCCCTCGTTCCAGTGCCTCCTCATGCGCCTTCCAAGAGGCAGCGTAACATTTCTCAGTCTCAAAAGTCACGTTCCAGACTTTCCTGTTGTCGAAGGCCACCACGCAGTGCACGTCCCTCGGTTTCGCTTTGAGGGTCTTAAAGAGGACCTTGGCCATAAAGTCTCCGCGTCTCAGAGTCTTGTTCCCCTCATACCCCTCAAAGGTGAGGGTTACCGTCACCCTCCATTTTGTGCCCTGGCCTCCATTTTTCTCCTCTTCAGGGTCCGCCGCTCCTGCAGCCTCCTTCTCTTGCCCCGGGGCCTCCCGACGACTCCCTTCCGCCGCCGCCGCTCCTTTCTCTTTGGGGGTCTTTTTCCCCCCCGCTCCCGGCTGGACCTTCCCATGGCGTCCCATGAGGCTCCACCCCTCCTCCTTCTCTGGACCCTCTCCAGGTTATCCGCATCCCTCTTGAAGTGCGGCGCCCAGAACTGCACGCAGTACTCCAACTGCGGTCTGACCAGCGCCCGATAGAGGGGAAGTATCACCTCCTTGGATCCTTTCATCATGCATCTGCTGATGCACGATAAAGTGTCGTTAGTTTTTCTGATGGCTTCGTCACACTGCCGGCTCACGTTCATTTTGGAGTCCACTAGGACTCTGAGATCCTTTTCTGCTTCCGTGCCACCCAGCAGGTCATTCCCTAGGCTGTAGGTGTGCTGGACATTTTTCCTCCCTAGGTGCAGCACTTTGCGTTTCTCCTTGTTGAATTGCATTCTGTTGTTTTCTGCCCATTTGTCCAACCTGTCCAGGTCTGCTTGCAGCTGTTCCCTGCCCTCCGGCGTGTCCACTTCTCCCCACAGCTTTGTGTCATCCACAAACTTGGACAGAGTACACTTCACTCCCTTGTCCAAGTCGCTGATGAAGAGGTTAAAGAGTATCGGTCCTAGGACCGAGCCCTGCGGGACCCCACTGCCCACACCCTTCCAGGTCGATACCAACCCATCCGCTACGACTCTCTGGGTGCGACCCTCTAGCCAACTCGCCACCCACCAGACCGTGCAGTCATCCAAGTCACAGCCTCTTAACTTGTTCACCAGTATGGGGTGGGATACCATATCGAAGGCCTTCCTGAAGTCTAAGTAAACGATGTCAACCCCTCCTCCTGCGTCCAGGCATTTTGTAACGTGGTCGTAAAAAGAGACTAGATTGGTCAGGCACAATCTGCCTGCCATGAACCTGTGCTGGTTTCCCCTCAGCAGAATTTTTCCTGTTGGGCTCTCGCAAATGTGAGCCTTGATAATTTTTTCAAAGACTTTGCCGAGGATGGAGGTGACACTGACTGGCCTATAGTTGCCAGTATAGTATTGTGGGGCTGGTAATATTAATACTGCGTGACGTCAAAGCGAACACCTTGTTATACGTTCAAAGAAGTAGCACGTTCCTCTATCCTACAGAGAAGCGCTGACCACCCTCTTATCTGCTGAGCACAAATCGTGACAGAAAAATCTGGTCTCCCCAAAAGTCAAGGCCCAATTCAGAAATAGGGAAAAAACCAAAAAAGCTACAAAAAGTCTATGGTATAAATAGAAGTACAAGGTCTAAGGAGATGAGGTGTAAGAGGTGCTTCTGAACAACTGGACAGCCCTGCTGGAAAACGCGATACGTTTCTGCAAATCTTTTAAAAACACAATGCACATATTAAGTAATCAACAGCACCCATTTCTAAGGCGCAGCTTCATCAAGTAAGCAGAGTATGAGCATCCACCGTACTCTGATATGCCGTGGCATCAGGTTTAATGGCTGTTATCGGTTGAATGCATTTTTGCTGTTCAAGGCATTGCAGGAGCTCAACTAGTGCCCCCTTCAAAGGATCCTTGGTCAGGATTGGCTTCTAACGCCATGTCGATATATTGCAGAGCGTAGGTTGCTGTTGATCGGGCTCAGCAACAGAGTGGGAGGGCTTGTAGTGTCTGTTCTTTTAGCTGCAGTGCCTTGATGCCGGGAATGCCTAGGATGTTTATGCCCCCTAGGACTGCCTCAAGCGGCTTGTTGTGACTGACTACCCAGAATTTGACTTTTGCGGTAGCTGCTGTTGCGTTCAGTCCTTGCACCATGATGGTTTTTGAGGTTTTTTCATGAGATGTCATAGGGGTTATAACGTTGACTTGTGCCCCTGTGTCAAGGAGGAAAGAAATCTTGCGCTGCAGTGTGGGGTTAGCAGGGTTATAGACGATGAGGCTGGTGCATGGACGTGAGTCCAGGGGGTCAGGCTTGGAAGCGTGGCCACCGGTTTGACAGGCGGCCATTACTCATTTTTTTGCTTCTCGTTGTACTTAAAGCCCAATTTCTCGGCAAGTGCCTTCTGTCCTTCATCCCTTAGGGCGCGCAGTTGCTGTTTAGTGAGGCCGGACTCGTTCAACAGGAACCAGAACATAGCTTTTTCTCTCGCTGTCCTCTCTAGTGGTGGCTTTGGTTCCAGTCGAAACGGCCCATCGCGACGTTCAATAGGGCACGCTGAATTTGGGTCCGGTTCTGTGGCCCAATGCACGCTCTTTGAGGACCTGGCTGTTTTCATTAGGGCCTGAAGACGTCCAAGTTGACTTAGGATATTTCCGGCTTGTTGGCCCACCTGCGGGGTGAGGAGGAGGTGGAGGGTAATGGCATGAGACCCTCTGTAAACCTCTACACAGGCCTCCATGGCCTCCGGAGTGGTGGGGACCGTTCCGAGGTTTGTTAAGTATCGGTGTGGCCACGGTCCATTGGCCTGTTGCGCTGTTAATCCCAGTGGTCGGCGTCCGGGTTGCCAAGTGCAGTACGACGTTCCAATAATGGCCAATAGCAACTGCTCGGCTGGCGTTGGTTCTGGCCGTCCATCATGCCACACTTGGGACTTTTGTGCAATCTGTCCTGCTACAAGCGATGGCAGTGGGATATTCCAAGCAGTGTTCCTTTGCACTGATCCAAGATCAGTAGCATGTCCCCCACTCCACGCCGCTTGGCGGGTGAGGAAGCAGGCCTCTTCTAGGTCCAGTAATTCCGAGCCAAATTCGACCACTAGTCGACCGAGCCAAACAGCTAAAGTCTCTCCAGGTTTAATTTTTGATTCTTTAAATAGCTCTTGCATTTCAGCTCGATTGCGGGTACGAAGCGTAGTGGTTGCTTGGATTTGGCCCTATGGATTAGTCGTATACTTAACTATGCTTATGGGAAGGGCCTGTGTCGGAGGAGGCTCCGGGGGCGGAGTGGGCAAAACAGGATATAATGACTCACTGCCCTTTCTTCCGTTTTCATAAGGAGGTGGTGTGGATTCTGCCAGCGGGGCTACCGGCCCTGGAGCCGCCTCGCTCCTCCCCAGCTCTAGGGCGGCGCTGGAGGGAAGCTGGTTTCGGTTGCAGTTACAAAAAGGGGGTGGAACCGTTGGGGACGGCGCCTCCCCAGGGGGCGGGGCCATCATCTGGATTCCCGCCTGTTCTTTCAAAGCTCCGCCCTTCTTTTCCGGGTCCTCCGGGCGACTCACTTTTTTCTCGGCGCCATTTTCTAGCGGCTGCTTAAGGGGTTCCGCCGCTGCTGCTTCTGCTGCGGCCTTGCCTACAGTTATTAACTGGCTGCTTAGATTTTCAATATCACGCGTTGCATTGACAAATGCGCGGAATAAAACATTAATCATTTTTCCTTTGTCCCATTTGGGGCCTGCCCATTTGGTCGCGGTGCGGCCCTCCGTCTCTAAATTCTTACGGAGCTGAGTGAACAGTTCGTGACTGCGTGACTGGGGTACCATGGTCGGGCAGTTAAACTTGTCGGGAGGTGTTCCTTCCCCGCCCTCCCCTACGTGGCGGATGCAGCGGGCAAACTCCTGGGGAGGGGTTGGGTCCGCTACGCTCACCGCTTTTACCTGATGTAGGGACAGGATTCCCGCTTCGTCCCAGGGTCTATACATGACCCCTGTTCTGCCCACAACACAGCCCAGGGCCCTTACATCGAGCTTAGCGCTCCACTCTTTTCCTTCTCCCGCTTCGCCCCTCAGAGAGAAATGACCGGTAACTGCGTTTGGTCCTGTTCCCCCGGCCTGATGGTAGGCAATGTGTGCCCATAGATCATCCGAATTGGACGTCAGGCGCTCCCCACTGCGCCATGGGCAGTTTTTAACTAATTCCAACTGCCTTACGTCTTCCCCGTATCCCATCCTTGTCACCATGTCGCCGCCGAGAGCCACGGCGCAGGGTTCGGGGCCTTAGGAGCCCTAGTCGGCGGGCGGGTACTTGCGTGGGGTGGGGGTGTGCTAGGTCCCCTTGGGTCGGTGACGGGGATATGAAATGGGTATTTAGTCGGTCTAATAAAAGACAGCGCGTTTACCCAAAGAACCTTGCCTGCTGAAAGAAACGGTGGCATTCCCAACTGTGATAAAGGGTGACCAAACGCCGGTATGGTAGATAAAAAAATGACATCGGAGAGGCTTGATCACCCTCACCGAGGTCCTGCGTCCACGGCTCCCTTCCCCCTGGACGCCCCTATATCGGTTAACTGCATCTCTTGGATGCGAGACGAGCTCTCGGGTCCCCTACGGTTTGGTTTGTGTTTTGGAAGTTATTGTAAAAGGGAACTGCCGGCGCGGAACTGTGAACGGAGCATTTATGTGCTCCACGGTGTAACTCTTACTGATGGTGCCTACACTCTGCATCGACAGCGCGAGTCCCTGTACTTCCGTAGTGTGAGTAAAGCATTCATTTGTTATATTGCCTTCGGGTTCTTCTTGGGCGGGAAGAGTAAAGGAAAAGGGAAACGAGATTCCAAACCCTTTTGTCCCCGGCCTGCTCGGATCCAGGGGTTAATCAATCACACCCCCCCGTATCTGTACCACACCGACCACACAATGCGCTTTGCTCAGGAGGGAGCTCCTGCAGAGCAGACGTGCCCACTGACCTTTCTCTGCTTTACCTATCGGGCAAGGTTCTTCGCCCAAGGAAACGGGCTCTCTTGTGATATGAAAAGTAAACTAATATTCAAAACCATTGGAAACTCGGCTTCCATGTCCTGTACTCCTTTGTGTTTGCAGATTCCTCTGACTCTTGCCCAGCTGGGGAGGGGGCCTTGGGACATGGGGAGGAGGGCAGGGTGGCCCAGGATGCTGGGAGTGGGGGACATGCCCTGCTGCCTCTTGCCCAGCCAGAACTGGCGGGGGGCGGGGGCACAATGCAAGTGCAGCTTGGTCCGGGCGGAAGGGGGCAAGCACTAGCAGGGCATAGACCCCACTCCCAGCACTGCCATGCCCACATCCCATGCCTCCCTGCCCCGGCTGGGTAGGTGGCAGCAGGGCATCGCACGCCGGTTGCCCAGCCCGGGTGGGGGGAGTACAGGAAACAGGTGGGGGGCAGTGCAACTCGACCTTGGCTGCCAGGCACCTGTCACTGCGTCTGGCCCATCGCATGGGCCTGGCCCAGCTGAGTGTGGCACTGTGCTTTCAGGTGGCTCTGGGTCACTTGCGCAGTCACTCAGGACCTTGTGCCGCTCTACTTGTTGAGCTGGGATGGGTCCTGCATGCATGAAACAGGCCCAGCCCAATGGTGCGTGGTGCCCGTGCACACTGGACGTGGTCCGGCATGACAGGCGGTCTCCGTGAGTGGGCCCAGGTGATGTGGCAGAGAAGCCGCCAGTGCCGAGCCGCGCTGCTCCGTGCCGCGTGGGGGGATGTGCCAGGAGGTCCCAAGTGCCCCAGTGCTCACTGCTGCTCCCAGTGGGATGTGCGTGCAGGTATCTGGGCCTGGCAGGGGGGGAAGGCTGTGGTCCTGGGGGCAGCAGTCCATGTGCGGGGGGGGGCTGTGCCCTGTTGGGGGGCAGAGGACCCACCCTTCCTGAGCAGCCCCCTCACACAGTCCCCACTCACCCGCAGTCCCCCCACAATCCACCCACACCTACCCCCTCTATTCAAAGAAAATACCACGGGAGGGTGTTATCTAGTTCTTCGCACATTGATGCGACGATCAGTCTGCACAATGTGAGTTTCTATGGTGAAGGAAAGTATATATGCAAAGTAAGTACATTCCCATTGGGAAATACACAATCGTTAACAATTGTAACTACTGGTTGAGCCCACTGTAAGTTTTACCAAGGGGCCAAATTCTCTAATAGATGATGGAAAGTGGGCAGTGGCAGCCATTTGTACAGCAGCCACTGGGAAACCCGCTGCAAATATAAGTTGGGAAGGAGACTTTGGTAAAATGGAGTGTAGTTCAATTTCCTTTCCAAATAGAACGGTAACAGTTATAAGCTGATATAAGATCATTCCCACTAAATTTGCGAGGGGAAGACGTATAACTTGTATCGTGAAACACCCAGCTTTAAACAAAGAAATAAGATACTCTCACGTACTAGACATCCAATATGCTCCTGAAGTGTCAATAACTGGCTGTGATAAAAATTGGTTTGTTGGACAAAGAAATATTCAGCTTAAGTGCAAAACTAATTCCAATCCACCACCTCTAAAGTTTGCCTGGGCCAGATTAGATGGACAATGGCCTAAAGGTTTACTGTCTGTAAACAATACTCTGCATTTCAATAGCCCACTAACCCACAATCATGGCGGGACTGACATTTGGAGGGTGACAAATTCCCTTGGTCAAAGAAGCAATCAAAAGACTATTTACGTATTAGATCTCTCCACCATCACTACCACGCGATCACCCACGGTTTCATGGTATCCTTCAACTAATAGCATTACGGGTTTAGCGTCAACATTAACCTTAACAGTAACGCAGGGACGCAGTCGGGGTACCATCATCGGTAGTGCACTAGGGGTAAGTCTCTTTCTAGTACTGGGAAGTATTTTAATTGGCATTGTCTGCTATGGGAGAAGACGGACGTTTTGCGACGAGTACTTCGTTATGAACTGCATTTCACTAGCTAATAAGTGTGGGGAGTCCCAAACAGATGTTCTCCCATCAGATGATGACCAATAGTTGTTGTTATATGTATAAGTTATTGTATTTTGTAGTTTGTTAAAAAGACCGGTCTGTAGAAATTGTTTGTATATATATATATATTTGTTGGTTGCTTGAGCTTTGTAAGGCCAATGAGTCCTTAAACGAAAAATTCCTTATAACATGGTCATGTGTCTAAAATCCCAGTTGTGCCGTCGGCAAGGGGGCATGTCACAACCCAATGATTTTGGTGCCTCGGCACGGTGGAATTTTCCCGCCCCATGAGAGTCTCTTGCACAGCAAAAGTTTTCTGTTGCAATAGAAAACTCCGGTGCAAGAGAGTTCCCGCCATTCGTATGCAAATTTGTGTCCTACTATTGGCCAGTTCTAAATTATTCCTACGTGGCGGCTAGCGATTGGCTTGCTGGCCGTATACAATTCTGTGCGACTTCCGCCCACGTCGGAGAACTTGGAGCACGCTGCAGAGTGACTTTGAAGATTCCTGACTTGTGGCTGAGCTAATCGATAGCCTGATCAACTATCGATTTTTCTCCCCGTCGCCGAGCGCCATCCCTCAACGTACCCTTTTTCCTGCATGCCTAGTTCGTTTACGGATTCGCTGGCCTGAGTCTTGCCAGCTGGAGCAACTCGTGTAATTATTTAAGCGACCAGACCACCTGCGTCGCGGCTACTAGCGGCGTAAGTAAAGCTTTTTTGCAACTAATACGTTTTGTCTGCCTCTCCATTCACCAGCCCGCCCAATAACCGAGCAATTTCTAGATCACCTCAAGTTGGCTCCGGCTGTCTGAGACACTTGTCCCGGGGGAAGGCCTGTGCCACGCGTGCTTTGGCGTGCGGCAAGTGACCTGGGTTGGGTAGGGGAGACTGGGGCCTTAATTGGGGTCCTGATGCTCCACTTCTCAGCAGCGCATGCTGCCTACATGTGTGCTGCTCTGCATTTTTTTTCCAAATTTTTTTTTGACCCCTGAATATGCAGGGGTCAAAAAAAGAGCAGAGCAGCGCACACACGGGCAGTGTGCCCTTGCAGCAAGGACACCTGAGTGTGCAGCGTGTGGTGCTGCAGATATGTTTGCAGCGCCACAGACCGCACAGCTGCGCTTCTCGGGATTCATAGATTCATAGATGTTAGGGTCGGAAGGGACCTCAATAGATCATTGAGTCTGACCCCCTGCATAAGCAGGAAAGAGTGCTGGGTCTAGATGACCCCAGCTAGATGCTCATCTAACCTCCTCTTGAAGACCCCCAGGGTAGGGGAGAGCACCACCTCCCTTGGGAGCCCGTTCCAGACCTTGGCCACTCGAACTGTGAAGAAGTTCTTCCTAATGTCCAATCTAAATCTGCTCTCTGCTAGCTTGTGGCCATTATTTCTTGTAACCCCCGGGGGCACCTTGGTGAATAAATACTCACCAATTCCCTTCTGTGCCCCCATGATGAACTTATAGGTGGCCACAAGGTCGCCTCTCAACCTTCTCTTGTGGAGGCTGAAAAGATCCAGTATCTCTAGTCTCTCCTCGTAGGGCTTGGTCTGCAGGCCCTTAACCATACGAGTGGCCCTTCTCTGGACCCTCTCCAGGTTATCCACATCCCTCTTGAAGTGTGGCGCCCAAAATTGCACACAGTACTCCAACTGCGGTCTGACCAGCGCCCGATAGAGGGGAAGTATCACCTCCTTGGACCTATTTGTCATGCATCTGCTGATGCACAATAAAGTGCCATAGGCTTTTCTGCTGGCTTCATCACACTGCCGGCTCATGTTCATCTTGGAGTCCACTAGGACTCCAAGATCCCTTTCCACTTCCGTGCCACCCAGCAGGTCATTTTCTAGGCAGTAGGTATGCTGGACATTTTTCCTCCCTAGGTGCAGCCCTTTGCACTTCTCCTTGTTGAACTGCATCCTGTTGTTTTCTGCCCATTCGTCCAACCTGTCCAGGTCTGCCTGCAGCTGTTCCCTGCCCTCCGACGTGTCCACTTCTCCCCACAGCTTTGTGTCATCTGCAAACCTGGACAGAGTACATTTCATTCCCTCGTCCAAGTCACTGATGAAGACATTGAAGAGTATCGGTCCAAGGACTGAGCCCTGCGGGACCCCACTGCCCACACCCTTCCAGGTCAAAACTGACCCATCTACCACGACTCTCTGGGTGCGACCCTCCAGCCAATTTGCCACCCACCGGACCGGGCAGTCATCCAAGTCACAGCCTCTTAACTTGTTCACCAGTATGGGGTGGGATACCGTATCGAAGGCCTTCCTGAAGTCCAAGTATATGACATCCACCCCTCCTCCTGTGTCCAGG
Organism: Alligator mississippiensis; assembly: GCF_030867095.1. NCBI lineage: Eukaryota > Metazoa > Chordata > Crocodylia > Alligatoridae > Alligator > Alligator mississippiensis. The sequence continues at coordinate 475,416,912 of NC_081824.1, forward strand.
CGTTTCGTAACCTGGTCATAAAAAGAGACTAGATTGGTCAGGCACAATCTGCCTGCCACAAACCTGTGCTGGTTTCCCATCAGCATAATTTGCCCTGCCGGGCTCTCGCAAATGTGAGCCTTGATAATTTTTTCAAAGACTTTACCAAGGATGGAGGTGAGACTGACTGGCCTATAGTTGCCCGGGTCCTCCTTCCTCCCCTTCTTGAAAATGGGGACCACATTGGCCCTTTTCCAGTCCTCCGGGACTTGGCTCGTGCGCCACGAGCGTTCAAATATTCCCGTCAGCGGCTCTGCAATGATGTCGGCCAGTGCCTTCAGCACCCTCGGATGGAGCCCATCCGGGCCTGCCGACTTAAAGGCATCCAGTTCTTCCAAGTGACTCTGCACCACCTCAGGATCTACGTGTGGAAGTCTGGCGCCTTGCTGCTGCCTCTCTACAACCCCAGTGAGAGACTTGTCGTGCCCCTCGCTTAGGAACACTGAGGCAAAGAACTCGTTGAGGAGTTCAGCCTTGTCCCCCCTATCTGTCACCAATTGTTTCTGCCCATTTAGCAGTGGTCCTATTCCTCTCTGGGCCTTCCTTTTACTCCCAATATATCTAAAAAACAATTTCTTGTTGTCTTTTACTTGGGTTGCCATCCTCAGCTCCATGGTAGCTTTGGCCCGTCTAACTGCCTCCCTACAAGCACGAGCAGAGGAGGTATATTCATCTTTGGTGATCTCTCCCTGTTTCCACTTTTTATGTGCTCCCCTTTTGGCCCTTAGGCTGCCCTGGATTTCTCTGGTCAACCAGGGAAGCCTCCTGGCCCCTTTCCCTCTTTTGGCTCGCTCAGGGATCGTCTTGCTTTGTGCCCGAAGGATCGTTTCCTTTAGGCACAACCACCCTTCTTGGGCTCCCATCCCTTCAAATCTCCTACTCTGCAGTGCGTCCTTGACTAATCGCCTGAGTGCAATGAGATCAGCTTTCCTGAAGTCTAGCACTTTCACCCTACTAGTTACCTTTCCCACTCGATGTCTTATGGTGAATTGTATTATTAGGCTATCGCTGTCCCCCAGGTGACCACCGATCTGTAGGTCCCCTACCATGTCATCCCCTGTTGCCAATACCAGATCCAGTATGGCATTCCCCCTAGTGGGACCACGCACCTCCTGTGTCAGGTGGAGGTCCTGTACACAGGTTAGAAACCTGCGTGAGCGATGGGACCTTGCTGTCTGCGTCTCCCAGCAGATGTCCGGGTAGTTTAGGTCCCCCATGACTACCGCCTATTTAGCTTTTATGGTCTCCGAGAGTTGCCTCAGGAGCCCTGCATCTATTTCTTCCCCTTGGTGTGGGGGTCTGTAGCAGACCCCTACCACCAAATCCCTTTCTCCTTGCCCCCCCATGTAGCCTAACCCACAATCCTTCTACTTCCTCAACCTCGGATTCTGTCTTGATGAGGGTTGATGTATATTGCTCACTGACATAGAGCGCAACCCCCCCCCTTTCTTCCCCGACCTGTCCTTTCTGTACAATCTATAGCCCTCAATATGTACCACCCAGTCGTGGGATGAATCCCACCAGGTTTCCGTTAGCCCCACTAAGTCATAGGTGTTTAGTGCAAGCAGGAGCGCTAGTTCATCCTGCTTGTTCCCCATGCTCCTAGCATTAGTATATAGGCACTTGAGCCCTGCGACTGGTGCCTTTGCTGCCCCCCCGCTCCGAGTCCCAAGGGGCCCTTTGATTCTTACCTTCTTGTTTCTTACCTGTGCCGTAGTGCTGGCCTCCCCATGGCTTTCAGGTTCCCAGTGCTCTCTTTCTTCAGGCTGGGCTGTCCTTGTGGGTGCCACATGGTTTGGTGGTCCACAGCTTTCCCCACCTTCATCTTCCCCTCCCCCTGACGAGCCTAGTTTAAAGCCCGCCAGAGGAGATCCGCCAACCTAGAAGAGAACACACACTTACCTTCGGGGGACAGGTGAAGCCCATCCCAGCTGAGCATGTCCCTCGTCGTGATGTGCGGGTCATTGTCCAGGAAGCCGAAGCCTGCCTCGAGACACCATTGCCGAAGCCGCCAGTTGGTCTCTCGGATACGGTTCTCCTGCCGTCTTCCTCGTCCGCTCACTGGTAGGATGGAAGAGAAAACCACCTGTGCACCGAACTCCTTCATCACGCCGCCCAGAGCACTGTAGTCCGCCATCAGGTGCTCGGGGGTTCTCCTGGCTGCATCATTAGTACCCATGGCCGCATCATTAGTACCCATATTTGCACTTTGATTGCAAAGGAACACTTTTTTGCTTGCTTTACCCCCTATTTTTGTTTGCTGCGGTATCACCTTTTATGGCAGCACCAAAAAAGAGTCATTAGCAACATCCACAGCAGCACTTCTGCCTTACATAACTAAATGAGCCTCTGAAGTGTGAGCAGCAGCTCTTACTGAATCATGTGAGTGGGCAGCTGATGAAACTTAAGTTTGCCCTGGTATGGGATGACTTCGTTACTTCAATTAGAAAAGAAAGTTTCACTTTTGCAGCAAAGATTCACCGGCTTTGCCAAACTCTCACGTCAGTCACAACTTTGCCACACACATTGCACCAAAATCGGGGCAGATTGAACTCCTCTGAGCTTGGTGGAATCACACCAGGATGAATTTATCCCACTGTGTTATTTATTTTCATGCAATTAATGTTATTATTTAGTCTCTCAGACATTGTAGAAAACTGAACTATCAAAGGGAAGCCAAAACTGTGAGAGAGCTACTGAGCTGAACAAAAAAAGACTGGAGACAGCTACAGAGAAACCATGGCAGGCGTCCACAGGGAGTCAGCTCCACAGATAAGCTTCCTGACCTGAAAAGGCCCTATTCTCCCGGCTCAATTCAGATGAGACCATGGAAGGAAGAATAAGACAGCCAGCCTGATCTCAGCTGCCTTCAAGAAGAGACAAGTGGCAGTCACTCATTACTTGGAGATGAGCTCATTTTGGCTGTTTTGTACTTGAGGAAAACATGTCCGTTTTGTATTGTAACCAGTCTGTGGCACCCAGGACCCCGTGTCATCATAGCGCACACCGTGGCGCTGTGAACTTCCCGGTCGCAGCTGAGAACGTACGTTTTCAAAAGAACAGGCTTCGATCCCACGAACACAAGGGCGGATCTGGAGGCGGGGGGTGCTGCTGCTGTTCGCCTTCTGCTTCCTTCCCTGCTGACTTCAGCAGCACAAGGAAAGATGGGATGAGAGGTGCTGGCACTCGCTCCCCAGCTCTGGAGCTGCAGCAAGTTGCTCTGGGCCAGAGTTCACACCAACCAGTTGGGGAGCTTGTACAGCTTGCTGCACGCACGAGGCTCTTGTAGCCTGCACTAACTGGGCTGAGCTCAGAGAAGAGCAACAAAGCTGCTCAGGGGTACTGAGAAGCTCCCATATGAGCAGACACTAAAGATACTAGGCCTTCTCAGTGTAGAAAAGAGATGCTTGAGGGGGGACATCATACGGGTTTACAAAAGACTAAACGGCAAAGAGATTTTCTGTTGACTCTCTCTCCCAATACAAGAACTAGGAGTTACCGAATGAAACTTGTCAGTGGTCAGTTTAAAATTAATACAAGAAAGGGTTTGGGGTTTTTTCATTAAAGTGTGGAACTCGTTGCTACCAGATGCGGTGCAAACTGCCAGCTTAGCCAGGTTCAAAAATGGATTGGACAAAGTCTTGCAGAAAAGGGGCATCAGTAGCTATTGAGCATGGGAGTTAGCCATTGAGTCACAACTTCCTAGACCTTAAATGCTGGAGGCTGCAAGTGGGAGAGGGAATGGAAAAAAAAACCCTCGGGTCAGACCCAGCTCACTCTCCGTTTCAGCAGCCATTCTCTGCCGCTGTATGACATGACAAGGACACTGCCTAGATGGATCTGCAGCAGGGGTGAGCAAAACACAGCCCACAGCTCGGATCCAGCCACCAAAGGTTTCTATCCAGCCCATGGCGGGTACCTCAGCCCTTCCCAGCTCAGGAGTGTGGGGCAGCCAGGCATTGGTGCTTGCAGCCAGTCCCGCTGCCCCCAGGTTTGTGGCAGGGAGGGGGCAGTGGGGCAGTCAGCCTTGCCATCCCAGCAGCCCCCGCAGCAGTGGCTCACTCTGCCTGGCTGCCACTACCAGTCCGCTCTGCACCCATTGCTGGGAGCACCGGATGTAGCTGGCAGGTGGGTAGGGTCTCCATGAAGACCAGCCTGGGACCCCCACAGGCAGGGCACACTCAGCGGGGTGGATGGGCCGGGCCCAAGGGCAGGTGCAGAGCAGCGTCCAGGAGCGGGACAGGCAGGCAGGGCCAGGATTGCAGGGCGGTGACTGCCCAGGGCAGAGCTGCCATCTGCTCCCTGCATATCCCAGCCCATGCAGGGAGCAAATTGAGGCTCTGGGCCCTGCACTGTCACTGCCCCACGATCCTGGCCCCAGCCCCACCTGCCCATCCTGCTCCGAGACGCTGCACCCCACACACTTGTGGGCCCATCCCATCTGCCCCGCCAAGCACAGACTGCCTGCAGTGGTCCTGGGCTGATCTTCATGGAGACTCCACCTGCCCCGTAAGGCACCCCCAGCGATGGGTGCAGGGTGGAATACCAGATAGGACCGATTGAACCCCTCCCACACCCCCGCGCCATGCCAGGTCAGCACCCCCCGCCCCACACCCACTGTTCAAGTCTGGGTCAGTTCCCGCCCAACCCCTCAACCCTCAACAGCTCAGCAAAACTCCCTAAGTGGGGCCCTCCAGCCCAAATACTTGCCCACCCCAGATCTACCAGTAAATGGCAATTCTTATGCTCTTATATTGTCAAGCTCACTGCACATGTGCAGAATGGCCAAAGTGGGGTGTGGTACACACCCCACCACTCCATGCCTGGATCCACAGCTGCATGGACAAGAAAAGACAATCTCCATTATGTTAGCATGTGCAGGCTTGATTATACGATAGAAGAGCTTTGACACTAACTAACCCAGGCTGCAAAGGGTTGGCTGCCGGGTCATGGCATGAGCCCCCTGCTCAGACCCCCATCTGTCAGCTCAGGCAAACAGCTTCTGCCACTAGCAGTCATATGCGGGGTTAAATCTAGGCAGCGGGGCAGCCCCAGGAGGGAGGCAGCTGGCTCCGAGCACCCTGTCCCGTTCCCATGCCAGTCCACAGTATAAAAAAGTTTGGGAACCACTGAGCTAACTAGTTCCTTACAGTATACTAAATAGCTTTTGTAGTGACTAGAGAACAAGCAAGACATGGGGACATGTACAGCGATTAACAGAGGCTCCCTGCCCATAGCATAGATTCATAGATGTTAGGGTCAGAAAGGACCTCAATAGATCATCGAGTCCGACCCCCTGCCTAGGCAGGAAAGAGTGCTGGGTTTAGATGACCCCAGCTAGATGCCTATCTAACCTCCTCTTGAAGACCTCCAGGGTAGGGGAGAGCACCACCTCCCTTGGGAGCCCATCCCAGACCTTGGCCACTCTAACTGTGAAGAAGTTCTTCCTAATGTCCAGTCTAAATCTGCTCTCTGCTAGCTCGTGGCCATTATTTCTTGTAACCCCCAGGGGTGCCTTGATGAGTAAAGCCTCAACAATTCCCTTCTGTGCCCCCGTGATGAACTTATAGGCAGCCACAAGGTCGCCTCTCAACCTTCTCTTGCGGAGGGTGAAGAGGTCCAGGTGGCGCAGTCTGTCCTCGTAGGGCCTGGCCTGCAAGCCCTTAACCATGCGAGTGGCCCTTCTCTGGACCCTCTCCAGGTTATCCGCATCCCTCTTGAAGTGCGGCACCCAAAACTGCACGCAGTACTCCAACTGCGGTCTGACCAGCACCCGATAGAGGGGAAGTATCACCTCCTTAGATCTATTCGTCATGCATCTGCTGATGCACAATAAAGTGCCGTTAGCTTTTCTGATGGCTTCATCACACTGCCGGCTCATGTTCATCTTGGAGTCCACTAGGACTCCGAGATCCCTTTCCGCTTCCGTGCCACCCAGCAGGTCATTCCCTAGGCTGTAGGTGTGCTGGACATTTTTCCTCCCTAGGTGCAGCACTTTGCATTTCTCCTTGTTGAACTGCATCCTGTTGTTTTCTGTCCATTTGTCCAGCCTGTCCAGGTCTGCCTGCAGCTGTTCCCTGCCCTCCAGCGTGTCCACTTCTCCCCATAGCTTTGTGTTATCTGCAAACTTGGACAGAGTACGCTTCACTCCCTCGTGCAAGTCGCTGATGAAGAGGTTAAAGAGTATCGGTCCTAGGACCGAGCCCTGCGGGACCCCACTGCCCACACCCTTCCAGGTCGATACCGACTCATCCACCACCACTCTCTGGGTGCGACCCTCTAGCCAATTTGCACCCACCGGATGGTGTAATCATCCAAGTCACAGCCTCTTAACTTGTTCACCAGTATGGGGTGGGATACCGTATCGAAGGCCTTCCTGAAGTCTATGTAGATGATATCTACCCCTACTTCTGCATCCAGGTGTTATGTAACTTGGTCATAAAAAGAGACTAGATTAGTCAGGCATGATCTGCCTGCTACGAACCCGTGCTGGTTTCCCCTCAGCCTGCAATACACTGGAGCAGACGAAATCATGTCACAGGAGTGGAGGGATCCCCAGGGCCTTGCAGAGGATGTCACTGCACATATCCAGTCTCGTCCTGTCTCCGCTTGAAGCCCCCCAGGGTGGGGGAGAGCATCACCTCCCTTGGGAGCCCTTTCCAGATTCTGACAACCCTCACCACGAAGAAGCTCTTTCTAACGTCCAACCTAAACCTGCTCTCCATCCATTTGTGGCCGTCGTTCCTAGTTACTGGAGGGGGTGCCCTAGTGAATAACATCTCCTAGTCCCTGCTGTGCTTCCCTGATGAAATGATAGGCAGCCACAAGATCACCTCTCAGCCTGCTCTGGTGCCGGCCGATGAGATTCGGTCTCTCCGTCTCTCCTCGTAGGGCCTTGCCTCCAAGTGGGACACTTGTGTTACAGGTTGGCTTAGGGCTGTGCGAGGCTTCGGACCGTGCTTCAGATCTGGAGACGCTTTGGACGCTTCGGCATCTGAAGCAGCATGTCCGGATCGAAGTGCTGGCTTCGTTAGGCTTTCCAAAGCGCTTCGGAAAAGCTTCGGAGATCTGGCCATAGGGTATCATGGGGAATCAATGAAATATCTATAATGCTGTTGTTTTTCATCTGATTTGGATGTAATGTGCAGGGACAGTAGCCTCTGCTAGGAGCATAAAGCCTGCTACGTTTCAAGGAGGTATGTGCAGGGGTTTGGGGGGAACTGCACCCCAAATTCATGAAAGCAAACTCCTGTCACGTGTATGTGTTGCACCACAGGGCAGTGAAAAGTGCAGGGGTGGTGGCCCCTGGGGAGGCCACAAAGCCTGCCAAGTTTCAAGAAGTTCGATGCAGGGGTTTGGGGGAACTGGCCCTCGAGCTGCAGACAAGCCAAACTCATGCCGTGGTGACACTGTGTGTGAAGGCGCAGCAGGGCGATAGCTGCAGGCCTGCGAGCCCCTGCTGCGGCCACATCTGCCAGCTGTGGAGGAGGTGGGGGCAGGGGCTTCTGGCTTCTGGGGCCCTAGTTAACCCCTCGCTGCGGACAGGCAAAACTCATGCAGAGGGTGCTTGTGGGACTGACTGTCTCAGTCTAGGGGCAGTTGATTGTATTGATCATTCCCTCTCCTTAGTCTGCAGGGTTTGTAGGTGTTAATGGTTGCTAACTGACTAATTATCTAGTAGCTACTAGTAGCTAGGTCCTGTGTATTGAGCTGGTCCCTGAGTGAATCATGATTGATTGATAACTGGTAAGGCAGTAGGTTAGCAGCCAAGACTGCAGTGGTCCCCCCACCCCGTGCCACAAGACAGACACGATTGCACAAGCACCCATGTCACGAGTTGTGCCTGAGACACGGGAGGACACTCTCTTATCAAGACTTGCTCCAAATAGTGGAACTGAACAGTTCATCTATTGATTTGTATTTATCTTATTAAAACAAGGAATGATCACACAAAATAAGGAGAAGATCACAATCCTGAGAAAATGATCTTTATTTAATGAGACTAAAAGGCTCTGGGGACATCGGTCAGAAAGGACCAGGAGCTGCTGGCAGGATCAGACAGGGAACACATTTGCAAGAAGGAGCTGATCATCTCTTTGGAGGTCTAGGAGACTCTGAGTTTCCACCAAAGACCACTTTGCCTCCGGAAACACAGCCCAGGTGTGCTGCCTTGGTCTTGGGCCATTCTCCTTCTGGCTGCTTGGTAGCAGGAAGAGGGTTTCCGCCCAAGCAGGAGCTCGGTTGTGTCCACAGGCCCCCTCATCTATGTCCCAAACACGGTGGTCCGGCCTCTCTTCCACCACCTCCTCCCCTAGGAGTGCCTGCCTTGGCCTCTTCTCCAGCCAGATCCTTCTTCACCATTTCTTCTCTCCAAGCCTATGCTCTGCCCTCCACAGCTGTGGCGGCCCCTCTCTGCACTGGTCCTTCTGCCTCGTTTCCCCCGAGCCATTCGCATGTGGTTTCTCTTGTGACAACACTACTGTCGAGGAGCTTCTCCCTTTGATGGGAAGTGCTTGGCTTCAGAGAGGGGCTCAGCGCTTGGGCCCTTTTATAAGGTTAGCTGCTGGCCAGCCCGGTCCCATGTCATCACTCACCGGGGGCCAACCAGACTCGGCTTGTCCATATATGGCCATCGGATGGGTCCCCATCCAGTCCAAGCGCCCATATAGGGAAACACACGGCTATTATGACTGTGGGCATTGCCCTTACATGGGCACGGGACTTCTGAGTGGTTTTTATGGCCATGTTTGGCCATGTATGTTTGTTTTCTTATACAGCCAAAGATGGCCAAAAGCCATGTGGATGCCTGGGACTAGGACATGGGAGCAGTGGAGACAGTGGTCTGGTGCTCTGGAGAAGTATCAGATCCCCTCCTGTCACTGGAGGAGTACTTCATTCAGCATCCTGATTTGGAGAAGGGGGGGAGTCAGTGGATCCCCTGAGATGTCCTCTTCTGTTCAGTCATCGCTCCTCTCCGTTCTGATCTCAGCAAATCCAGACGCTTTCTGTGGCCGTGGTCAGTGCTGACTTCTCACGTGCAAGAAGCCTGCTGCCACTTGAATGATCCCCGTCACAAAAGAACCGAAATGACGTTCCCTGTTGTCACCAAGTGTGGTTCACCTACGCACTCATCTCTTGCTTGCAGCTGAGCTCTCCCTTTACCCCTATCTCACGCCGAGGTCTGTCCTTACCGGAAGCACAGGACATCCCCCTCCCACAACGTGGCAGCCGCCAACCCCACCTTAGCAAATCCACACTACTACCCTCTGCTTGTCCCTGTCTCCCTAGACATGCCATGTTGTGCTCTTCCCGGGCTCAGCCTGATCCCCAAATCTGACTTGAGAAGTTGGCCAAGTGTCTCTTGGAAGAACAAACGCTAAGAGGGGTTGTGAGGGGAAACCCTCGAGGGAGGTCACTGCAGAGGGCTGCGTGAGGTTGCGTTACTGAGCTGGGATGCTTTGTGATGTACGTAAGTGAGCTCCTCTGTGGTACTCAGCTGGCCCGAAGACCCAAGTGTCTATGAAGTCACTGGCCCTGTGTCTTGACTTAGGAGTCTGATGTCAGAGCCTAGCCCAGGCCTTTGTGAGGAAACCGCCAGGGTGATCTCATAACAGACGAACTTGTGAGGTGTCTCACTAAGGACTGACGGACGGACTGATTTCCTCCGGACTCTCGTAACTACATTCAAGTATAAGTCTCAGTAAAACAGCTCACGTACCACTGACATACAGGGGCAGCCAGAGGAGGGAGGCAGTGACTGCTCAATGCCAGCTCTCCCCTTGACTTGAGAGAAACCAAAGAGTTGGAGCTTCGTGCTCAGTCCCAAGTCGGTTTGTGCCCAGAGAGGAGGGGGTTTAGGGAAAGAAGAGCTCGTGGGCCCAGGCACGATCCCGGAGGGAAGGGATGTCCCCACAAGCTGAGGGGGAGGATGAAATGAATATGGCCAAGTGGGATTTTAGCGTGACTCCCCTGGGAGTGGGTGTTTCCTTTCAAGCCCCAGCTCCTGGAGGCCTGTGATTGTGGCAGAACCGCGCTGCCAATGAGGAGTGGGGGCTGTGCCCCACGTGTCTGGAGCACAGCAGGAAACCCCAAAGAGGGGAAAGCCAAAGACAAGGACATTTATGATTGCAAGTGTTGGTTGCAGCCAGAGTCCTGATTTTGCAAGGGTGAAAGACAGGTGTGGGATGCACCTGGGCTTTCCCCATTTTCTCACCGGGATTAACTGGGGAGGAGCTGTCCAAATGTGAACAATCCATGGTCACCACACCTGATGGCCATATATGGACGTTTGGATGGTTATAGGACAGTTTGATGGCCATATATGGATAGAGCCTATGTGATTGGTCAGCTGCAGTCAGCAGCTCCTCTATAAATAGGGCCAGCTGAAGCTCTGGCTAGTGACCCGAGTGGGAAGCTGCTCCCAGACATGAGGTGCTCCCACTGCTGGGGCTTGGTGGCCGTCAGGAGCTTGTCCGCTCATGGCAAGAGGCTGTTGGAGGCAAAACAGAAGTGGAAGCTGTTGCAAATGGTGGCAGGCAGAATGCATCGTGGGAGGCCATCACTGCGGCTGTCCCAGAAGGCTTCTTCCATCTTGAGTCTGCAGCAACCGAACAGAGGTGTTGGCAGCATAGGGGAGGAGGACAAGTCCGGGGATCCCGTGTCGTCTCCTCCTCTTCCTCCTCCAGGAGATCAGTGACTCCACGGCACCGCTGCTTGTCCTCAGGAGCAGGGAGATCCAGTGTCTGCACAGCGCTGCTGCTCCTTCCCTGAAACGGGGGGATCCAGTGTGTCTCCAGCACTGCTGCGGCTGTCTCTGAAATGAGGCGATCCTGTGTTTGTGGTGAGACACCGGGACATTCGCTGTCTCTGCTGCGTCTCTGAAGTGGGGCAATGCAGTATTCCCACAGCACTGCTGCTTGTGGCAAGAAACCAGGACATTCGCCGTCTCCTGCTCGTCCTCCAGGAATGGCTCGTGTAGCCACGTTGCTGGCCAGTGCATTGACTTCTCCTGCTGCTGCGGATCTGCCCTCCGCCTCCAAGCCCTGGGCCATCCTCCATAATGCTGTAGTTCTGTAATTAAGAGAATTAAGTTTAATTAATAAATAATAAATATTTATTTAAGCGCATATCCAGGTGTGTCTTTGACTCGTCGTGTTGGTCTCCACTTGGGCTCATGGGTGGTACTTGAACATGCTGTGATTTCACACTTCCCCGGCACTTTGAGTTTGGACCTGATGGAGTACAGTTTTTTCTGTCCATAAAAAGGAGTGAGGCACATCAGTCCCTTTTAGGACCCGCATGCTGTGCCCTAGGCTCAGGCCCTGTTTCTCTAGAAGAACCCTAATTCTCTTATTCCAGGACCAGAGCCAGATCCTTCAGTAAAAATTATCCCATTGCCCATTGGATTAAAGGATTGCAGGCCTTGTGTGGCTAAGGTCCAAGAAGCTGCTGCCCGCACAGTGCTGTGTGAGGTTGCTTGTTAGAAAGCTTTAGTGTGCTGTAACAACCCCACGGGGACAGAGCTTTGCCATGATCACACCTAAGCTCTTCTCCCTTGTGCTGCAGATGTGATGACACTGCTGTCTGTGAGGTTTCTGGTTCAGCCCCTGGAGTTAGCTGGTGCAATGTCCAAGTCCAGGCTTTGTGACCCGCCTGCCTGGGCTGATCTCATCCTAGCAGATGAGTCTGAGAGGCAATTGAGTGCAGAAAGGAAACTTTCTGGTTCTCAGCTAACAGGCAAGGTGATGCTGTTGCTCTTCACAGCGATGTCTCTAGTGGGTTATGGAATAGAGAAAATCTCACACAATTTACTGATTCGTTTTGATGCACTGGCTGGGGGAGTAGTTAGCTGATTGCACGATTTCACAATGATTACAGACTTAATTTATACAACACAATTTTATTTTTAATTTCTTTGCTATGCATATAACTTAGCTTTAAGAAACACCACAAACATTAAGAACACAATAATTACATATATCAGAAACAATGCTCCGAATGCACTTCCTTCCCAAACAATGGTATAAGAATTAGTATTACAAAAACAACTACAATTACAACTAAAAGTTAAATTTGAATCAATACTATTATTTTTCATATTATACTTACAGTCCTAGAATTCCGAGAAGCCAAACACCTAAATATGGTTTCATTTCTCAGTAGTACAATTTAATGGGCTGGCCTCAGTAGTACGGTTCAATGGGCTGGCCTCAGCAGTGATAGGACTAAGTCCCCTTCCTTCAGTCCCTTTCAGGTGCTCCGTGGCTTCAGCGTGAACTAAGAGATTCGTGTTCACGGAGAGGGTGGTTCAGGTGATCAGTCTGATCCGGCCTACACCTGCGATTCTTCCTTCGTTGTTCTGCAAGTATAGTCACCTCCAACTTGGGAGAGTAAGTTACAGTTTTTATTGTGAGCTGCCGTCTTGGGCCACCCCTACTCAAACCTGTCATTACCCCCAAATTTGGGCTCGGATCTTTCTCAACAGATTCTTTTGCTTAGTAATTAGTTTCTTTTGTTGATCATTTTAATTACTTTGGGGAACTTCCATACCACTGCAAGTGACCTTTTCTTACTGCGATGCTGGGGCGCACGAAGCGTCCCACAGGAGCATGGGGGCGCCCCCCAGCACACTCGGCAGCAGACCCAGAAGTGGACCAGAAGCACTTCCAGTCCACTTCTGGGTCCGCTGGGTAGTGCACCGGGGCCCTCCTGCATCCCCCCCAGCTTGGTGACCGGTGCCTCCTGGGTCTGGGGTGACACCCAGGGTCCCCCCTGAGGCCGATTGCAGAGCCTGGGGGATGGGGGGCCCTGATGCGCTCCCCGGCAGACCCAGAAGTAGACTGAAAATGCTTCTGGTCCGCTTCCGGGTTCACCGCCGAGCATGTGGGGGCGGGGGGTACGCGCTCCTATGGGACGCTCCATCACAGCAATCATGAGCCGTGCTGGTACCTCGAGGTATGTATAAAAATGTTTAAAGCTGTGTCTATAGCCGAATCACTGATTCCCTGAATCAGCATTGAATCTTCAGATTCGGATTCGCCCAAACCAAATCAGGGACAGTGATCTGAATCAATCAAATCCCTGTCCCCAACTTGGGCCAAATCCAAATCCGAATCATGTTCGGTGGCCTGTTTTGCACACCCCTACTGAGAAGGCCCCTGAAGGCCCCGTGGGCTGTCCTAGTGTGGAGAAGAGGGAAGAGACGCTGGATCTCCGGAGCCGGCCTTTTCAGGGCAGGTGTCAACTCCCCGTTCGGTTACTTGTGCAAATCCAGAGCCCTTGTGTGACAAGCTGCAGTGATGACCTCCCCTGTGCAAAGAGGCTGCTGCCATTTGGACAATGGTTCCTTTCAATCAGGACTTGAAATGTCATTTCTTGGTGTCGCTGACTCTTTTACCTAAGCTTCTGTTTCTTGGCTGCATTTGGGCAGGTTGCTCTTCCTTCATTACCAATCCAGTAAGATTGGTCCTTACTGGAAACACCAAACTTCCCCCTGCACAGAATGGATCATCTGACCCCTCCAGAGCAAAATACGGTATTAACTAACCTCTTGCTTATCGCTGGGTCTCCTTAGAGATGCCATGCTGTGCCGTTTCCGGTGCATCCTGGTCCCCAAATGACATCTCTCACGTAAGCATCCCCTCCGTGCATGCTTCCATAGCACTCTGACAGCCTGGACTGGTAGCGGGCCTTGAACCCCACTGAAATCACCAGATGAGTGTCCTGATATGATTTGAGGACTTGGGCATCCTGAATGTCCCTTGTGTATCTAGGCCATGTGGCGAAAGCCAGCCCTGGGCCTGGCACAAGTCCTGGCCGACTCGTTATGGCTCCCCACGCAGAGCACTGTTTCCCAGAACTGCTTGCACCTGGATTTCTATTTTAAACCCAGCCACAGTGAATGTGTAATCCCTCTCCCAACAATGGGCCTGCCCTCCCCAGAGTTCCCACACAGGGTAATAGGGGGCGTGTGGGTGTGTAAGTAAGATTAGGGAGCGTGTGGGTGTGTAAGTAAGATTAGACACACATGCACCTAATAAATAAATAATATTTATGTGCAATATGTTGACACACAATGAAATAGCCCCGCTTGTTAAAATGTACTGCGCAACCATTTTACTAGCTGACCCCCACAGCACCACTGTAAGAAAGGCATGCAGGTGTACAGCCTGAAGACCAGGCTGAGGGGTGAGCTCCACTTACGAGGCCATGACAGATCACTTCTGTATTTAGCCAGTACAGCCTAATTCAGGGCATTGTGTGTGTGGGTGTGTGCTGCATCAGGAGATGCTGCACTAACAGGTAGAAGAGCAAGTCCCAGGGGTACAGAAGTAAGTGTTGTAATGTTTGGGCTTACTATATACTTTCAGTGCCTGAATAAAATATCTTGTAATGGGCTTAATATATACTTTCAGTGCCTGAGTCTCTTTTAATGTCCTGCAATATTCCCTTTGCTCTGTGGGCAAGTATGGTGGCAGCTGTAGCAACAGCTCAACGACTGCCTCTTCCTTCCAACCATCTTTAGGACAGACTGCTGCAGGAAGGTCTATTCACAGTATATTTCTAGGCCCCAGCTTTAGTGAATCTCCCCAGAAACGCTCCCCTAGTATCTCCAGGTCACCACTCCTTCAACGGACTCTACATGAAAGGAGCACGTGTCTGTTTAGTGACACATCTTAACCACTGGAGAGTGAAATGATGTTGTCAAGATGGGAAAGTATGGCTGACGGGCACGGCGAGTCACTGCCGCGGCTGTGAGCTACGTCTCGTACTTACCTGGTCTCAGCAGCTGCTCTTCAGCCCCAGGTTGAATGGTTTATGGTGAAGGCTTTAACAAATTATATGCCGTAATACAGTGCTCATACAGATACTGCTTTGCAACCAGTGGAGACTAAGCTATGTGCACTTATTTCCCAATGTTTGGAAGGACCACTGTCAAGCTTCAGTATTTTCAGTTCACCTTTCCCTTTTCTCATTCTGCATTGGGGCTGGCGGAGCTTCCCGCAGTCTGATCCACTCTCTGGTGGGCTTGAGAGACAGGCAGGCAGGGCTGGGGCATCCGCAGGGGCTGCGCAGGCAAGAGATGAAGCATGT
This sequence comes from Alligator mississippiensis, assembly GCF_030867095.1. Classification (NCBI taxonomy): domain Eukaryota; kingdom Metazoa; phylum Chordata; order Crocodylia; family Alligatoridae; genus Alligator; species Alligator mississippiensis. Next base: position 475,432,044 of record NC_081824.1, read on the forward strand.
CTCAGTGACACAGGAAGATCGCTGTGTGGGCTGTGCTAAATACACTCAAGTGACCAGAGAAAACTGCCTGATCATTTCTTGGCCGTGATGTAAGTGCCTGCCTTACACGCTCACACACACAGCACACACAATAACCTCTGGAGCACGACTGAGCTCCCTGCTGTGTGTCAAGGCAGAGCTTTCCCACCATGGTCTGCTCCACGTGCTGGACAATGGGAGGCCCCTGGGTCGGCAACTCACATTTTACAACTCAGGCTACGCGGTGCACCTGCCTTTGCACGTAAAACACTTCACGTGGAGAAGGGGACCGAGGTGGGATAATGTGTGATGAAGACCAAGTTGTTAGATGGGTGAGGAGGAATCTGAGTTAAGCATAAAATGATAGCGGTTTGTCGTGTCTTAGAGACCTTCGTGTAAGCACCGCAGTTCATCAAGGATGAGCCTTTTTGCAGGTAAGAGTACATGGATGTGGAAATTGTGGGTGGGTGCAGCTACCAGGCCACACTTCAGAGGTAAGCTGAACTTTGAGCTGACTTAAGAGTTCAACATGTCCACTCCAGACACTTCAGAGATGAGAAAGGGCCACGGGGTGGTGGGGACAGAAGAAAGGGGAGGTGGCGGTTGTACACAATCCAAAACGAGGTCTTACTTTGTAAAGCTGTGTTCCTGCTGGGAGTCCTACCCTGCTCAATCCTTGATTATATCTGTATCTAGATCTATCTCGTCCATAATGGCCCGAAGAATAATGGAGAAAACTCGAACTAATTGGAAATCGTTGGGTATTGGTTTCCCTCAAGAGTCTGAGAAGGAGGCTGCTCGTTCTCCATGCCGCTTTCTGCTGTACTTGTTTCCCAAATACCAAGTGTTATCTCTGAAAAATGTGATGAGGAACAAATTGTGAAAACGGTTCTCGGTTTTCTTCATTTCCTACTGCCATGCTCTGAGCAGCAGGCTGGGGTCCTGACGCCGGCGTCCTCCAAGAGCCAAGTGTCTGCTTTCACTCCAATGACTTTCACTTCCCCGAGGGATGTCTGAACACCTGGCGGCTGCCTGAACATCCCAGGGCCAGCCACGCACAAAACACCAGCTAACTCCTAATGTTATCATAATTTCAGTACAATATTAATGAATGCTGAATCAAAGGGAGGAGGAAGAGCAGTAGGGTTGCACAAGGAACAGTAGGATTGCAAGTACGTCTTGTTAAGAAGCATTTTGACTTTTGAAAAGACATCTTGTTCATGAGAGTGCAACTGTTGAAAAAGATGACCTTCAACAGGACTGTTTAACTAATAAATATTTTATTGCATTAAATAATAGAAACAGAAATGTTTTAACTATATACAGTTGGCCATCTCAGGAATGGAGGTTGCACAGCCATTCTGCAGAACCTGTCTGGATGCACGTCCGTGCTTTTGCCACATGTAGATGAAAACCGGAACTGACCCAGGCTGGGGGCTAAAAACCTGATCCTGCCAAACCTTCTCAGAGCCCAGAAATCCCCTGCAGATCCTGCATACCCATAATCCCTCCCGTGGATTGTGCTTACCCTCCACACTCCCAGATTGTGCCTACCCATTCCCCACCCAACCCCCATGCATTGCACCCCCCACCCCCTTCCCCTGCAGACATCCCCTGCCCCCTGCCCCTCTGCCGATGCCCCCCTATCTAGGGTTACCAGGGGGAGCAGGGAGCCGTGGGTTGGGAATGAGGAGCACCAGCAGGGCTGGGGGAGGTCAGGAGTGAGGGATGCCGGTAGGGCTGGGAGGGAGCGGGGGGCTGCACACCTGAGACACCTGAGCTGGAGCAGGCATTTCTCAGTTAAACAGGCTCTGTGCACCCAGCCAGGGGTGTACACACACGACTTCCCCAAACCATTTCTATTGCATACGGATGCCTCCAACGCGGCAGTAGGTGCGGTGCTGTCCCAGACACGGGAGGTGGGGAACATCCAGTGGCCTCCATTAGTCAATATTGCTATTGGGTCTGCTCCCCAGGGGGACACATGGGTTCATGCCTGTTGTGTCCCTGGGAGCCGAAGACCCGGGCGCCCCAGCGAAGACCCAGGAGGTAGGAGCTCGGCCGTGAGAGGGGGCGAGTGAGCCCAGGGGTGCTTGTACAGCGTGAGGAAGTGTGAGTGTGTGCGTGAGTGAGTGTGTGCATGTGTGTGTTTGGGGCCATGCTGGGCAGGACATGTCAGCTGAGTGGAGCCCGGGAGGGAACCCCCCCGCAAGTCCCTACTTAGCTGAGCCCCCCCGGGAGCCCCGGGAACAGAGCGCACAAACAGGTGCAGCCCAACTGGGAAGCAGTGGTTTGCACAGGAGCTCGTGAAGAGGGGCACATACAGGGCACCCAGAGGGCTGGTCCCAGCAAGCGGCCTGAGCCCACGGGCCTTAAGAGCAGCTGCTGAGACCAGGTAAGTACGAGACGTAGTTCGCAGCTGTGGCAGTGGCTCACTGTGCCTGTGAGCTTCAGCTTCCCCGCACCCAGACCCCAGGCAGACAGAGCGTGCAGCCCTGGCCCTGGACAGCGGGGGTGCCTGGGATGGCAGCGGTGCTGGCCCCAAGCACAGGCGCTCCCCCACTTGTGGGATGTGCTCCTTGCTGGAGTCCCTGGAGGGCCGAGTGCGGGAGCCTGAGCAGGAGGGACGCCAGCTATGCACATCGGGGCCTATGAAGACCACATCGACAACTACCGCTGGGCCCTACTCCAGGGAAACGGCACAGAGAAGAAGGATGGGGAGGAGAAGGGGAAGGAGGTGGCCACGAAGAAGGCTGGCCACAAAGACCCCCTGGAGCTACCTGGAAAACAGTCGTCTCCAGGTCCAGCGCACACAGAGCTGGGCCACTCCTCCCTGGCACTGCACTACAGGTAGCTCCCCGCCCCACGCAGGAGACTCCGACAGAGACACCGGAGGAGGAGGTAAGTGCTCAGGGGGTAAGTATTCCCACCCAGAGGAGGGCACGCTGGGTGGGGGGAAATCTCTCCTGAGGGGCACGGAGGGACCTATCTGCCGTCCGGACCCCTTAGCCCGAGAGGTCTGCCCGGGGACTTGCACCCAGGAAAGCTCCCTTGTGCAGGACACGAACAAAACTTCTTTTCAAAATGCTAATGGCCTGGTTCTCTCACAGCGTCTCAGGACATCAAGGGGGTCAGCTGGGGCCTCAGCTGCCTGGACGCCAGTGCCAGGAGCATGGGGAACAAGCAGGAGGAGCTAGCCCGCCGGCTCCTAGTGGGCAATATGACCTGGCAGGGATCGCAGAGGGGAGGCTGCAGGTGCTGCCTGGGACAGGCGGCAGCAGCAATTATCGCTGGTGCTCGCTGCGCCCCATGCCCAGTGCTGGTCCCAGGTGACAGGGCAGCCTCCTCTCGTCCAGGGCACAGATCCAGGGGATCACACCACCAGGAGGGCTACCGAGCTTTGTTGGACTCCTAAGAGATTATGTTTGCACTTGTGCCTGGCATCTTGGGCATCATACTCATGCTGGCGCTAGCACTGGGCCTCCTTGTCCACCATCCCCATCTACGTCAGCTCCAGCTCATACTTGAGCTTGCACTCCTCAGCTTCCAGCTGCAGCTGGGATTTGCACAAGTCCCACTCAGAGGACGGCCCCTCGGGTTCTGCATGGACGCGCGGAGGTGATCTTGTGGCCTGGTTATCATCACACAGGATCTGAATCAGGTCTTCTCTCATTGGCTCCTTTCCCTCTCTTTCATCACCTCTTTCAAGTTGACCACAGTCATGTGGTCATACTCGTCAGCCATTCCAGCTATCTACACTGCCCACTTGACCCAATGCCAAATGAGAGATTGTTTGCTCCAGGGTTTCCAGCGACTCTGTTCCCTTCCCCAAATGATGCCTTCAAGACAGCAGGTTGTCAGATCCCACAGCTACCATGACACGTGGTGGGCCAGTAGCAGGTATTCCTGTGTGGAGCCATCTGCCTCACTGCGCCCAACCACCTTCCAGGCTCCAAGTGCCTCAATGGGGGCACCTCACGTCCAGCCGACCCCACTCCTGGAGCACACCTGCAAGCCTGGGGGTCATGAAGCCACCATCCACGATCTGGACTGATCTTGGCCCTGTGCCCCATGGGAAACACAGGCCTAGTAGTCCTTGATGGTATTTGATCCACTGCAAGAACTTGGGGTGCTTCCCTGTCTGAAGCAGAAATTGTGGTCCCCCTTACTCAACCAAACCAAGGGGATCCCAAGGCATAAAGTACACCCTCTCCCAATGAGTCTCCCATGCTAGGTGCAGAGGAGAACTTTATTGGTTACAAGGAGCAGGATTTGGATAGGGAACAGGATAGAGCAATATCAGAGAAAGCCCTTAAAGCAAACTGTGACATGGTAGCCTTTAATCACACATCTGAGTCACTGCACGCAACGTATTTAGTTAATAGGGCTGTGAGAAATGTCATGGGGTGTTTCATTTCAAAGCTGTTTCAAAGTGTTTCAAGCTGAAAAGAGTGAGATTGAAACAAGACAAAAGGATTCCAAATGAAAGAAGGAGCATCTCGTCCAGGGTGGAGATCCAGGGGCTTGCACCCCTGGGAGGACTGCTGGGCTGTGCCACACTACTCCTGGGGGTGCAAGCTCCTGTATCTGTGCCGGATGAGGGGAGGCTGCAGCTGCTGCCTGGGACAGGAGGCAGCAGCATTTATCTCCAATGCTGGGTGCAGCCTGTACCCCCGGGAAGGCTGCCACGCTGTGCCGGACTCCTTCCAGGGATGCCAGCCCCAGATCTGTGAGCCACATGAAAGGAGGCTGCCCTGTCACCTGAGACCGGTGCTGAAGCCAAGTAAGCCCAGCTTTGAAACTCAAACGACTTTAAAACTGTCTAAATGTTTTGAGGTCCCTCGTTTCCTTTTGAAGCTGTTTCAAATCCTTTTGTTTTGTTTCAATGTCACTCTTTTGAGCTCAAAACGCATTGAAACAGCTTTGAAATGAAAGACCTGGGAAAAATGTGCACAGCCCTACTAACGAAATATATAGCCTGCATTAACCCGGATGTGTGATCAAAGGCTACCATGCCACCGAATGCTCGAAGGGATTTCTCTGATACTGTGCTATCCTGTGCCTTATTCCAAGCCTACTCCTTGTAACCAATACATTTCTCCTGTGTACCAAGCGTGGGAGACTCATTGGGAGAGGGTGTACTTTATGCCTTGGGATCCCCTTGGTTCAGGGGAATAAGGGAACCCACTATTTCTGCTTCAGACAGGGAAGCACCCCGAGTTCTTGCAGTGGATCAAATACCATCAAGGACTACTAGGCCTGTTTTTCCCATGGGGAGCAGGGCCAAGATCAGTCTAGATCATGGATGGTGGCTTCATGACCCCCAGGCTTGCAGGTGTGCTCCAGGAGTGGGGTCGGCTAGACGTGAGGTGCCCCAACGGAGGCACTTGGAGCCTGGAAGGTGGTTGGGCGCAGTGAGGTGGATGGCTCAATGCGAAGCAGCATCTACTGGCCCACGTGTCATGAAAGTTGTGGGATCTGACATCCTGATGTCTTGAAGTCATCATTTGGGGAAGGGAACAGAGTCGCTGGAAACCCTGGAGCAAACAATCTCTCATTTGGCATTGGGTCAAGTGGGCAGTGTAGATAGCTGGAATGGCTGACAAGTATGACCACATGACTGTGGTCAACTTGAAAGAGGTGATGAAAGAGAGGGAAAGGAGCCAATGAGAGAAGACCTGATTCAGATCCTGTGTGATGATGATCAGGCCGCAAGATCACCTCCGCGTGTCCATGCAGAACCCGAGGGGCCGTCCTCTGAGTGGGACTTGTGCAAATCCCAGCTGCAGCTGGAAGCTGAGGAGTGCAAGCCCAAGCAAGAGCTAGAGCTGAAGCAAATGGAGATGGTGGAGAAGGAGGCCCAGTGCCAGCACAAGGAGGCCCAGCGCCAACGTGAGCATGATGCCTGAGAGGCCAGGTTCAAGTGCAAACACGGTCTCGCCGGACTCAGCATGCAGTCAAACACTGGAGTCGCAGGCGCTTAGCCAGCCCCAGCTGCTCCCCTCAGCCCGAACACCCCAATCTTCTCTCACAACCAACACGGAGATACCCCAGAAGCATTCCTAAATCATTTTGAAAACAAGCACGCCAATGGAAGCTGGCAGCCAGCGAACAGGGACTGCAACAGGGGAGCAGTTTGCGGCAGTTCCCAGGCCAGTCGTGGGCAGGAGCACGTGGGGGCTTATGACAGAGACTTCAGATAAGTGAAGGAGGAGGGGTGCTATTATGGGGTGATATGGAGTGCAGCCAAGGCCCCTGCCCTGCTGCTGCCTCCAGCCAGCAGCTCCTGGGAGGCGTCCACCCAGATAGGCCCCTTGGGTGGGTCAACAGTGCCCAGACCCCTGTCTGCGGGAGGTGCCTGGAGGGACCTCTCAGGCCTGGGGGTAGAGTGGGGGCCGGGGGTCCCTCACCTGTGCCACATTCTCAATTCGTGCCCGGATTGAGGCCTTAGAGGGGCAGGAGAGGGGGCTCCAGGCAGAGGTGAGCAGGCGGCAGGGGATTGGGGCAATGGAAGAAGAGATTGATGTCCTCTTTCATTCTCTGCAGGACAAGGGAGGAGCACCAGGAGGTATGTGGGGGTGGGAAAGGGGCTGTGGGTTGGGAGTGAGGGGCACCGGCAGGGCTGGGGGGGCAGAGGGAAGGGAATATACCCCTTCCCCCACCCGGGTGTCTGCTTCTTTGCAATTGCAAACCCTAACCCCATCCCCCGCTTCAAACAAACCTCCCTCCCATTTCCCCCTATCCCTCCCATGCCTGCACCCCAACCCCCCGCAGGTTCCCAGGGTCCCCCAGCCTGACAGCAGGATTTATGGCAGTTCTTCGTCGGATTCTGACTCTGAATCATCTCTGTAGGTGCTGCCTCTTTTTTGTGGGCCATGGTACAAACTGAAACGTGCCTTTTTTTTGAGTGAAAGGGCTGCAGGGCATTTGCTGCTCATTCCATAAAATACATTGGCTCTTTCTGGGAAGACGAGCTCTGCAGAAAGAGAAAAGCAAAGAAGCGTCGAGTGATTTACTCTGGATAGTAACACTACAAGCAAAAATGGGGGAGCGTTCAGAGGTGCATTCTGGCTGGGCACGTGCCACTTGGAAGTCTAAATGAGGTTCTTTAATTGGGTTTTTACTAGTTATAACACCTCCTTTCCCACCAGCAGCAAAAGTATGAGAAGATGTTGGACCATCCAAAGTCATGCGTCTGGAAGTCTGAGAACACCAAACTTACCTGTGCACTAAATGAAACCGTTTTCTGGCTCGGAGATCACTGACTACAGACAGTAGCACGATGTATACACACAGGGCTGTACGTGTAGGTTGAAAGACAACCGTTTGATTTGCTTCCTTAAAGCATCATTTCCATGTGTGGTTGTCTACAGCTTGCACGTGTTGGGTTCTTTATTCAACAACTAGGGCAAGACAAATTCTTTTCCATTCAGCTGAGACAACCCCTTTACCTCCTCATGCACCAAGATCAGGGCTTGCACAGTGCCTTTTGGCAGCAGAGGAGATTGCTGCTCCCGGAGCTCACAGGTCCCTGTCTGCTAGCAATGGGAGACAGCTGTTTTCTGGAGAGGTGCGTGTGTGGGGAGGGGCACACTGGGGCGCTGGGTTGCTGGGTGCCAGAGGTGAGCAGAAAGAAGCCTGCTCAGCCTGGCTTTCTCCCCTCGCTTTGCATCCTCCCTCTCTTCACTGGCTCTGAAAGAGGGCCGGTAAACCCAGGGCAGGGCCTGATACTGCTGCTGATTTGATGGTGATGATAGTTTGACCTCGCAATGGTCAGGGATTGATGGTAGACTCTCCTCCTGCCACTCAAGATACCCAGCAGGCTTAGGGCTTGCCAAACACTGCAAGTGCAATGCCTACAATCCAGTAGCCCTCTGTGAAGGTGAAGCTGTTCTGTGGGTAATGCTCTGGATTGATACAGTGCTTTCCCTAGTAGGGTCTTTGACCATAAGTATGGCTTTTGGCATGACAAGAGTTCAAATAAATAGTAAAGATTAGCAGGGGCATGCACAACCTCAAACAACTGGTGGCCAGGGTCCCATGGAACGTAAGTTTAAAGGAAAAAGGAATTGGGGAAATTGGTTGTACCTTCGAGGGAATATTAAGGAAAATGGTCTTACAGTAATGAAAGAATAATATAGTAGTTACAGGAGTAGAGCACAAGCTAAATCTGAGTCATCCCTGTAATCTTGTTACAAAACCCAAACAAGAACAAGAGCGTGTGGGGCTGTGTTAATATGCATGTTGTATGCAAAGGAGGGGAGCCGTTTTTCAATGATGTTCAGCATCGGGGAGGCCTTAGCTGGAGAACTGGGGCCAGTTCGAGGCATCATGCTTCCTGAGAAACCGACAACCTGGAAGGAGTCCGGAGAAGAGCAACAACAACGAGGAAAGGTCTAATATTCTCCTAGACAGGAAAAGTTGGAAGACCTGGATTATGTCATCCTGAGAAAATGGAGCGGGTGTTAGAAATCTTCCAAAAGGGTTGTTACTTGTAAAGAGGATCTCTAGTTTTCCGTGATTGTAGCGGGTACAGTAACGGGCTCACTTTCCAACAGGGGACATTGAAGCTGGAAACGAGGAAATACTTCCGAACTCGCAGGTGGTGAAGTCCCGACACAGATGACTGAGAGAGCTTGTGCAACCTTTGTCCCCAGTAAGGACAGGTAGTGTTTAAGTGCCAATCAGACAACCATTTGTCTGTGATGTGTTAGTAGAGATGATCCTGCCTTGAGCAGGAAATTTGGACTAATAACCTCCTGAGGTCCCTTCCAGCCCTGGTTTTCTATCAGTCAATGTTTGTCTGGAAAATCCAGGGCTAAATGAAACCCTGACGGGTCTCTTCTTGGGTAGCTTTGACTAGCCACAAGGACTATTTCTCATGACAAGCACTGCCCCATCTTCAGCGCCAAGGATGCTGCCAGCACTTTCTAGACTGAGCCCCTAAGAAGTTACTTCATGGAGAAAATGAGCTGGAAAGCAACCAGGGAGCTCTGTGTGCCAAACAGTGTACTAGCAAGAGGGAGAGCCTGCCCCGATGAGCATGTTCAGGCACACGAGGTGAAGTGGGATATAGCCCTGTGACCCAGGTCACGTGCACGGGCAAGAAAGAAGCCATGCCCATGGCAAACATCTAGGAAACTTCAGTCTTGTCCAGGAAGTTGTTGAAGTCAAGGACGGAATAACTCACAAGGGCACTGGACATATCAGGACCAAAACTGGCTTCCTCCAATACTAAACTAAGTGGAGGAGAGGGAGGCTGTACTGTGCTGCACCACAATGAATGCTGCGATGCTGAGATGACACAAGTCATCCCAAAGTCCTGGTGCAGAGGGCGTCGAGTTTCGAAGCAGGATGGCTTTCAGGGAGTGGATCTGGCCTGTGTCGTCCCTGTGGCTTTCTGGGCACCAGTCAGTGTACGGGTGATGCTCCCAGCTCTCTCTTCTTTGTCATTTGGCCCTGACTTCAGACAGCTGGACACATGTCAGCGCTGGATCTCCCATTGCAAGTCTTCCCCACCTGCACCCATGCCATCCCAAAGGGGAGTAGAGGTGTGCTGACTCCTCCAGGTAATCAAGAGGGAGGTCTCCTCCACCTGGCTTGGAGGTGAAAACAGCCCACTCTTTCTGAAATGGAGTCATATGCATGTTCTTCTGCAAGCACAAGCAGGCTATTTTCACTGGTAAAAAGTTTTGCTTTCTTACCTTTGTCCTTTGACAGCACCTGCACAAGTTCGTAGTTGGCCAAGTCCTCCATTCCTCGGTTGTTCGCCTCCAAGATTTTTTTAATTACGTCTGCCGTCCTGTCCTGGCAAGTCAGCTGGAAAAGGGATTTTGCAGTGAATGATTTTGCTTCTTTGTGTATGGAAGTCTGTTTTCAGTTGACCTTTGGATCTGGCCCTAAGTTTCAGAGTAGTGAGAAAAGGTCATGTTTTTGGAATGACTTTGTAGCTGCCGCTGAGCAGAAAACTGCGCTACACCTGACAGTGCAGTATGTTTGCATTCAAAAAGACAGGGCATGCACTAGCTGGGGCACCAGCAACTCAGAGTCATTCCCTCGACCAAACATTTGGAGACGTGACGTGCCCGTCTTCCTAGCCATCCCCTTCCACGTAAATCCTTGTCCTATATGTTGCTCCCAGGCACCAACTGAGTTACAGTCTGAGGTGGCAAATACTTTCTTTGACACCTGTGAAGTTTTTTGGCCTTGTTTCTTGCTTCCACGCTCCTGTGGAAGTGCAGTGGGTTGTGAAAAAGCACAGGGCTCAATGCAATCCCTTTTGAAATCAGCAGAAAGATTCTTCCCACCTTCAACAGGATTTGGGTCAGACCCATAGTTCACTTGCAGGGATTCAGGTCTTTAAAACTGCAGCCAAAAAATACTGCGAACTACAACTGTTCCTGTATGTCATTTATGTAGCAGGTTACAGCTACCCTTGGTGTTTGGGGCACTGGGAATAGTGGTTGTGTGGGAGGTTGGTTTGTGCAGGATTAAGACTAGCTTAGACATAACTTGAGTGGGAAGGTTGAGGCAGAACTGGTCCTGCCTTCAGCAGGGGGTTAGACTAGATGACCCCCTGAGGTCCCTTCCAGCTCTCCTTTTCTAGAAGAGAAACTGAAGGAGAATACATGAGGATATCTAGAAGTTCATGCCCTTGAGGATCCTTGTATAACTACATACTATCTATTGCTATACAGCATCTTTCAGTGACTTGCCTTCAAGCTGGTCTGCAGTGTATCTGTCTGCCTACCTGTGCACACACACCCATTCATACCAGTGGTGTGCGCTTTAACATCTACATTGTCATCCAGAGTGAAAACACATCCAGTAATAAATCTACACAACTCTTCCACATCACTTACCATGATTTTGCTTTCAGCGCCTTCGCTGTCATTTATAATGCACCGCACAATGCGGGTGTCTTTGTTTTGCTGGTAGTAAAATGCAGATGCAGTTGATGTCATGGTGCACAAGGTGTGTCCATGGAGGTACAGATGAACACGGTGATGAGCAGTGAGCGAGGTAAAGAATAAAAAATAAATGAAGAGAAAAAGTCAGAAACATGATGCAAGCAGTAGGAACAAAACAGCACAAACACAAGCAGGCATTTCGGGGTCTATACCTGGTTCTGCGATGTTGTTAGTGGTGGTGTCCTACCTACAGGAGGAACTTGGTCTTTGCAATGAAGTATTCATATCAAGACATCCACTTACAACTAACACCCCTGAAACTTGGAGGATACCGAATTTTCCTGTTTGCAATGGATATTTAGTTGGTGTCATAAAAGATACCACTTGTACCCAAAGAGCCTAGTCTGCTGAACAAAAGAGTGGCTTTCCAGGCTCCACAATGTGCTTTGCTCAGGAAGGAGCTCCTGCAGAGCGGATGTGCCTACTGACCGTCCTCTATTATTACATATTGGGCAAGGCTCTTCACCCAAGGAAATGGGCTGTCTCGTGATCTGAAAAGTCAAGCCAATATTCCAAACCACTGGACGCTCTGCTTCCATCTCCTCCACTCCTTTGTGTTTGCAGACTCCTCTGTCTTTTGCTATTTTTCCTGTTGGTTGCCCTTTAAATTTCCTCAAGTTTCCACTCTGAGCCTTGCCCATACAGAGCGCGGCTCACTTCATTGGAAGGTGTGAGCTGGGACCACAGAGTCACAGACAGAGTCCTAGAGAAGCAGGGCTGGAAGGGACCTCCAGAGACCATCTAATCCACCCCCCGCCTGAAGCATGAGCAGCTCTATCTAAACCATCCCATGCAACTCTCCTCTCAGCTCTACATAAGAAAACGGTCAGCCCTGACACAACATAGACCTCCCACCCCCACCTGCCAGTCTCTGGCATCTAGAAACCTCCAGAGGTCCTAGACAGAGGGCCATGCACATACAGGGTGTGGGGGCCGTGGGATGCAGGCACTGCTGCCTCTTGCCCAGGCAGAGTGTGGGGAGCACCGGATATGGGCGCTGCTGCTGCTTGCCCAGCCGGGGTGGTGTGGGACAGGATGTGGGCGTGGTAGTAATAGATGTGGGGTTATGACCTGCTGCTGCTTACCCCCGTCTGCCCAGAGCAAGCCATTTCACCCTTCACCCCCATCTCAGACTCCCACGTCCTCACGCCCTGGCTGGGAAGCTTGTCCAAGCCCCAGCCCCAATCCCACCCGCACAGTGGGGGCATTGATCTGCCCCCCCCGTGCCCTTTCCCTACCCACTCATCCCACCACAACAGACTCCCCAGCTGGAGGAAGATGTGCCCAGTGTCCTTGAGGACTGCTGCCTCTTTAGTTTATGGCCGAATCTCCAAATTGGGCCGAAATTTTTCCGAATCGATTTGGAGGCTTCCTATTTGATTTGGTCTCTGGCAGCAAAAATCACGCTGCCTGCTCAGAGAAGATTACAGGGACCCAGGAGAAGTACCCCGAAGACAAGAAGGAGTGCTGGAGCAGGCGCTCCAAGCACAACCACTTCTCGCCTGACGAACCAGGAGTGAGAGCTTGGGATGCGGGAGGATGAAAGACGCCCAGATTCATCAGTTCCCATCAGTTCGGGGTGGCTGGTGCGGGACGGAGAGCAGTGACAAGCCGCCCCCAGCAACAACCGGAAGGAAGAAGGAGGAGGAGAGAGAGAGGCGTGGAGAGAGCTCAAAGGAAGTGGGTTGAGAACAGAAAACAGGGACAATGCCCCGGAGGGGAAAAGGATGAGAGCAGGAAGCTCTCTCCTTCTGAGGCGCCGAGGAGTCTCCGTACTTACCGGGACCTGGAAACAAGAAAAAATTCTTGAGAAGATGCGACGGAAAGCCGGTTGCCTCCGCCGCGCACGGACCTGCAGGGGCACAAAACCAACCGTGAGTGGCTGTGGTGCAGGACAAGGGCACCTGGAAGAAACCAGGGAGCCATCCTTCTGCAGCCCACCAAAATTAATGATAAGAATAATATAATAAGTCAGGAGTAAAATGGAGATAGAAAGCCACGTTAACAGGGCCATGCCCACAAAGTGGAGCTAAGCATGGTAAAAAAATCCAAAACAGGCCAAATGTCAACAACCATCGAAAACAGCAAGCCTCCCTCTTTTTTCTTTCTTCTTACACAAAGTCGTGGCAGCCGACGCTGCCTGGATGTGCTGAGTGAGGACCTTCATTCAAAGATTGGCTGTGGCGTAGCAGCCAGCACGCTCCAAAATCTTGCCTGTTACGTCACCATAAGATCAAATTTGAGTAACAACCCCGCTCATCTGGACCTTTTAATTGGTCTCCTGTTTCGATTTGGATTCGGAGATTCTGCCGCTGAATCGGGAAGGATCTCCTCCAAATTGAATCAGCTACCGAAGCTTCACACAGCCCTAGGAATAGTGCTTGCGTGTGTGGACGTGTCCTAAGGGTGCAGAGAGAAGTGGAGCTCCCAGCTGTAACTCAGAGCAATGTTTGCAAAGCGGTCTGAGTGACAGCGTTACCCGAGACCAAACAGAAGGTCACTGTTGGTCCGGGGGGTGGGGATCTAGCTGCCCGCTGGGAGCCTGCAAGCAGGTTCCTACAGCAAGGGCCAGGCTCTGTGCAGTGTTGGCTGTTTCAGCATGGCAGGGGGGAAAGGAAGCGCAGGGAGCTCGTTCTTGGGGCTCCTCAGCTGGTGCTGAGGGGTGGAGTGGGGGAACTGGAGCCCCCCACCTTGGGAGGCCTGCAATACACTGGGCCCAGCCTGCAGAGGGGGGCTGCAAAACCCCAAGACTCAGCTCCTTCTGCTCCCTTGTCCCCTCCCACTCTGAAAACACCCACAGGCTGGGAGCCCCAGCACACGCACGTTACAGAAGATGCCTCATTTTGAAACATCTTTATCTGACACCACATGCAATGAGGGGTCAGATTTTCACCCAGTGCGCCACTTGTGCTGTTTGCAGCCATGCACTTGTGTTTGGTCACAGCTCTGAACAGCTTTCTCGGGGACAGGAGTAAATACTGGATGTGGAAAGTCTATTTTCACATAGAATACAAATATCGGCAGTTCCGCATACCCTTTTCATATTGAATACTTGGAACAAAAGCTTCCAGACCATACCTTTTTCTGAGGCTGGACTCTGGGCTGGTCCTCAGGCAGGTCCCCGGGCTGGTCCTCAGGCAGGTCCCTGGGCTGGCCCTCCGGCAGGTCCCTGGGCTGGTCCCTGGGTTGGTACTTGGGCTGGTCCTTGGGCAGGTCCCTGGGCTGGCCCTCTGGCAGGTCCCTGGGATAGCCCTCTGGCAAGTCCCCGGGCTGGTCCCTGGGTTGGGACTTGGGCTGGTCCTTGGGCTGCTCCCCAGGCTGGTCCTTGGCCTGCTCCCCGGGCTGGTCCTCGAGCTGGTCCCTGGGCTGGCCTAGATACACCAATTATTTGGAGCTAAATGAGGCGAGTGAAAATGGCTGCACCAGCCTTAGTTAAGTGTGGATATTTGATGAAAAGAAGCCACAGAAATGAAATTTTATAACAATTGTTTACAAAAATCTTCTCCCCGACAACTGGAATCTCTCCTCTCGCTCTCTTTATCTTAACTTTATGGAGTCAAATCACGTCTGTCAGAGCCCTCTGGGATATCTCTTGTCCCAGCCTTGCAGTCTAATCCACATGGGTGGAGGCTGCATAGAGTCGTCGAGGGGGTCTGTAGAGTTCAGGCTGCATATAGAAAGCTCTGTCTACATGTTTCTCACTAAATAAATCCCTTACAACAATGACTCGGCACCGAGTCTTTACATGTGCTCACGGAGAAGCATGATGAACTTTTGAAAGAATAAATTGTTGAGCTTTGTATAAACACAAGCAAACCTGATGAACACATAAAATAAGTGATCGCTATCAAACAGTTCCTATCACACTCGCAAATGAGACACTGACCTGCCCTCTCCGCACTCCCTGGCACACAGACAATTTAATGTAATTACTCTCCGTTATTTCAAGATTTGGATCATTTCATTCTCATTCAAGTGAGGTGTCTGTCGCTCAAAGTTTAAGGACCTTTTTCAAATATGACTACAAGAAATAAATGCAAGAAGAACCCCGCTGGAAACTTGTGCTCACTTTGAGCAACAGTTGGATCTCAACGTAGACCTGAACATTTTCTTGGCCCACTGAAACCAAACCCAGGACACAACCTCATTAGACACCTATTAGCAACCTTGGCGATCTGAATTTTGGTAACATTAACCCCCCAAAATGCAATTCTTTAGTGAGGGTTGGGAGATTAGGTAGTGATAGCTTGAGCAAAAATATAACTTACTCTCATTTTCAACTTGTTCTCGCTGAAACGTAACCAGCAGTTGTTCTGCCTCTTTTAATGGCTGGGAGGCAGGCATGTTCCTTTCCAGGTATGCCACAACTTTGTTCAAGGTATTAAAACTTGGTGGCTCCCTAAAATCCTCCGCAAAGTTGTGCAGCCACATGGAAAACAGCAGGGCTAGTGGGCTGAAAACAAATACATTGACAAAATCCCGTCATAGTCAGGCTTTATCACAGTGATATTTGTCATTCAAACCTGTATCAAGTAGATGAATATATCCCTTCTGCTGTGAGCCAGCAAGGAATTGTGATCTGGGCGCCGTTTTACCTAATCATGGTCTGATCTCACTGACACCCGTTTTACCACTCCTAATTACTGATCCAAACTAGGGAATGAATAGTGAATTGTATCCTCAAGATGCAAAATATAGGACAATTATAACTTTGTTTAGCTATAGCAGCATCCTCCAATTTGGTCCAGTATTATGGCAAACAAGTAGAGGAGACACAGGCAAAACACAAACATCCTGCCCCAAACCCAACCTTTACACAACACAAATCGCCTGGCTATTCTTCCTTCCTACTTTTCTTGCTTTCTTTTTTCTTGCTACATTTGCGCCACGTTTATTAGTGTTGAATGCTTTGTTTGCTCTCCCAGAAATGATGGATCCACAAATAAAAGACTACATCTGTTCAGTTTTGGGGCAGCATCCCAGTCTCTGGCAATTCGTGTAGGCATCATACAGTTAATTCTTTCTTTATACAAATAAGGCTGGCTGTCTCTCTCTCTCTCTCTCTCTCTATCTAGATAGATAGATTTCTAGATAGATAGATAGATAGAGCCAGATAGAGAGAGACAGCCTATGTATATAGATAGATAGATAGATAGATAGATAGATAGATAGATAGATAGATAGATAGATAGATAGAGCTGATTAAGTTTACCACATCCTCTGCATCCTGACTGAGGTTTTGCTGTACAGCAGAAAGCCACACTTACTTCCCAAGTTCTTGTCTGGCCTGGCTGGCATCTCCCGCTGCTCGTGGGATCTCCAGGTGCCCATGCCTAAATATCAAAATGGATACTTTCAACATTTATTTAAAAAAACGGTCTATGTCAGAAGAGTAAGACGGTCTACGTCAGAACCTTGCCCAGACAATGAAACATGAAGATTTCTCTAGTCAAACTATGTTAGAGAAAAAAGATGAAGAACATCATTGTCTTTCATCCCCTTCGTCCGGCTCAACCAGGGTTTTCCCTGAAAACCAAAGCTGTCGGTCTGCTGTCTCTCCACGAGAGCAGAGCTGGGGGAGCATTGTGGCGCAGGGGGAGGAAGGGACAGCGATGCTTTGTGCCTTTAGCCCTGTGAAATCCCTCTCCTGATCCAGCAGAGCCCGATTCATGGAGCAAAGAGTTCTGCGGAGGGACAGTGACCGCCTGCATTGGTGACTGCCTGGTTTTTCCAGCGGTGAGTCCAGCTGTTTGGAGGACTGCTTGCCTCCAGCTGTCCTACCTTTCCGCTAAAGAACCAAACCGTCCATTTTACTTCTCGGTCTCCTTCTTTGATAAAGTGCTTGGATGGGGGAGGCATTTTCAACCCAGTTTCAACTGAAACACTGAATTTGTCAGGCTTGTTAGAAAAACATGCATATCATTTGGCTTCTTAATTACGCCTTCTTCAAAACTATCTGACATCATTGCTCGCAATGCCCCACCTCTCAAGGCTATTACAGCTTCCTCCACAGCTCTTGGCTCTTACCTGATGAGGAGAAGGTCCAGGACTTGGCCTGGTGGCAGGAAGGCCCGGTAGGATTTTAAAAACGCTCCAGCATGGGTCAAATCCCTGAGCACGAGAAAAACGTCTTTCTCCAGGCTTGCTCTGCAGTCCCCCGCAGCCTGTGAAACAAAAGACCAAAAGCTTGACATGAATCAGAAAACAAGGAGAGTCCCCACTCTGAAACTCTAATTCAGTTTGGCCGTTTGATAACACAGATGATCGGAGAGCACAAATTACAGAAGTGTCGTTATTTTGATGGCCGGTCTAGAGATGGCACCAATGGTGAACAACCGGCTCTCCTATTGGACAGTATTACCTTGACATCCTCCCTCCCCATCTCCGTAGCTAACTGCACCCCAGAGACAAGCACATCTCTCCTCTCCCAACCAGACCAGCGCTGGGACGCGCTAGCGGGGAGACACACATCCAGGACAGAGGAACCAGCACGAGTCCACAGTGGCCTCCTTTGAACCGGTGCCAAACCCCACGTCCACCCAGCGCTGGAGCGGGGAGCTCTCTTATCAGAAGTGCATGTCGGTAGAGGAGACAGAAACTAAGGCTTGACCAAGGGGAATCAAACTCGTCTTGTGAAGGAAGGGTGTTCATCCCACGAGTCCAGGCATATCCCAGAGGTAGCAATGTATTTTGTCTCCCATTGTCCCACTTCCAGTTTTACATCTAGGTACAATATTTCTTGGCACTTTTAGACGTGCCCTTGCACTGGCTGGAGCCTGATCCAAGCCCAGGCAAGTTAATGGGAACAAGCCATCATTATTACTTGAGAGGCAAATATATGTTATTAGTGGGAAATGGTCCCTGGGAGTGATTCAGTGACTTGTGTGCGACGAGAGCCGGGGTGGAAAGTTCGAGATCAATTAAAGATGCTCCCTGCTTTGGTGATGGACAAGAGGGGGCAGCTGGGAGTGCCTGTGACTGCCCTGCGAGGGCCATCCGGGGAGCAGGGGAGCCAGCTGAAGCGCCACTGGCACTTCTGGGAGCACCGCAGCCACTTCTGAGAGTGCTGCGCCCACTTTCCAGTCAGCACAATCGGCCATGGGGGGTCTGCCCCCAGGCAGCGAGACCGGCCACTGACTGGTCACTGTCGGGGCACGTGCTCCCCCTGACTAAGGTGGCACCAGTTGCATCTCCAAACTTCCTTTTCCTTTAAGGAAATTCCTTAAAGATTTTGAGCATTGATCCGAATGATGTTTAAGTACACTTGTGTCTATGTACCCAACTCCGTACGTGCGCATTGCCCTTTACAGAACTCGCACAAACAGGCAAGGCGACTCAAAAAGTTGGGACGTGTGGATCCACCTTTCAGGTACGAAGACATGCAGGGTCCGAATGGGAACAGGACAGGGAATCCAATCTGGAGCGCTTTGGCACTTTGTTTTCAAGTGATAAAATGACAGAAATTGCTTCGCTTTTTGTGGAGACTCACAACACATTCATCCTTGACAAATGTTGGGATAAATGGACTTCACGTCAAACTGAATAAGGCAACTAAAAATGTTATCAGGTGATTCACAAACACGCATTATAAAAATAGGACGTTTTATTCTCAGAAAACAGGTATCAGAGTTACAGCTGTAAATATGTATCGGTCAATTAAAAAGAAAACTCTTTAAAAGATCATTCTTATTTTTAAAAAAAACAACCATCCATAAAGAAGGAGATTCGAAGCCAAATTTCCATTTTAAAAAACACTCTGGGGGGTCTGTAACCCCTACGGGCTTTTGCCTACTCTCACAAGTTGCTCCCACCTTTTTCTCTCACGGCAATATTATTCTCATTGCTGGGAACGCACATTTGGAGCTCTTAGAACTTGCTCCTCCATCCTTTCCTGGCTGCCCACAAGGCCAACGTGTTAGAAACGTCCAAGAAAAGCTTAGCTCCTGCCAGTAAACTGCCTACCTTCCTCCTGAATGTAGAAAACCTTAGAGCTGCTGTAGAGAGGAGGAGAAGATGGCGGGGATACTTCCTAAGTGCCAACAGGAGCCGGCAAAAGAAAAAAACGCTCCCCGGGAGCCACGGTTGCAGAGCAGCAGCTCCGTAACACTAGAGCAGCCTCACAAAGGAAAGGACCCAGATGAAAACAAGGGGCGGAGGTCACGAGTCCAGGAACCTGGGAGGACAGGCGATACGGCCGCAGCAGCAACGAGCCAGCAGCCAGCTGGCTGGGAAGCTCGCAGGAGCTATATTGAGCCGGGAGAGACCAGCTGAAGAGGCGTCTCAGGGAACACCAGGCACCAACCGGGACTGCGGCAAGGAGCTGAAGGGCTTGCCGGGGAAGGCGGCTCAACCCCAACTGCAACAAGTAGGCTTTTTTTTGAGTTTCTATTGTTTAAAGGACTTGTTGTGCCGGCGGCTACACAGAATTGCAGACTCTCAAGTCAGAACAACACGTGCACTTTCATAGATTCATAGATTCATAGATGTTAGGGTCGGAAGGGACCTCAATAGACCATCGAGTCCGACCCCCTGCATAGGCAGGAAAGAGTGCTGGGTCTAGATGACCCCAGCTAGATACTCATCTAACCTCCTCTTGAAGACCCCCAGGGTAGGGGAGAGCACCACCTCCCTTGGGAGCCCGTTCCAGACCCTGGCCACTCGAACTGTGAAGTTCTTCCTAATGTCCAGTCTAAATCTGCTCTCTGCTAGCTTGTGGCCATTGTTTCTTGTAACCCCCGGGGGCGCCTTGGTGAGTAAATCCTCACCAATTCCCTTCTGTGCCCCCGTGATGAACTTAAAGGCAGCCACAAGGTCGCCTCTCAACCTTCTCTTGCGGAGGCTGAAAAGGTCCAGTTTCTCTAGTCTCTCCTCGTAGGGCTTGGCCTGCAAGCCCTTAACCATACGAGTGGCCCTTCTCTGGACCCTCTCCAGGTTATCCGCATCCCTCTTGAAGTGCGGCGCCCAAAACTGCACACAGTACTCCAACTGCGGTCTGACCAACGCCCGATAGAGGGGAAGTATCACCTCCCTGGACCTATTCGTCATGCATCTGCTGATGCACAATAAAGTGCTGTTAGCTTTCCTGATGGCTTCATCACACTGCCGGCTCGGAGTCCACTAGGACTCCGAGATCCCTTTCTGCTTCCGTGCCACCCAGCAGGTCATTCCCTAGGCTGTAGGTGTGCTGGACATTTTTCCTCCCTAGGTGCAGCACTTTGCATTTCTCCTTGTTGAACTGCATCCTGTTGTTTTCTGCCCACTTGTCCAACCTATCCAGGTCTGCCTGCAGCTGTTCCCTGCCCTCCGGCATGTCCACTTCTCCCCATAGCTTTGTGTCATCTGCAAACTTGGACAGAGTACATTTGACTTCCTCGTCCAAGTCACTGATGAAGACATTAAACAGTATCGGTCCAAGGACCGAGCCCTGCGGGACCCAACTGCCCACACCCTTCCAGGTCGAGACCGACCCATCCACCACGACTCTTTGGGTGCGACCCTCTAGCCAATTCGCCACCCACCGGACTGTGTAGTCATCCACATCACAGCCTCTTAGCTTGTTCACCAGAATGGGGTGGGATACCGTATCGAAGGCCTTCCTGAAGTCTAAGTATACGACATCCACCCCTCCTCCCGTGTCCAGGCATTTCGTAACCTGGTCATAGAAAGAGACTAGGTTGGTCAGGCACGATCTGCCCGCCACAAACCCGTGCTGGTTTCCCCTCAGCATAATTTGCCCTGCCGGGCTCTCACAAATGTGAGCCTTGATAATTTTTTCAAAGACTTTACCAAGGATGGAGGTGAGACTGACTGGCCTATAGTTGCCCGGGTCCTCCTTCCTCCCCTTCTTGAAAATGGGGACCACGTTAGCCCTTTTCCAGTCTTCTGGGACTTGGCCCGTGCGCCACGAGCGTTCAAATATTCCTGCCAGTGGCTCTGCAATGATGTCGGCCAGTGCCTTCAGCACCCACGGATGGAGCCCATCCGGGCCTGCCGACTTAAAGGCATCCAGTTCTTCCAAATGACTCTGCACCACCTGAGGGTCTACGCATGGCAGTCTGGCGCCTTGCTGCTGCCTCTCTACAACCCCAGTGAGAGACTTGTCGTGCCCCTCGCTTAGGAACACTGAGGCAAAGAACTCGTTGAGGAGTTCAGCCTTGTCCCCCCTATCTGTCACAAATTGTTTCTGCCCATTTAGCAGCGGTCCTATTCCTCCCTGGGCCTTCCTTTTACTCCCAATATATCTAAAAAACAAGTTCTTGTTGTCCTTTACTTGGGTTGCCATCCTCAGCTCCATGGTAGCTTTGGCCCGCCTAACTGCCTCCCTACAAGCACGAGCAGAGGAGGTATATTCATCTTTAGTGATCTCACCCTGTTTCCACTTTTTATGTGCTCCCCTTTTGGCCCTTAGGCTGCCCTGGATTTCTCTGGTCAGCCATGGAAGCCTCCTGGCCCCTTTCCCTTTTTTGCATCGCTTGTGGATCGTCTTGCTTTGTGCCCGAAGGATCGTTTCCTTTAGGCACAGCCACCCTTCTTGGGCTCCCATCCCTTCAAAACTCCTACTCTGCAGTGTGTTCTTGACTAATCGCCTGAGTGCATTGAGATCAGCTTTCCTAAAGTCTAGCACTTTCACCCTACTAGTTACCTTACCCACTCGCCCTCTTATGTTGAATTCTATTATTAGGTGATCACTGTCTCCCAAATGGCTACCGATCTGGAGGTCCCCTCCAAATGGCTCCCAAATGGCTACCGATCATGTCATCTCCGGTTGCCAATACCAGATCCAGTATGGCATTCCCCCTAGTGGGACCGTGTACCTCCTGTGTCAGGTGGAGGTCCTGTACACAGGTTAGAAACCTGCGTGAGCGATGGGACCTTGCTGTCTGCGTCTCCCAGCAGATGTCTGGGTAGTTTAGGTCCCCCATGACTACCGCCTCTTTAGCTTTTATGGTCTCCGAGAGTTACCTCAGCAGCCCCGCATCTATTTCTTCCCCTTGGTGTGGGGGTCTGTAGCAGACCCCTACCACCAAATCCCTTTCTCCTTGCCCCCCATGTAGCCTAACCCACAATCCTTCTACTTCCTCAACCTTGGATTCCGTCTTGATGAGGGTTGATGTATATTGCTCACTGACATAAAGTGCAACCCCCCCCCCCCCCCCGACTTTGTCTGACTTCAAGGGGAGTTAGAGAGGATACTGCCCAGAAGGGCTATAGCCCAAGTTCCTGGTCGGGTAGTCTTGGTTTTTCTGACTTGGTAAGGGAGACTGGAAGGAAGACGTACCTGAATTGGACGTGGCCGTCGGGTTACCTGGGGATATTTAATGAGCTCCAGGTCTTGTGCCCAGAGATACGTGAGGTCCTAGAATAAAGAACAAGAATTGAATAAATACAAGCTAGTTCTGAAAAGAGCGAGACCTGCGAGTTTCAGTTTACATGTAGGACTGAATTCCCAGTGTCACTACGAGGGGCTACAAGGGAAGTTCGGAGACATAGGATTAATTGTCCCTATGTCCTGATGTTTAGTGGTGTCTAGAATTCAGTGCTCCTGACAGAAAACTTCTTACATCAAGACGTGGCAGACGAGAGTCAGGGTCACCATTTAGATCTCCCTGCATCGACCGCTGGACATTCGACCTAATCTAGAGGGCTTCGAGCAGTCACACCTTCTTTCAATAGTCCAACAATCCTCACAGCGGCTCATGCTACATCTTCAGCGTTTGCAATCCCAGGCACTTGCTCTCATAATAATGTCCCACACTTGATGCATAGTGTGTACCAGCCACCCACTGGTCACATGAGTTCCACCTACCCAAACTACCAGATCTTCCACTTTCCTCTCTCTTCATGGGCCACCTTCCCACTATTAATCAAGAAAACACCTTCAGACCGTCGTATGCGCTCTGTATCAGCTCTACACAACATTGGCTTGTACCTACTCTCCCACTCTATGCCACAAAACACACGACAGATACAGCACATTACACGGATCTTGTTTCCTTGCTTAACGTGAGGCTGAGACACACTCCCACCTCCATACTATCAGATACCCATCATGGACCTTGCCTTGTACAAACACCAAACTCAGACACAAGCCAGCCTCAGCTAAAGTGCTCTAAGCACGGGCTGCTCTCCTTAAACCACCTTAGTGAGACACAAATATCACAGGAACTGGTTTTTCTCTTCAGCAGACTGAAAGGCAGAGAAGGGGAGTGCACACATTCACTAAAGGAGTCAGTAACACAATTCAGAATGGAGCCAGAGCCCAGACGCTGTATCACCACCTGAGCCAGGTTCTCTATCCCAATCCCCCTGACACCCCAGTCTACCCCTCTGCTCCACCAACAAATGGAGAGGACAGGGGACTGGGGGTTCAAGAGCCCAAATCCACCAAACTCTGCAAGCCCCTGCACTAGACTCCTTGCTTCCTTCACCACTACACCCCCATGCCCCCTCCCTGAGTGACCTCCTACCACACCACCACACCCCCACCACTGCCCTCCCCGCACTCCCACTCTCGAGCCCATGTCAGTAAGGGAGAGGGTTTGGGGGAGGGGGGAACGGGAGCGGAGCAGCACTGGCAGCATCCTCCGTTCCTCTGCCCTGTGTGGGGAGGCGGAAAGGGGCAGCAAAGCCACCGATTGCTGCAGCCTCGTGGAGATTTCCAAGCGCTCCAGCCAGGGGCCACTGCAGGTGCCGTGCAATGTCCTGCGGTGGTTCCCTTTTTGAAACAGCCCCAAGCCAGCTATGCCTGGAGACATTTCAAATGTCATGTCTGCCTGCACCTTAAGACTGAGATGCATTGTGTCATGCGTGACTTGATCTGAGTGCTCTCCACCTCGTGCATGTGCTTATATTTTAGCTGTGGAATATCAAACCGATCCAGAAGATGTTCCATACTTCAGGAGCTATTCTCTCTGATAACGGGAAGGAGCATTTTCACAGCATACAAGTTTTACGCTATGTCCACTAAATTGCCCACAGCTTACCCTGTAAGAGCACGTGTCAAAGTGCACACGTTCTAGATCAAGGATTGGTAGTCGGGGTGCCCCAGGGGACCTTTCAAGGGTGCCACAGAGGATGTCTCCAGATCACAGCTGGTAGTCATCTCTAGCAGCAGTCCTCTGGGCAGCAGGCACCAAAGAGGTGTTACTTTTAATCTATGGTGTTGGTGTGCAACAAATGGCAATGAGTTCTGATGCAAAGAAGCACCCCATTTTTGTAGCTATGGAAACGAATGACAAAAGTCTCTGTGAATAAAGACAGCATCCTTTGCAACTGTCCCCTCAGCAATCATCAAACTCAGCACTTTGCATTCAAAATGGGGCCTCAACCCTCCGCCTCAGGATGTCTCCAAATACAATTGGTTTCTGATCAAACAGGACGGTCGTGGGGGACGGCCAAATTCTGACGGCTTCTCAAAGTCTGCAACAACTTCCGATCTGGATGGGTAAAGACAGCCCCGCCGGTACTAGCTCAATTTGCCGTTTGGTTGTGATGTTGAAAGAGTAATTGGTTTTCTTACCAGTTAGGCTACAAATGGACATGGTGAGTTTGGAAAGGGTTCTTCAAAAGGGAGGATAACATCTAGGATTTTGAAATGGAGGAGGTCCCGGAGTGGGCAGACAGGGGTACAACTACTCATTTTTGACCCCGGGGCATAGAAGGGAGGGTGGGTTGTGCGTGGGGGAGACCGAGCGGTGGATGGTCTTACCCGCTCCTGGCCTGCCTGCTGCATCCACAGCTGCTGCCGCCACACAGCGTCCCAGGCCCTTGACTCTGCTGTGGCAAACATCTGCTGCCCTTTCTGACTGCCTGCTTCGGGCCTCAGCTCCCGTGTGCGGCAGTGCTTGAGGCAGGATGGCAGAGGGATGCATCTCCATCCTTGTCCCTCCTGAGATGCCCTGTTGAGGAGTTCAAAACCAAGTTAATTGGAAATTATTACTTCTACTGGTGTAAGGAGCAAAGGTGATTAGGTGCTAAGCACATCTACACCTTTCAAAATAAAACCAAAATAAATCAGAGAGAAAAAAAGAGAAAAGAATTCAAAATGCAATTGTTCCATTTTTTTGCACGCATAAAGCGTGGCCCGATGAGCGTCCCGATGAGCGTGCACAAACTGCGGAAAGGGGAAGCATTGCTCCCCCTTTCATGCAGTTTGTGGCACCTCAAAACCATTTCAGGCCCCACAGACCACACGTGGTGCACATGCACTCATTTGCCATGCTGCACATTTACAGCGTGGTGCCGAAGTTTGATGCTGGGAGATCCTGGTGTCAAAAAAGAAAAGAAGCAAAAGTGGCACGGTCCACGTGACAACAGTGTGTGCTGCCAGAAACACAGCCTGGCTGGGCAGAGCTCTGCTGAATGCATGTACTACTAAAAGCAAAATGCAAAAACATTGCTATTATTTCAGTGAGTCACTATGAGCTCCTATACGTGTGCAGGGAGCCTGCTTTATCCTTTATCCTTACTTTAAGTTCACAAGCATGCCGTCATGGAGACATGGACCGTGAGCACACTGGCACAGAGCCATACCTCTTCACAAAAAAAGGAAGCAGGAAGGCAAGAAGAAAAGTGTTATGATATTAAGTAGTAAGTTTTAGGAGACCGTTTGCATCAACTCATTTAGAAACTGGAAATTGAAATCCAGGAGAAGCCGACAGAGCGGGTCCAGCCCCTGCACCAGGCAGGACAAGACACCGGGGCTCAAGCCACCGCGGCAAGGTGACCGTCCCGTCTGCTCCTGAAGATTTCCAGGGGAGGTGACTGCACCCCTCAGGGTCACAGTCAGGGCGGCCAGGATCTGGAACCAGCTGCCAAGGGGAGCGGTGCTGGCTCCTACCTCGGAGGTCTTTCCAAGGAGCCTGGATAACAACTAGCTGGGTCAGATGAGCTTCAGCTTACCAGGGCTCATATGAGCCCAGTATTCATTCCTGCCCAGGGCAGGGGGTCGGACTCGATGATCTGCTCGGGGCCTTTCCCACCCTGCATCTATGAACCACCACTGCGGGGAGTTTATTCCAGTCTGGACACCCAATTAAATGCATAGAAATACATTTTTAAAATAGATTAAAGCAGGAAACTTGTAAGAGAAACAGTGCATCGATGGGACTACTAAGGCATTAAAGGACAAGAAGACCCCAAGGAAGATCCTTCAAGGCTATCATCCAACACAAAACACTTTAATAATCAGGGTTTGGTTATGTAAATCCCCCAGAGTCAATGGACGGCAACCAATGAGACTGGAAGCAGAATTTCGGGGTAGGTTCAATTACCAAAAAAGCCAACAGAAAAACTGGTATCGCTGGGTTGAGCACTCGGCCCTTTTCCTCAGTGCTCAACTAGGGCAAAGTTAGCAGCAATAGCATCTTCTCCTTCCCTAGAGTAAAGAGGGGAATGGAAGTGAAGTAAGGCGTAGTTGCGTGTCTGCGGGCCTCGGGGCTCGGTCTTTCTGCACGAGCTCTCTCCGAATCCTGCGTGGAGTATATTGCCTTTTCTGGCCCTGCTCCAGCGCTCACTGCACCGCTATGCGCAGAGACCTGGCTGGGCCGTCTCCTTTCCAGCGCAGCTCCCTGCCCTTCCCCTCCCCTCAGCACTGCATTCTTCAATTCACACCTGAATCTCTCAAATTAGACAGGGCAAAAAGAGTACGTGACAGTGAGAATCGGCATCTCTATTTGATTTACCTTCCTCTCTTTCCAAAGGATCCCATATTTTTCTCCCGGGATAAAAGACTGTCCAGTCTTCTATAGCTGTATGAAAGAAATATTGAAGAGCAAGTTGAAACCACAACCAGTCATTCCCAGTTACTTGATGTCTGGAGCGAGGGACAGCATCATGGCCGGGGGGCAGGGTACTGCAGTTTGGGGTGAGGGGCACTGGCAGGCTGGGGTCAGTGGGTTGGGGGTGAGGGGCAGCAGCAGGGCTGGCGGGGGCTCTGGCTTGGCACTGAGGGACAACAGCAGGGGCAGGGCACTGGCATGTCTCTGCCCCCCACTGTCATATCCCCCGTCCCCCCTCCGCCATGTGACAGGTGTCCTGCATTTTGGACCTGGAAATATGGAAACCCTAAAGCAACCATCCGCATCCTCACTGCCTGCTCCGCTGCACCCCTCACCTTGCCTGCCCAGCCAAATAGCATCGCTCCAAGCACTCCCCCCGCCTCCCCCATGTCAGGCCAGCACACCTCGTCTTCAGCCCTTGGCTTGTACTGAAGCGGACTGAAGTCATGTTTAGGAAAGAAACGAAAGCATAAAAGTGACAATTCCCCCAGCCACAAGTCACCCACCCCTACGACCCCCCAAGTGTGGGTGCAAACACCCCTCATTTGCCCACACTTACCCTTGCGGTCAGGGTGACACCAAGGACACAGGTGTGACCTGACTCCAAGCAGTGTTGGCTCGGGAGCAGTCCAACTGCTACGCGCGTCTCCAGGAGCCGCATGGCGACGAGCCGGTTCTAGAAGGGGCCATTGTGATGCGCGTCACCTTCTCCGGGTCTCCCCGCGTGCACGTCTCGGCCGTGTCCGGCTGCACCGCTGCATCAGCCTCCAGGTGTGAGACAGGGCTGGGCTTGCACGCGGCCTGATGGTGCTCACAACGAGGGACTTCGCACAGGACTGGCCCCTGCCAGGGTTTCCCTCCAGGGCACTGTGACAGCGGGTGAGGAAAGGGACTCCAACACCAGGTCCTAACGAACACCATTTCTTGTCTGTGCACAAGAACAGACGGCCCAGGTCTGTCTCACACGTGCTCCCTGCGGTGACTGTCACCTCTGTGTCTGTAGGCCGGGGGGCTCCCGCTGCTCCCAGCTCTGCGCTGGGGAATACACTGTATTACTTGCTGCCTACTGTCGGCCCTTTGACCGTGTGGGTCCTCCCAGTGTCTCAGCGTTGCACTGCTTTCATGGGCAACTTCCCCCAGTTTCTCTTCAAGCCTTTTCCCTTTCTGGAGGGAGAACTGTTTAACCAGATCCGTGCCCTGGATCTCCCTCTTCTGCCTTTGGTCAAACAGCCCTTGCACCAGAGCTGCGGCTGAAGAGGATCTTTCATGGATATCATGTGCTTACTGCGCCTCGAGGTAGTGCTCCTTCTCTGCCATCCTCATTTTACCTTTCCTGCCTGGTTCCTTAACCATAACCGCGCTATCTCTTTCGTTTTCGATGAACGGACTGGAAGACGGACGGATCTTGGTTGAACGACTGTGTCATATTGAATGAAATAGTTTGAATGTTTGTAAAGGTTGCCCATTAGCCAGTTTCAGGAAGAAGATAAGATTTATCTCCTTATCTAGTTCTTTGTTTTGGGACTACGTGCAAAAGATCCTGACTTCGCTTAAAGTCTTAATTTAAATTTCATCTTTTAGAAATCTTTTACAAAGAGAGCAAATATCCTGAATTCTAAGAGATCAAACCCTGAGGCCTTTTGACCAGGTTGGTAAGAAAAGGGCATTTGCAGCGATATGGAAGTTTCCCAAAGGTAATTTAAAATGCTCAACAAAGGTAAAAGAATCTGTTGAGTAAGATCCGAGCCCAAATTTGGGAGCAGTGATATATTGAGTAGGAGGAGCCCACTGACGGCAGCTCGCTCAATAAAAACGGTAACTTACTGTCCCAAGTTGGAGGTGACTATACTTGTAGAACAACGAAGGAAAAATCGCAAGTATAGCCCGGGTCAGACTGATCACCTGAACTACCCTCTCCGTGAACACGAATCTCTTAGTTCACACGGAAGCCGCGGAGCACCTGAAAGGGACTGAAGGAAGGGGACTTAGTCCTATCACTGTTGAAGCCAGCCTATTGAATTGTATTGCTGAGCCCATTTCATTGAACCGTACTACTGAGGCCAACCCATTGAATCGTACTACTGAGGAATGAAACCATATTTTGGTATTTGGCTTCTTGGAATTCTAGGATTGTAAGTATAATATGAAAAATAATAGTATTGATTCAAATTTAACTTTTAGTTACAATTGTAGTTGATTTTGTAACACTAATTCTTATAGTATTGTTTGGGAAGGAAGTGCATTCGGAGCATTGTTTCTGATATATGTAATTATTGTGTTGTTAATGTTTGTGGTGTTTCTTAAAGCTAAGCAGTGTTATATACGTAGCAAAGAGTTTTAAAATAAAATTGTGTTGTATAAATTAAGTGTGTAATCATTGTGAAATCGTGCAATCAGTTAACTACTCCCCCAGCCAGTGCATCAAAACGAATCAGTAAATTGTGTGGGATTTTCTCTATTCCATAACCCACTAGAGACATGGCGTCACGAACAGGATGCGCTGGTTGCCCATTTCAAAATGGGATGAATGTGTTGCAGCATTGCACGTTCCACAATGATAATGAGGGAACTTGGAAGGTAAATATAAGGGATCTTAATAATGAGGATGAAACAATCACGTATAGTTTTATGTTTACACAAGAAAGTTTAAGATGCTGTCTGGGAGGAATTCAGAAATCATGTGGTCCACTAGATTGGAGTTTAGAAAAGAAAGAAGTACAGCCAGAAGTAAAGGTGTGTAGGAAGAAAGAAAGTAGAAAAGAAGAGGGAGGTTTTCGAGAGATAATGCGAAAGGTGTTAGGGAAAGGAGTTTACGATCAGTTAAAATTGCCACTAGCAAGGGAGGTAATGTGTTTAAAAGCAGGAGAGATACTAAGAGAGTTAGAAGTAAGTTGCAAACAAGCAGCAGGAGGTCCTTTGAAAAAACCTAATTACCCGTCCCTCTTAGGAGAGGCAGCTCGGGGAATCATTCACTTATTGCATGAGGTGGAAAATTTAGCAGCCAAGAATA
This sequence comes from Alligator mississippiensis, assembly GCF_030867095.1. NCBI lineage: Eukaryota > Metazoa > Chordata > Crocodylia > Alligatoridae > Alligator > Alligator mississippiensis. The sequence goes on from NC_081824.1 coordinate 475,461,821, forward strand.
ATGTTTTAAAATTGGTTATGAACCAGAGCAAAGTGAATGAAACAGAGGAGCATGGAGAGAAACCAAGTAAAATATCTGTGCAACCTACTGCACCCTCTCCAATTACTCCATCCACTCCACCACCACATGCAGAAGTTACAGTAGAATTGGAAGAATTAAAAGCTGACTATGAGGTAGGAGAAGTAGCTAAAGGTAGAGCAGAGCCAATACTGGAGGCATGTCCTATAGTAACTACTAGTTGGAAACAACAAGGCACAAATCCTGCGATTAGGCAGAATATCTATAGAGAAAGGAACAGGGAGGAAATAGAGGATTTGGCTAGGACAACAGCACGACGTACTAATGAAAATTGCTGTGGGTGGGTAGGAAGGATTATAGAGGAACAAAACGGAATAGGGACCCTATTAAGTTCAGAGGAGGCCCTTCCACTAATAAGAAATTTGGGATGGAGTAAGGGGGCAATTCTCACAAATACCATGAATATAATCCTGGGAGGCATGTATCCCATAACTTTAGCTGGATTAATTGCCACTGGGGTGAAAAATCATTTGGGAGCTCTAAGCTTTCCCCAAAATTTAGAAGGGGGCATGAATAGCATCAGGTACATAATATGGGGAATTAGTTTTGCCCATTGGACAGCACCCCCAAACACCCTGTCGGCAGTACAACAGAGATTAAGGAATGATTGTTTGTTTATCAGCACTCCTGAACAACTAATTTGCAACAGGATGTCGTTAGAGGTAGCAGCAAATGTTCTGAAAACTCCAGGAGTAAAAGCCTGGCTACTGCCGCTGGCGGGACAGACACCCTGGGAAGTAGCTGATCAAATAGGAACCATAGTGCAGGAGGAAGAAATGAAGAAAAAGCCCAAAGTATATGTAACAGGAAAGGGTCCAAACAAACCTACCCCAACCAAAGAGGATAAGGCTATGTTTGGATTCTTGCTAAGTAAAGGGTTCGAAAGGGAAGAATTAAGAAAGAATACGCTGAAGGAAAACAAGCAGTTAGCCATAAGCCATGGATGGAAACCTTGGAAAGATTGGACTGCTGAGAAACAAAGCAACCCAAAAAACGGGTCACGGGGGGAGAGCCAGTAAAATTCTGTCCCTCCCCCGAGACAGCTGAAATGATGCCAGAACAACAAGAATTGAATGGAGAGTCTCGCCCTTATGTAACCTTAGAATGCGTGAATCCCAAAGATTTAAGATTAGAGAGAGCAACTTTCCTAATGGATACAGGGGCACAAGTTAGTATGATCAGGAAGGCAGACTCACATTTACTTATTCCAAAAAATAAAGAAATTACCATTGTGGGAGTGAATGGGAAATATACTAAACATCAAGTTGGAACTATAATCCTAACAGGGGGAAAAGAAATAGAAGTATTAATTGGCTCAAAGAATATATTAGGCATGAATAGCATAAGGCATGATCCTTATCTAAAAGAATCATTAAAGGAGATGTTGCCAATTGACGTCTCAGAGGAGGAACTCCACAAGCCTAAATTAAAGAGTAAAATTTCACCCATGCCAAAAAAGGTGCGTGCTTACCAAATTAAGGACTCATTATCAGGCCCAACTCAAGTATTAATTAAAGAGCTAATAGATGAAGGAGCCATAGAATTAACCACCCCAGGCAAATATGTTAGTCCTGCATGGACTATAGACAAGGGCAATGGGAAAGTCAGATTAGTAGTAGATTATCGAGAAGTCAATTTAAGAATAGAGGATGTGAGTATTATGCAAAATCACACTGCACAAGAAATATTGTATTCCATTAGAAATTTAAAAGAACACCCATGGGGAGCAAGTATTGATTTGAAGAATATGTTTTTCTCAATCCCCATAAATGACAAAGAAGGTTTGTTAAACATGAACCTTAATGGAAACACATGCCGATGGAAGGTATGTCCACAGGGGTATAAAAATTCACCAGCTATAGCTGATAGTTGTATAGGTAAAACCCTTATCAAATTTCAGGCAAACACAAATTATATAGCTGAAGGAATAAAGATCTGGCAATATGTAGATGATATACTAATAACTGGACCCACTGAGAAACAGGTTAATGAAACTCTAAAGCTGTTAATTAAACATTTAACTCAGGAAGGTTGGAAAGTAAATTCAGATAAAACAAAATGTGCAGCTACAAGTTTCACCTTCTTGGGGAGAAAAATGAATGAAATGGAAATAACCCCAGAAGATAAATGGGTAACAGCTTTCAAGAAAGCAATAGAAAAACCTCCAAAGACTGTAACTGAAATGCAAGCAGTATTAGGAATTATTAATTGGTTAAGAGACTGGATTGAAAATGCCACAGTACAAACCAAGCTAATCAGGGCAGCAATTAAAAGTAAGCACTGGTCAGCAGCAGCTCAAGGCCAAGTAGAAAGAATAGGAGCAGATTTAAGTTCAAAACAATTAACTTTACATCGAATACATAATCAGTTACCAGTGGAATTATACATCAGGACAGGTATAGATTGGCTAAGTGGAAAGGCAGTCCAAGGAAGTAACGTGATAGACTTATGGAGTCTCACACTTAAAGGATCTGAAGCTAGGTATGGAACTTCAGGTAAAGTATTACTTGGGTTACACCACTGCTATAAAAGGTACAGCCGAGAGTTAACAGAGAATGCAAAGATCCACCATCCTGCAGGGGCAGAGCTTGGGAATCTTAATGCTCCGCCTGTTGATTTTGAAGGAAATCAGAACACTTGGGTAAAGTTACCTCTAGCCTGATGCAAAACTGGGGAAAGAATTGGCAAGGGCGAAGAATCCCAAATGACAGCCAACAAATAATGCCACAATGGACACATGATGGAGGCATGTTTATGGAAGGATGGGGATTCAGTGATGGTTCAACCAAAAATGGGGATAAATTTGGTTGGAAGTGTACCAAGTGTCAGGTAACTCACCTAACCAATAACATTAATAATTGCAATGCCCAATTATTAGAATTGAAGGGGATGCCAGCATTAATACAACATTGTATGTTGAATCATGGTTCAGACATCTGGGAGTTGGTAACAGATAGTAAGTACATTTGGCAAGTGCTAACAAAGGGAGCTAAGCCAGTAGTACATTTAGACATTTGGGAAAATATCTTGAAGGTGTTAACTACACATAGAATCCCAACATTTGTTACCCACACCAAAAGTCATACAAGAAATACTAACCAACATCATGCAGCTTTGGATAAAGAAGTACAACATTTTAGCATAGAAAAGAACCAAGAAGCTGAATTAGAACCATACCTTACATGGTTACATGAATACAGTGGGCATTGGAACAAGTACGGGAAAACCGAATTTTAGAAGTTAATGGATGGGGGCCAATAAATGCCTATAATCTAAGGAAAAGAATTAGACAACAGTGTGAAGTATGTAACCAGTTCAAAATTTCACCCAAAAATCAGTATGCGTATAATTATCTTAAAAGTGACTATTTCAACCCAGGTGAAACATGGCAAGTGGATCTAATGGGGCCTTTAACAGATGCAAAAAGGTTCCCAAGTGGACTGGTAGTAGTGGATATGGGAACAAGAATGATTAATTGTGTTCCACTAAAACATACCACAGCTAATGATGTTGTAAAAGCATTAGAAAAAATTGGTGGTTCATGGAAGATCCCAAAACAAATTGCTACAGATGGTGGTCTGCCATTTCAAAGTAAACGATTTATTGAATGGTGCCGAAATAACAATATAGAACACCATGTGCACGCTCCTTATCATCCACAATCTAATGGGGTTGTGGAGAGACACTGGTATTTTGAAGACACAATTGAAAACAAATTTAAAATCAATTTCTTTTAAAAACTGGGATGCAGTATTGCATGTAACCTTAATTCAGTGCAATAATGATAAGACCATGTGGTTGAAACACGAAAAGAAAGAGTTTCCAGTGTGGACATATAAGTATAAAAAAGGTGATGAAGTGTGGATACACCTACCCAAAGAAGAAAAAGTAACAAAAGGTGGAATTGAACAATTGGGGAAACGTCCCAACACTTATTTTTAACTGAGGAAAATCAAACAATATTAGTACACCAAAGCTGGCTAACCTCACGAAGCTAGGCCTCACAAGGACCTAAGCAATCATTTAATTTTGTTACAGGTGTCAAGGATTGAAGTGGCAACAGTGGGAGATCAAGGATGAAAATGATCCCAGAGATGAAAACTGGATGTGGCTAACCAATGCAACATTATGCAGACCAGTACCTAGACCACCCAACGTGATTCTGGGATATAATGCTGATGTATGGAATCTCACAATACCAGGTTATTCCCTTAAATGTCATATTCCTTGGGAAGGACCATGGAACCCCTCCAAATTATTAAGTCCTCGTGATATAATTAATGGACCATATCCATATGGCATTAAATTAACAGAAGCAGGGATAAATGAAACTGAGTACTATCCAACACCATGGGGTTTTGTGAGAACACACCCAAAAAAAGGTGTATTTGGGGTAAAATTAACTATTATACCAGTAGGGTTATTTGAAAATGCTACAGTAGACCCCTATGGTATCATCCAATGTAAGTGGAATAAACTTTTCTGGAAACCTAACACTGTCCAGAACAGTGGCCGGCTTACCACTAGCACTTGGTGTCGGACTATAGTACATACTAGAAAAGGGATAGTACTATATATCTCTTAATTATAAGGGATCCACCGCACCAAGAACAAAGCACAATAGCCTGGCATTTAAAATCTCCTGAATATTCCCGCACTGCCATGCGCATTACATATAACATTAACTGCACGCAACCACAAAGAAAGCGCACGTCAGTCTGGACAGACTGGGCACAGCAAAATCAAGATAAAGAATGGGAAGAAACAGTAAAACCTGAATTCATGTCACTTTTGGGATTTGCCACTACACATGTGACCATTACAAAAAACATTACACAAAGAATGCAAAATTTCTTAACATTAACTGAACAAAAAGAAAGTATCACTAATTCGAATATGAGGAAAATCCAAGCTAGATTACAGTTCATCACCTGTACACAATTTCATGAATCCAGCACCTTTGAACAACTTATTGTAACAAATTTAAAGAAAAAATTCACAGATGCTGGACATACACCTTATGTAGAATGTCATAGTTAAATAGCATAATTATTTAGTCATGAAAATCAGGGAAGTGTACAATGGCTTTGTTCAGTGAACCCACTAATGGGTTGGACAGTACGTACCCGCATTGGAGGAAAACATACAGGTACATTACCCACCATGCGGTGTACCAAGCATAATTGCACACAAGTAAACACCAACCAAGTAAAATTCAATGATAAATGTTCTGAATTGGAAGCATGGAATCAAACCCATATTGTGCAATGTGCTGATTGCAAATGTAAAATCTACACTAAAACTGTTCAAGTAAACATATTAAACTATGATTATGCTTTTGACTTAACCCCCCAAGATGAAGCAACGCAGTATTATGAAAGAGCAGAAATGGGATATGATATTCCTCAACTCCAGCCCTGTAAGCAAGAGGGTCAGTTCTGGAGAGATGCAGGGGAAATAATGGAAATAAAATATAATATCCCTCAAGACTCACCCTGTGAGCCTGGAGCTCAGTTATGGAGAGACACATTTGCAAGGAAATGTGTGTGCATAATAGAGCCAAAAATTAATAATCTACACTCCAATATGGAGGTAGTACTTTGGTCCAAAACAGGTATCCCATGGATCGCTGCAGATCATTGGAGCACGACTGAGGAGAATAAGGTGCATTCCCAACTATCTGCGTGGGACATTGACTTGCAGGAATTAAATTTAACTCATATATCGTTTAACTTGGAAACTGGACAATTAGTGATGTTGTCAAAGGACTATGGAGAACACATTACTTACCTGAAATTACTCAACGCCAGCAAGATCCTCAATGCACCATCTGCTTCGGTGTTAGAAGGACTAGCCACGATTGGAAATGCAGTGGGGAATGGTGTTAAATCTACTGTACATGAAATAGGATCGATAGGACAACAACTATGGAACACTATAAAGACTGTATTTTTGGGAAAATGGGTGATATATGTTATAATAAGCATCATAGGATTGTTTGGGTTAATCATTTTCGGAAAATTAATTTTGTGTATGTTGTCATGGAATCATCATAATAAGTTTGTAAGGCTTAGTAATGAAATATAATTGTAATCAAACTGCCTAACGGGCACGGGGGATGTCATATTGAATGAAATAGTTTGAATGTTTGTAAAGGTTGCCCATTAGCCAGTTTCAGGAAGAAGGTAAGATTTATCTCCTTAGCTAGTTCTTTGTTTTGGGGACTACGTGCAAAAGGTCCAGACTTTGCTTCAAGTCTTAATTTAAATTTCATCTTTTAGAAATCTTTTACAAAGAGAGCAAATATCCTGAATTCCAAGAGATCAAACCCTGAGGCCTTTTGACCAGGTTGGTAAGAAAAGGGCATTTGCAGTGATATGGAAGTTTCCCAAAGGTAATTTAAAATGCTCAACAAAGGCAAAAGAATCTGTTGAGTAAGATCCGAGCCCAAATTTGGGAGCAGTGATATATTGAGTAGGAGGAGCCCACTGACAGCAGCTCGCTCAATAAAAACCGTAACTTACTGTCCCAATTTGGAGGTGACTATACTTGTAGACCAACGAAGGAAAAATTGCAAGTATAGCCCGGGTCAGACTGATCACCTGAACTACCCTCTCCGTGAACACGAATCTCTTAGTTCACGCTGAAGCCGTGGAGCACCTGAAAGGGACTGAAGGAAGGGGACTTAGTCCTATCACTGCTGAAGCCAGCCTATTGAATTGTATTGCTGAGCCCATTTCATTGAACCGTACTACTGAGGCCAACCCATTAAATTGTACTACTGAGGAATGAAACCATATTTTGGTATTTGGCTTCTCGGAATTCTAGGATTGTAAGTATATTATGAAAAATAATAGTATTGATTCAAATTTAACTATTAGTTACAATTGTAGTTGTTTTTGTAACACTCTTATAGTATTGTTTGGGAAGGAAGTGCATTCGGAGCATTGTTTCTGATATATGTAATTATTGTGTTTTTAATGTTTGCGGTGTTTCTTAAAGCTAAGCAGTGTTATATACGTAGCAAAGAGTTTTAAAATAAAATTGTGTTGTATAAATTAAGTGTGTAATCATTGTGAAATCGTGCAATCAGTTAACTACTCCCCCAGCCAGTGCATCAAAACGAATCAGTAAATTGTGTGGGATTTTCTCTATTCCATAACCCACTAGAGACATCCTGGAATGCCTCCCTAACACCAGCAGGATAATGTCTCCCTGACACTTGTAAGATAGCAAGAAGTTCAGAAAAAGGTCTCATTATAATGCTAAAAATCACACCCCTGGGCAGAGCAAAAGTATGTTAATGAAACATATATGTATGTAAATGAAATACATGGCTAAACCATAGGTATAGAGACATGCTCAGTAGAGAACGTCTTATGTCAGTGGCTTGTAACCAATCACTGAGCGATAGACTTGCAAACATATGTATAAAAGGTACGCAAAGGTAGAAACCGGTGGTGCTTGCTTTGCAAAAGATTGCCAAGCACCCCTCTCTGCGCTGACTTGAAACAATAAAGATTAAGTTGGATCCTCCACCCCTGTCTGTTTATTGGCAAAAGCGCACCGGGCACGAACTCACACTGTCTTTTGGAGACAACACTGGCAGCGCCCAAGATCCCCCCAAACACCCCGAGATCGCTGCCACCCTGCTCTTACCGCCCCCACCAGCACCTCCCCGCCCCCGGGCACACGGGCTCTGCCCAGGGCAGGACCTGACCTGCGACTAAAGCAAGAGAGAGGAAGAAAAGCAAAGCCCCGCACGAGAGGAGCCGGACCCCTGTCGCGGGACCCCCAGCCCGAGGCTGCCCCATCGGCCCCTGCCCGGCCTGGGGGGCGGGGGGCGGGATGCAGACTTGGGTGTGCACGGGGAGCAGGGGGTGTTTGCACCTGTGGCGGGGGGGGGGGGTGTCGTTGCAGCACCCCTTCCCGCCGGAGTGCCCGGGCCCGGGGAGGGCCGGGGCTGCAGCCCTGCTACCCCCACCCCCACCCCTATGGGGCCGAGCTGGGGCCGGCTCCCCTCTGCTCTTCCCGGGACCCCCGGGGGCTCCGGACCTTCCCCCCGCCGCCAGCCCAGCCTGCCCCATGGCCGGGTGGGTTCGTGTGCGTATGTGCGTGTTTGTATTTGCACGCACAAGTGTGAGCTTGCATGTGCCTGTGCGTGCATGCGTTTGTGCTTGCATGTCCTTGTCTGTCCATGCATGTGTTTGTGCATGCACACACGAGTGTGTGCTTGCATGTGTCTGTCTGCATTCACGTGTATGCATCTGTCTGCGTACACGCGTGTACATGTCTCCATGCATGCATGTGTGCAGGCACATGTCTCCATGCATGCACGTGTGTGTGCAGGTGTGTCTCTGTGCATGCATGTATGTGCATGCATGTGTCCAGTTGCACATGTGCATGTTTGCATGCACACACGTGCATGTGTTTGTGCATGCATGCGTCTGCATGCATGAGTTTGTGCTTACGTGTGTCTGCTTGCATACATCTGTGTGAATGCATACGCGAGCATGTGTGCATGTGTTTGTGCATGCACATGTGTGCCTGCATGTGCCTGTGTGCCTACATTTATGTGCGTGCATGCCTGCATGCACATGTGCATGTCTGCATGCATACGCATGCATGTGTCTGTGTGCATTCATGTGTGTCCATGTGTGCATGTGTGTGTGTGCATGTGCACCTGTGCATGCTTATGTGTGCATGCACAAGTCTGCATGCATGAGTGTGCTTGTAGGTTTCTGTATGCATGTGTATGTATCTATGTGCATGTGTCTGCGCACATCTGTGTGCATGCGTGTGTTCTTGCATGTCTGTGTGTATATGCATGTCTGTGTGCATGTATCTGTGTGCATGTGTGTGTTCCTGCATGTGCCTGTGCGTGCATGTGTGTATGTGCATGTCTGTGTGAATTCGTATGTACCTCTGTGTGCCTGTTCATGAGTCTGCATGTGTACATATCTGTGTTCATGTGTGTGCCTGCATGCATGTGTGCATGCATATGTGCATGTGTGTGTCCATGTGTGTATGTGTGTGCACGTGTGTTTGTGCGTGTGCTCCTCTCTGCATGTGTACATGCCTGTCTGTGCATGTGTGTCTGTGTTCATAGCAGGGAGAGTGTATTTGTGTCTGCGTGTCCATGTGCAGAGAGTGAGTGTGTAGAGTGCATGCCTGCCTGCATGTGTCTGTCCACGTGTGTGCATGTGCATGCATGTGTTCATGGCATGGAGAGCGTGTTAACGTGTCCACGTGCAGAGCGAGTGAATAGAGTGCACACCCATCTCTGTCTCTGTGTGCATGTGTCTGTGCGTGCGTGTGCCTGCATGTATGTGTGTGTGTTCATGGCAGGGAGAATATGCTTGTGCCTGCGTGCCCATCCCCATGCCTCAGCCCAGTCTGTCTGTCCACTGCAATCTCAGGGGTGTCCCTCCTGCCAGTACTGTGAAGCCCCACTCCTACCCCTTCAGAATAAAACCCACCACGAGCCACTTTTCCTTTATTATATTTTAATATAATCTTCTTGGGTGGAAGCAAAACAAGGCTCATGTCATTCTCCAGACTGGGGGCAGGGAACCCAGCAATGGGACAAGGACAGCCCTCACTCCTGCCTAAAACAGACCATTCCAGTACAACCCCCTCCCTCCCATTCATATAAATTAAGTCTCTCTCTCCTGGGAAAGCAGCAGGTGTAGAAGAACAGCTCTAAAAATATAACATGTCTTGCATTAGGCCCCCAAAACACATCTTCAAAGTTCAACCACAACCATGCCTGCGGCCCTGCCCCCTCTACACGGAGTCCTCTGGGTGTGGGCGCACGTGAAGCTGTGCAGGCAGGTCTCTGAGAGGGGATGGGCAGGTCCTCGAGGAGCCTCCCCACAGCAAGGTCACTCCCGGGGCCAGTTAATGCTGACCTGGCCCGAGGCCTCCAGCACCTCCCGCTTGCAGTCGAAGTCGCCGTTGATGTGGCTGATGGACTGCTCCTCCACCACGCAGAGCTGGCAGCTGGTCTGCGGGATCAGTCGTGCATCATGGCTCACGTTGATCACCGCTGTGAAGAGGAGACAGGAGGCAAAGCATGAGCGGGGTGGGAGGCAAAGCAGAGGCCATTTCCATACTGAAGGAGAATGGAAAGACCCCACGTTTTCCCCATCAGCCACTGCCAGGACAGGGCTGGGCAGTGAAGGGCACGACTGGGACCCAACGGAAACCCTGGCAGGAGGGCACTGCTTGTAGTATACAAACCCTCCTGTGGGACCCACGGGCCCACCCCCAGCCAAGTAACCCTTCTGCTTCCCTGCAGCCCCAGATGGGAACCCCATCCATGCCAGCCTGGATCTGACCCATGCACCTGTTACTACCTTCCTCTGCCTGACAGATGGGACCCATGAAGCCACCCCAGCCCAGTATCGCCATCCACCCTTCAATCCGATCCACGGGCCCAGTATTGCCCCAACCCCGGCCTCCTCTGACCAGGGAGTGGACACCTCCCACCGCGCTGCTTCCACTCACCTCCATGTACGTGCTGACAGCATCACCCAAGGGATCAACTGACTCAATGCACAGATGATTTGTGGGTTCATTCTGGGGAAGTGACAGATCCCCAAAAGAAGCCAGGAGTCCTGAGCCACAGAGCCTTCCTCCCGCCCCTTCCCTCCTTCCCTCAGCTAGAAACAGGACCCAGGAGTCCTCCCAAACCATGCCCCTCACTAGGGCATGCTGGACAGCACTCCTTTCGAAGAGCCAGAGCAGGGCACAACCTGCAAGTCCTGGTCCTCACGCCTGCTCTGCTCTAACGCGCGTCCTTCCCAGAGCAGCGAACCCGACACAGCCCCGTTCCCATCCCCTGGGTCCATCAGGCTCCCTGCAGGTCAGCTCAGCAAACATCACACGGGCTGTCTGCCCCCCGGGTAGGAAAGAAAAGGGCCCTGAGATAAGTGGGGTGAAAGGAGCATCCAATCCCTTCTCCTTCCCCAAAATGCCAGGATCCAACTCCCCACCCACCTCCCTCCACTAAGAGCAGCTCAAGGTCCTGTGCTCCCACCCAGGGCAAGGGCAATGCGCTCCCACCCAGGGCAAGTCTCCGCTCCCTGCCCCAGCTCTCCCCTGCATGGCCAGACCCATGGTGCTCCCAGGGCCACAGCTCCAGCCTCTCCCTGACTTCTTCCTCAGTGGCCAGCCCTCACTCCTGGATTCCCAGCCTGTCTCCCCTTTGCCTCAGCCCTCACATCCTGATCAGCCCCCTGCACCCTCAGGCCCTAGCTCCTCCATACTCACCCTCTCCCCCCTGCCTGGAAGCCCCAGCCCCACACCTGACAGCCTGCAGATCTGCATGGTGAGGGCATGGCTCTCAAGGCTGAAGCGCCCCAGGCACTTGTGAGCATCCTGGTAGGGCAGGTGGATTTGTTTCAGCCACTTTCTCCTCCATATCGGACGTGGTGATCTGGTGCAGAATGACACTAATTCTACAAGGCCGTGAAGTAATGTATCTTGTAGCATTTCATTTTGAGCAAGATAACGGAGAATACCAAAGAGCAGCGGTTCCCCTACTGTAACGCACTTTTTTGATAGTAAAAGGTCTCTCTCTGAAGTACTCTATTGCTCATGTATGACAGTGGATTTACATGATTCTGCTTATACAAGTTTAACTTATTACACGTTTATAGCTAGACAGTGTCAAAAAATCCTGAGTCTTATAGTAGAATAGGGTAAGTCCTACCTGGATCATGTCCGTCATCAGGTATAAAAGGCCAGCTTCTTCCTCCTCTTCACTCTCCCCCAAATCTGAACCTCCATCATCTTCATCTTCATCTTCTTTGTACTCTCCTGGTGGACCAGCTTCATCTTCATCTGCTTCATCCTCCTCCTCCATCCTTCTGAAAGGCAGGTAAATTAATTTCTTACAGCTTTGCTTAAACCTCAAAGGCTTGTTTGTAAACTCATCTTAAATGAGCTTCTGAAATCTGACTCAATTCAGCTACAAAACCTTCTCCAGAAATCTTAAAAAAAAGACAGGACAAGTAACATCCCGCTTTTTCCTCTTTCTATAGGAAGAGAAAACACAGAACTGAATGTGCCACAGCATCGAATATGAGATGATGGGTATGGAAAAAAAAAAAAAAGCTTTTGGTACCAGCAATAAAATAACTGCTTTTATATAGTTATATCTCAGTGTAAAGGTGTGTACTCACGTTTTCCTAAGTGCAGCTCTCCTTTAACCGTGCACAGCATCCATGACTACTCTCTTTGCAAGTGCATTGCCCGCCCCCCGCATTACCCAATAGGAGCAGTATGTGATACTGCCCTTCACCTGACACACGTAGCTGATTTGTGCTCCAGCAGTTCCACAGTCACTTTAGTCTCAATTTTGTATTTAGATACAGACTGAATGGCATAACTAATGACTGCACGTTTAGAGACGTCACCCTCATTATCTTCATCTTCTGAGTTGGGGGCCTCATTACCTTCCTGATCAAATCAATCTAGGTAGGTGATGTCCTGAAGCAGCTCAAAAATCCTTTCCCTGTAATCCTTCAGGTTTGTGATGGCACAGCTGAAGAAGTCCAGGTCTTCAAGTTTTTAAGATTTTGCTGAAAATGAATTAAAATTGCTCACTGAGATGAAATAACTACTTGGTATGTCCAAGTACTGCACTGCTGCCTCCTAAACGTCACTGACTTTGCTGGCTACCTCCCACCACCTCTTCTCCGTTGCTGTTTCCCATTGTACAGAGCTCATGTAAGAAGTCTTCGTGTTGACAGTCAACATCCCTTCCCCATAAGATCAGACACTCTCTCTATGCTCCCTTTGAAACAGGTTTGACCCACTTTCCATCCCATTGAAATGTGTGTCTTTGCTGCTGGATGCCCCAAAAGTACATGTGTCTTCAGAAATACGATCCTATAATCACCCAGGGAGATGCAAAGCTCTCCCATTCCCTGAGGTCGGCACAGCCAACTGTCCCAGCGCCGATCCTGCCATGCCTGGTGCACAGACAGCTTTCCATGGCCTGAATGGGGCAGCTGTGGATGTGACGATAGAGGTAATCCTGCTTAGAGGAGATCTGGGTTCTGCAGTCCATTATAGTCACTAGTTGGCCTGTGTGAGTAGGAAGCTTCAGAGCCGCCTCGGAGACCCGGCCATAGGGTATAATGGGGAATGAATGAAATATCCACAGCTTTGTTGTTTTTTTGTCTGATTTGGGTGAAGCTCGCAGGGGTGGTAGCCCCTGTTGAGAGCATGAAGCCTGCCACGTTTCAAGAAGATCGGTGCAGGGGGTCGGGGGAACTGCACCCCACATTCTTGAAAGCAAAACTCACGTCATGCGTATGTGTTACGCCACAGCCGGGTGAAAACTGAAGGGGCGGTAGCCTCGCCGAGGCCATGAAACCTGCCAAGCTTCAAGACGATTGGTGCAGGGTTTTGGGGGAACTGCACCTCGAGCTGCTGACAGGCAAAACTCGTGACTTAGATGACCGTGTGTGTTAAGGTGCAGCGGGCTGGAAACTGCAGCGATGGTGGCCCCTGCTGCGGCCACGAGGCCTGGCAGCTGGCGAGGGGATCGGCGCAGGGCTTCTGGGCTCGGGGGCCTGCACCTCTGGCTGCTGACAGGCAAAACTCGTGACATGGGTGCTCGTGCAACTGTGGCTGTTTTGAGGCATGGGACCTGGGATCACCGCAGGCCTGGCTGGTACCAGTTACCAATTAATCATGATTCCCTCAGGGACCAGCTCAATACACAGCACCAAGAACAATCCACCGCCCCAAGACAGACGCCGTCAGTGCACTTAACAAAAGATGAAGCCTCTTCAGACAATCTACAGGAAAACCGGTCTCAGTTCTGCGCATCTCCATTTGATTTTGTAAGCATGAGTGCCTTGAGGCTGGCCACAACCAAAATGGCTCAGGATTAAAAAGTTAAGAGAAGATGTGAAGATGACGTTTCATAGACCCCTTGTTGTAAAAGGAAGAGGATTGGAAAAAAAGAAAATAAAACCCCATAATTTCAAGCTGGCTCCTACGTTTCTGGTTATTCTTAAAACTTGATGTTTTTCCTGGTTGTTAATCCATTTCTTGAGATGTTCCAAACCAGATAACCCCTGGTCACTGAGAAAGGTCATTCATGTACATTGAAACTGTTATATAATAGGATTTTCCCTGTCACTTATGGCTTGGGACCCTCTTGATCTACACAATTAAAAGAATGCTTTGAAGAGGCTGGACTAAGGGGATAAGAAAGCTGTAAAGCAGCAAACAGGGTGCTTCAAGAGAGAAAAATCTCTCTGACACCACCCGCTGTTGTTCCCAAGAAGCTGGCAGAAACAGATCCTCTCCCTTCAAGGATCGTGCTGGGAACTTTGCTTGTCATCAGATCACCCGAGTGCCTGGGAACAGTGACACCCCAGCTCTCGCTCTCTCTTTCTCTCTTTTTCTTTTTGTCTCTACGCATAGCTTTCTGAACCTAAATTGTATTAGTTAAGCTTCAGCTAAGTTTCCCCAAATACTCAATTAAACCAGGGGAATATTGTAATTGTTTTGTTTTCCCTTGCATGTCTATTACTACTAGTACCATTATAAATTGGATATGCTTCACAATAAATAACTTTTATAGTCAAACTGGAGGTAACCAGGTGTATTTTTCCTTCTCTACTTCCCTTCCCCACTTGCTCTGCAGCAACGCTTCTTTTACCTAAGCCAAAGATCCCTGTGAAGCCCAGAAATACTGTGGGGTCTGCTCATCAAGAGGCTAGCACTACTAGGACAGTTAGGGCAAAAGATTGGGACGTGCTGAGTTTGAGACACATAAGGGGATCAGCTTGTATAGGCTGATTGGCCCACTTTGGCTCAGGCGTGCCCTAATGAACTGAAAGCTGGCCCATGAGGGTGTCAGCTGGACACCCAGCCGGATTCAGAGGGATTCTGTTCACTGAGTGCTGGTGTCTGACTGCAGTGTAGTGTTCCCTTAATGAACTGATTCCTGGCACATGAAGGTGTCAGCCTGTACATGCTGATCAACCCGGCTGGGTCAAGCGTGTCATGTGAGTGTGTGTGTGTGTGTGTGTGTGTGTGTGTGTGTGTGCATTTGACTGATTTAGTGGCTGGTGTGTGTGTGTGTGTGCGCGCGCACGCGCACATTTGACTGATTTAGTGGCTGGAGGAACCCAGCCCTACTGAAACGGAGTCCTGCAAGATAGCTCCGTTGTGGGTGAGGTCTTGCAGAAGGCAGAGATACAGCTCCGTACAGAAACACACGTAACACGAGCAGCACATTGATAGAATTGCAAAGACCCTAGAAATGTACCCTAATAAATGAGCACACCCCAAAGTGACAGGCAAATCTGGTAACAGCTGGGATCATGGCTAGAAATCCATTTTGGGCCACCCCACACCATCTGGGCCAGGCAAGACACTGGTCATCAATTCAGTCTGTAATCTCAGCCCAAATGCCGGGTCCTTAGTCAAGCATGTATACTTAGTACCATGGGAATGGGGGGCTGTTAGTTGGCAGCCTGGTATGAAGAAACCACGCTCTGGTCCGGGCCAGACTGGTCAGTGGTGTCCGGGAGAGTCCCCCGGTGCCATAGAGGCATGGTGAGGGGTGGCCCAAGAAGGATTTCCATCTCTAATCCCAGCCCATGAGAAATTCCTTCCTTGAGCCTGTCTACTTGGTACAGTGGGGATGGGGGAACTGGCCCAAACAGTATTTGCAGCCATAACCCCAGTCCAAAACCAGGTCCTTATTTGGGTCCATGTACTTAGTACCATGGGCACGGGGGGCTGGCAGTTGGCAGCTTGGCACACAAAAACTGCACTTTGGGCCAGGCAAGACTCTGGTTGGGGGGTGTGGGATAGTATCCAGTGCCAGAGGCATGGTGTGGGGTGGTCCAAAGAGGATTTCCTGTCGTCAACCCAGCCCAAAACCCAGTTCCTTATTCAAGCCCATATACTTAGGACAGTATTTGTGGGGGCTGCCAGTTCATGGCCTGGCACAGCCAAACCATGTCTTCAGTCAAAAAGGAGAGAAAGGGGATGTAGCTCAGTGGTAGAGCGCATGCTTTGCATGTATGAGGTCCTGGGTTCAATCCCCAGCATCTCCACTTTTCATGGGGCAGCAGGGCAGGCCCTACAGAGACAGGTTAGAAGGTCTCAACCTATTCAGCCTCCACAGGAGAAGACTGAGAGGGGATCTGGTGGCAGTTTACAAACTCCCCAGGGGGGACTGGAGAGAATTGGGGGAAGCTCTGTTCCCCCCAGGCACCACCCAGGGTTACTAGGAATAACACCCTCCAATTGTTAGAGAAAAGGTTCAGGCTGGACACCAGGAAACATTACTTTACACTTAGGGCTGCCAGGCTCTGCAATGGGCTCCCAAGGGAGGTGGTGCTCTCCTACCTTGGGCCTCTTCAAGAGGAGGCTGGGTAGATTTTTGGCTGGGGTGACATGATCCTGGCACCCATTCCTGCCTGAGGGAGGGAGTCGGACCTGATGAGCTGTTTGGGTCCCTTCCACCCCCAAGTACTATGATACTATGACTCTGGTCAGAGATGACCAGGAGAGTCCCCTGGTGCAACAGGGACATGCTGTGAGCTGGCCCAAAACAGATTTCCAACCATAATCCCAGCCCAAGATCCACTTCCTTACTCAAACCCACATACTTAGTACCGTGGCTGGGGGGAGCTGTCCGTTGGCATCCTGGCAGGGCCAAACCACGAGTTGGGCCAGGCAAGCTGTGGTCAGGGATGTCCAGGGGAGTCCACTGGTACCACAGAGTGACAGCGTGGGGTGGCCCAACAAGCATTTCCATCTCTGATCCCAGCCCAAATCCCAGTTCTTTATTCAGGCCCCTGTAGTTGGTGGCGTCTGGGCGGACGATCAGCTGGCAGCCTGGCACAGCCAAACCGTTTCCTGGGACGGGCAGGACTCTGCAGAGATAACCAGGAGAGTCCCACGTGCCACAGAGGCATGGCGTGGGCTGGCCCAAGAAGGATTTCTAGCTGTGATCCCAGCCCTAAATCCAGGTCCTTATGTGGGTCCATATACTCAGCACAGAAGCTGGCACGCTGTCAGTTCGCAGTCTATCACGGCAAGCCGTGTTCTGGGTCGGGCAAGACGGGTGAGAGACGTCCAGCAGAGTCCCCGATGGCACACAGGTCTGTCATGGGGTGGCCCAAGAAGGATTTCTGGCTATAATCCCAGCCCAAACACCAGTTCCTAACTCATGCCCATAGATTAGTACAGGGGCTGGGGGTGTCGGCTGGCAGCCAGCACGGCCGAGCCGCACTTTGGGCCGGGCAACGCTGTGGTCAAGGTGCTTCGGGACAGTCCCCTGTGGCGCCAACAGGCTGTTTGGGGTGGCCCAAGAAGTATTTTGCCCCATAATCCCATCCTAATCTGACCTTTATTTAGGGCTCTATGTTTGATACAGAATATTATTTTATTTATTAGCAAATATGTAATGAAATTCTATTTCAGATGTGTAATTCATTAACAACAAGCTTTGATTGGGTCTAGATTAGCTTTGAAAAAGGAACTGGGAATAAGCAACCACCTTCAGCCTGGTGGGCGGGATGGAGGAGCCGGGGCCCCGCAGGCAGCTTTGGGCTTCTCCCTGATGAGCACCCCTGAACCTTCACTATGCACCCCCAGCCCCCAGAAAAGCAGCCAGAGATTGATTTATTTATTCATTTATTTTTTAAAGGATTTTTACCTCCCCAAAATCTCACCCCGACACAACCAGGAAATGCACGAAGGGCGAATTGCAGCGTCTGACCCAGACTTAGAGTTAACTGAAGAAAAGGGAAGGGGAAAATTAAAGAAGTCGTTCACCTCCATCGAGCGCAGAAAACACACTGGCTCTCAAAAACAGGAATACTACATAGCCAGTCACAGTAATGAAATACTATATAAAGAATAATTATGATGTAGCAGTACCGCAGTAATAGCGATTAGCTGATGCCCAGCCGAGTTTTAAATGTCATCTTGTTAACGTCATGATGATCGTGCACCGCTAGAACGAGAATTAATTAGAGTAGTAAACAACATGAACGTTAATTAGCACTATGTAAATGTACGGTAATTAGTGAGTAGCCACGTGTAAAAGGTAGCACTAAGCACCCGGAGGCGCGGAGAAGGCGGGTCCCGGCTGTTCTGGGGCCGGGGTGGGGAGGGAAGGAGCAGGCGGCCCCGGGGCTCCCGCATGCCGGCTCGGGGCACGTGCAGCGCCGTGTGGGCGGGCGGGCGGCTCCGCGCTGCCTCCCCGGGCGCATCTCGAGCCCCTGCCCGAGCCCGGAGCGGAGCTGCGCCTCCCCCGCCGCTGCCCCCGGCCGCAGCGCCGCGCTCCTCCGCGCCCGCGCAGCGGGTCCCGCGCACCCCGCCTAGGCCACGCCCCCTGGGGCGGAGCTCCGCGCTCCTCCGCGGCCGCTCCTGCACTGCGTGTCCCGCGCACAGCGCAGGCGCGCCTTCGCCCAGGCCACGCCCCCCGGGCCGGCAGGGCGGGGGCGGGGGCGGGGCCAGGGAAGGGGCGGGCGCTTAATCTTTCCATGCCGGCGTTCATTGGCTGGGCGGCGCTGCGCGGGCCGGCAGCCGAGTGGGTGCGGTGGACGCCCGTCTGGGCTGAGAGCTTTTAAATACGACTGTAGCCGCCATAACGCGCCACGCGGTCGGGGAAGCTGGTGGCGGGCGGATGTTAGGGCTGCGCACCGGGATGGGCTCAGGCCTCCAGGAGCAGTGACTAAGTGTTTCCCCAGGTCTTGCGTGTCCCCCAGCCCTCCTGTGGCAGCGCGGCTGTGCAGAGGGCCCTTTCCTTAGATTTTCATTTATTTATTCACTATTTTTAAGCATTTCTTTTCAAAACGTGGGTTGGACGTTGTATCTAAACCAGACGGGCCAGAACGTCCTGTTTCCCCGCGCCGAGCTGCAGAGGAATAAAGAGCAGCCAGGAGAAAAGTGACTCTGTGGGGGATGGGCGATGGAGAGCGGCGTTCTCGGTAGTGCGAGGGGCTGGTACGACCAGAGGACCCAGATGATAAAAGTAAAAAAAAAAAGGTTTAGTGATTACTCCAAAGGCGGCAGCAGGGTTTGCCATGATCTGACACAAGGGTCTAGGACGGCGGGTCTGAACCTTCTTCAGTTGACGTACCCCTTGGTCTCCGAGTGAGACTTCACGTACCCCCGTTCAATGGGAAATTAATTTTTATGTCAAACTGTGTACTCGGGTATTATAAAAACAGCAAGATACTCATACAAAGACTTCATTTTAAACAAGGTTCATTTATTCAATGCACATAAAAAGTGCAAAAAAACACCACTTGGTGTCAAATGGCAAAACGTGCCCAAACTTATTAGTGCAAACAGTGCTGCTGCTTACTATCAACCAACATTTTAATTCTAGGGGGCATTTTCGAGAGCGCCACACGCACGTCATGTTCAGCTTTCAGTTTGTTCCTCGCTTTGGTTTTTGCAAAAAGCACTGAAAACCCCGACTCGCAGAGATGGGTTGTGACAAACGGCGCTAGAACTTGGTAAGCTCGCTTGGTCCCAGTGGGATATGCCTCCCCAAGTCTGCACCACAATCGATCCAATTTCATTGATTCAAAATCGACACAAAGTTTCTGATTATTGCGCAAATCAAGTAGCAGATATTTTGCCAGGTCGGCATCGCTGATTTGTTCAAGATAAGCGGTAAAAAGGCTCCTTACCCAAATGTCAGGTAGCAGAACAGTTGTGATAATTCCTTCTGTGGTGACTTTCAGATTTTCAAGATGCGTAATAATACTCTCGGGGTGTAGGTTGTATTCGTGTTGGTCTTCGTTCCATCCAGGAAGAGCACACGCCAATTGCTGAAACTTCCTCAGCCCGACAAATGGTTTTTGAACCCAAAAGCTGGCTTAAAATTTTTTTTCCAACTATTTAAGTTGGTCTGACAAAAGATCAGATTCACCCAAAGAACCTTGTCTACCTAATAATACTCTCACGGACTCATGGTTCCCCTGGGTGCACTGGATCTAAAGTGATTTCATCGAAGAGAGGAAAATTGGCCAAGTTACTGGAATTCCCTCTTCTTCCCCAGAGAGCCAACTTCTCTTGAAAGCATTTGACTTTTTTGTCCTCCAAGATAGTCACTTCTTCACCTGGGACTGAAATGTTCAACGAGTTTGGACTGAAATGTTCAATGAGTTTAGAATTGTGAACACATCTGCGAGGTATGCCAGACAACCCGCAAAGTTCGGACCTATGAAACCCTGAAGCAGAATTGATCCATTTTCATGCAGAAACATTTCAATTAAATCTCAAAGTTCAAAAACTCTTGTCAGAACTTTTTGTGTGGATAACCAGCGTACTTCTGTGTGAAGCAGAAGTACAGTGTGTTCAGACCTAACCTCTTCCTTCGCGCAGCGCTTTGAACATTCAGTGTTTCAATGCCCTTGCTCTGATCAAGTTGGCGGCTTGGGTCTATCAAATAAGAGGGAGGAGTTTTTGATGCCAAAGCATGTTGATGAAGAATACAATGACTAGAGATCACATTTGGATTCACCTTTTTGACGAGAGCGGTAAACTCTGAATATTTCCCCAGCATAGCAGGAGCACCATCAGTACAAATAGCTCCTACAAGGTCCCAGGAAAGGCTGGAAAAAAAGAAAAAAATCATTCATCGTAGCCATAATGTCTGCTGCCTTGGTTGTTTCTTTCAGGAGTTCACAAAAGAGAAATTCTTCTTTGACTTGATTCTCATGCACACATCGAGCAAAAATGAGAACCTGTGCGCAATTTGAGGCAGTTGATTCATCCAACTGCAAACCAGTTTTACCAGACTTTCCTTGACTTGCTCCACTACTTGTTTGCGTATGTCCTCTGACATGTCCTTGATTCGGTCGTGAATGGTGTTGTATGGGGGATCTGTGCTATTTTTAGTTGTGCATCTTTACCACACATCAGCTCGGCCATTTCCATGGCACGGTTTCACCAGGGTCTCTGCGATGGTATGCAGCTTTTTTTTCTGTGGCCATCTTTAATGCCACGTGATAACTTGCCTCTAGTGCTGGCTTCTGGGGAGTAAATCCATGATTGGAGAGTGTGCTTGTTTCAAGTTGTGATCGCTTGAGTTTGAATAAAGCTTCTGGGTCTGTAGTATTTTCAGGGTGAACAGTCTGAAGGTGCTCTTTAAGTTTAGATGGCTTCATATATCCATTGCAAAGTACCTTTTGAGTGAAGGAAGCATTGTGGCTTTTGTAAATCATCTGTATCAAGCATGAACGTAAAGCCAAACTGCACAGGCGAATCCTAGTAATAACACTTCTTTGACATGATAAATCGATGGACGAAGCAAGAATTCAGTCCCTGAAAAATAGTGCAAAGTAAAACCCTTAAAATATACATCATAGGTTGGTAACAATGTAAAATTGAACATAGGTACTTACCAAAATGAAAGGAAAAAGCAGATGTATACTGTTACTTGCGTGGAACCGCCCCGTGCATAAAAAAAAGACGTAAAAAACTCAAATGTAAACACAACAACTTCCAACACACAACTATGTTCAAAGACTTGACTACACGACTGAGTGACAGGTGTTTGGAGCAACGTTTCTGGTGCAAGGTTGAGGCATGGAGCAGGAGTAGGATATCTGGTTTCCATGCACGTGTGCATTTTAACGACACTAAAGCCCCAGCAATTTCACATTTTTTAGGCCCTTCGACCTGTGTTAGACGGTGTATGAAATATATCTCACGTACCCCCGATAAGGCTTCATGTACCCCCTGGGGGTACATGTAGCCTGGTTCAGAACCGCTGGTCTAGAACTTGATTCTCGATCGGGGACCGCAGCAAACCCAATTCACAAGAGAAAACTAGAGGTTTCAAATGGGAATCTGTAGTATTAAAAACAGCTCTGCCCTGTCTGTGGCGATTGATCTTTCTGAGCTTTTCGCAACAGAAAAATTATTCTTACTTACATCAAAAAATGAGTGAAAATTAAGCACAGGCATCCTCCATGGGGGTCTTGAGTCTAATGGCCAGTGCTTGGGCATCTGGTGTGTGAGGTACTTCAAATTGAGACAGGAGATGAGGAGTTTCACAGATCTTCCAAGCAAACTTCTTAGAAATTCCTGCAAGTTAGCTTGTGGTATCATACCCCGCGATGGCATGAAAACCCAGCAGTCCGTCCCTTAGTTCATCACAGCACTCCACCTTGTGCACAGCAATGTATTGTTGAGTTCTTGATGGGCTTGCTCTCATCCACAGCTCACTGCTGAGACGAGGCCAGAATGCAATCAGTAGCAATAGGACATCTGTGTCACTGCTTGTTGTCATGGAAAACACACGCAGCAAACTTTTGGGTCAGGTCAGCAGAAGCTTTATTTGGATAGAGCTACCACATTGTGACAATGACTGTGTTATATCTTTCTGACTTTGCTTCAGAAAGAAGCAAGATCACGCGGGTGCCTGCCGCCTCTTGTGCGGAGTGGAGGTGGGCCGTGTTTCTTGCAGTTGAGGAGGCAGTGTAACCATCGTTACCACCACTGACTGTTAGTTCTTTGTCACCACGTAATGTTTGCTGTAAGCGTTCCCTTTTGAGGAACCTAACAAGTGTTTGCATGCCTTGTTTTCCTTGGATTCAATCACTGTTCTGCATTGCACAGGCAACATGACGTCCCTGCTGCTAATTCCAATTCTTATTTCCTTCCTTTCCCAATTCAGTGCTTTGTAGTAACATCCTTGATCAGTGGGTCTTTGTAGCAGTCGAACACAACATCTACCCTGCTGCAAAGTTCCTTGAACTTGGACACGATATTCATCGCAAAAGCATCCACGTGGTCTCCAAGAGTCACTGCATCCTTGGGTTTTCCTATGGCCCGAGCCACAGCCACACCACCAATCACTACACATGTTGGAGTCAGGGCTTCTTTCAAACTTGGCTATGAAATATTTTCTTCCAAAATGGAGAGTAGTTAAGCTTTGTTTGCTGGTCTCAAGTTTCCGTTCGTTGTAGCCAGTGATAGCAGTACAGTAGAGAGTTCTTGCCTCAGGAGGTTATCGACATCCATAGATACAAGCAGGCGTCTGAAAAGTTCACGATCAGCTCTGATGACTGCGGTCTGTTGTTTTGTGTTTTTCTGTTGCTAACTGTACTGGAAGCAAGAGTTTTTAACTTTGAGATTGGTGCACGTACGATGACAGCTTTATGCACAAGTTAATCAGCAACAAATGTCTCTAAGATGTTTTGTCCTAACTGCTGTGCATTCAACAAGTCTTGTATAATTGGTTCTTGGGGAATGTCTTGAAAGGATTTGATTTTTTTGTCCTCCTAGATAGTACTTCTTCACCTGGGACTGAAATGTTCAACGAGTTTGGACTGAAATGTTCAATGAGTTTAGAATTGTGAACACATCTGCGAGGGATGGCAAACAACCCACAAAGTTCGGACCTATGAAACACTGAAGCAGAATTGATCTGTTTTCATGCAGAAACATTTCAATTAAATCTCAAAGTTCAAAAACTCTTGTCAGAACTTTTTGTCTGGATAACCAGCGTACTTCTGTGTGAAGCAGAAGTACAGTGTGTTCAGACCCAACCGCTTCCTTCTCACAGCGCTTTGAACATGCAGTGATTCAATGCCCTTGCTCTGATCAAGTTGACAGCCTGGATGACAACATCCAACACGTCTTTCAAATAAGAGGGAGGAGGATGCAATAACTAGAGATCACATTTGGATTCACCTTTTTGACGAGAGCGGTGAACTCTGAATATTTCCCCAACATAGCAGGAGCACCATCAGTACAAATAGCTCCTACAAGGTCCTAGGGAAGGCTGGAAAAAAGGAAAAAATTCATTCATCGTAGCTATAATGTCTGCTGCCTTCGTTGTTTCTTTCAGCAGTTCACAAAAGAGAAATTTTTCTTTGACATGATTCTCATGCACATATCGAGCAAAAAACGAGAAGTTGTGCGCAATTTGAGACATCAGTTGATTCATCCAACTGCAAGCCAGTTTTACCAGACTTTTCTTGACTTGCTCCACTACTTGTTCGCGTATGTCTTCTGACATGTCCTTGATTCGGTCGTGAATGGTGTTGTATAATTGACATGAATGAAACCATAATACAAATTTTGTGGGAAAAATTGCATGAGAAAAGTGCGCAAACTACTGTTGTGCATCATCCTGAATATGGGTTTTCTATTCAAAAAGAATACCCTGAAAGAGTGTCATTTAAAACCTCTTTCTTCAATGATATAACAATCAGTCTAAATAATGTGAGTTTCTATGATGAAGGAACATATAAATGCAAAGCAGTCACGTTCCCATTAGGAAATGCAGAGTCATTAACAACTATAACTGTAATTGTCGAACCCACTGTGAGCTTTACAAAGGAACCAACTCCCTTAATAGATGGTGAAAATTGGACAGTGGCAGCTATCTGTACAGCAGCCACTGGGAAACCCGCTGCAAATATAAGTTGGGAAAGAGATTTTGGTAAAATAGAGAATAGTTTAATTTCCTTTCCAAATAGAACGGTAACAGTTATAAGCTGATATAAGATCATTCCCACTAAATTTGCGAGGGGAAGGCGTATAACTTGTATTGTGAAACACCCAGCTTTGGACAGGGAAATAAGGTATTCTCCCGTACTAGACATCCAATATGCTCCTGAAGTGTCAATAACTGGCTATAATAGAAATTGGCTTGTTGGACAAAGAAATGTTCAACTTACGTGCAATGCTAATTCTAACCCGCCGCCTGTAAAGTTTACCTGGGCCAGAATAGATGGACGATGGCCTAAAGGCTTACTGGTTGTAAACAATACCCTGCATTTCAATAGCTCACTAACCTACAATCATGGCAGGACTTACATTTGTGGGGTGACAAATTCCCTTGGTCAAGGAAGCGATCAAAAGCTATTCATGTATTAGATCTCTCCACCATCACTACCACGCGATCACCTGTGGTTTCATGGTATCCTTCAACTAATAGCGTTACGGGTTTAGCGTCAACATTAACCTTAACAGTAATGCAGGGACGCAGTCGGGGTACCATCATCGGTAGTGCAGTAGGGGTAAGTCTCTTTCTAGTACTGGGAAGTATTTTAATTGGCATTGTCTGCTATGGGAGAAGACGGACGTTTCGCAAAGAGTACTTCGTTATGAACCGCATTTCACTGACTAATAAGAGGGGGAAGTCCCAAACAGATGTTCTCCCATCAGATGATGACCAATAGTTGTTGTTATATGTTTAAGTTATTGTATTTTGTAGTTTGTTAAAAAGACCGGTCTGTAGAAATTGTTTGTTTGTATATATATGTATATATTTGTTGGTTGCTTGAGCTTTGTAAGGCCAACGAGTCCTTAAATGAAAAATTCCTTATAACATGCTCATGTGTCTAAAATCCCAGTTGTGCCGTCGGCAAGGGGGCATGTCATAACCCAGTGATTTTTAGTGCCTCGGCACGGTGGCATTTTCCCGCCACATGAGAGTCTCTGTGCACAGCAAAAGTTTTCTGTTGCAATAGAAAACTCGGGTGCAAGAGAGTTCCTGCCATTCGTATGCAAATTTGTGTCCCACTATTGGCCAGTTCTAAATTATTCCTACGTGGCGACTAGCGATTGGCTTGCTGGCCGTATACAATTCTGTGCGACTTCCGCCCACGTCGGAGAACTTGGAGCACGCTGCAGAGTGACTTTGAAGGTTCCTGACTTGTGGCTGAGCTAATCGATAGCCTGATCAACTATCGATTTTTCTCCCCATCGCCGAGCGCCATCCCTCGACGTACCCTTTTTCCTGCATGCCTAGTTCGTTTACGGATTCGCTGGCCTGAGTCTTGCCAGCTGGAGCAACTCGCGTAATTATTTAAGCGACCGGACGACCTGCGTCGTGGCTACTAGCGGCGTAAGTAAAGCTTTTTTGCAACCAATGCGTTTTGTCTGCCTCTCCATTCACCAGCCCGCCCAATAACCAAGCAATTTCTAGATCACCTCAAGTCGGCTCCGGCTGTCTGAGACACTTGTCCCTGGGGAAGGCCTGTGCCACGCGTGCTTTGGCGTGTGGCAAGTGACCTGGGTTGGGTAGGGGAGACTGGGGCCTTAATTGGGGTCCTGATGCTCCACTTTTCAGCAGCGCATGCTGCCTACATGTGTGCTGCTCTGCATTTTTTTTCCACATTTTTTTTTTCCCCTGGATATGCAGGGGTGAAAAAAAGTGCAGAGCAGCGCACACACGGGCAGTGTGCCCTTGCAGCAAGGACACCTGAGTGTGCAGCGTGTGGTGCTGCAGATGTGTTTGCAGCGCCACAGACCGCACAGCCGCGCTTCTCGGGATGTGCCATGAGAGGCCGTTACTAAACTGCTTTTCAGTCTTAGGAATATGTTCAATCACTGTTTGTCTTGCTCGTTCTTTGAAGAAATAAGAGGAAAATGGATTTCTCCGTTAGTGGAAAATACGAAACTACCGCAGAGAACATTATTTGGCTTTGCTCTAAGACCCAAAGCCTGTCCTGTGCCGTCTGGGTGTATTTGTGTTACTTGGCCAAAGACTAAGGGCCACAATCAAGTGGCATTTCCATGTTGTAAGCCGTTGTCCAGTGCTTCATTTTATCTCTGTTTTATCAGGATATGCTACGTTCTGTTTTAATTTTATGCAACCTGGTAGACTAGATAGTCTTATCATATAGTTTTAGCAAAAATTATAATTATATCAATGATATATAATAGTATTCAGTTGATGGTATTATTTTAATGAAGGGTACATGTAAACTACTATTACTGAAACAGAAACATTTCTATAAGGTGAGCTCTTAGGAAAGGAAGGAAACTAACCTCCCTAATTTCTCAAATGAATGACTGAGGAGGATAATTTCCATTTTAATCTATAACGGATTTCAGTGTTTAGTCCACTTGTACAAATGTATTAAACCGAGCGTCACTAAAATATGTTAAATATATCATAATACAGGCAGAACAAAAGTACTGCAACTAAAATGTGGTGAGACTTACCACCTGCCTGTCTGAAGTAAGGAAGAACTCTAAGTATCTGGTGTGTCCGTACAAGGGGTGGTAACGAGGATCATACTGGAAATTAAGGAGTATACAGCACCATGTACAGCCAGTCCAGGGAATGACATGTCATGCAAGAACAACAGCACCATAGTACAGTCCTGTGCTGCCATCCTATGTATTCCTGTGCGTCCAGTCCTATGTCTGCCACAGGTACCAGTCTGGAGAGTCATGTAACGTGAAAGGAGAGAATCAGCTGTTCATTTTAACATAGACGACACCATGGGTGACTGAATGGGCGTTATTTACACCCAGAGCTCTCCTTTACACGACTCTAGCACGTTTCCCGTCAAACGACTTGTTTTAGTGCCTTTACACAGAAGAGGGCAATTGTGACTGTGATTGCACAGAGCACGAATAGCAGAGAGCTGAAAAGGCATCATCGTCCTTTCAGGGAATGCGTCCCTCCATTCCTCCGCAAGAGCGCCCTCGGCATCACGCTCCCATCCCACATTATTTCAAAGCCCCTGCCTCAGTCCCCCCCGCGCTCCCGCCAGCCCCACCCCGGCCCTGCCTCAGTTTCCCACCAGCCTCCAGCTGGTCTGTGGTTTCCCTCATGCCTGAAGACCCCCCGCAACCCCCGCCCACCCCTGGGCCACGACCCCGCGCCCCGACCCGGTGCGGAGGGCAGTGCCACCCACCCACAACCCCGCCTGGCCCCCTCCGCCGGCCAGTGCCCAAGACTGTGGGCTTACTAGTAATGAAAGGTGGAGCAGAGCAGCTGCCCCCAGGCCCCAGGGAAAGGCCCGAGGACCCTGAAGAGGGGGAGGCAATGGACAATAGGTATGGGGGAAGTGAAGAGCTTGCGGCTTGGGCCCAACCCATAATAGCTGCAAGCCTGCGTGTGTGCATCTGTGTGTGCATGTGTGTGTCTGGGTTTATGGCCAGTTGAGTGTATTTGTCTTTGTGTCCATGTGTAGAGAATGAATAGAGTGCACGACCATCTGTATGAGTCTCTTCACTTGCGTGCATGCACACATCTGTGTTCGTGGCATGAACGACGCGTGCCCCGGGTGGCTGGGGGGCACGGCGGTAGCAGGAGAGGCAGGAGTGCAGTGGCTGTCAGAGGTGGGAGGGGGTGGAGGGTGACAAGCGCCAACCAAGGATCGGTGACCACCCGCAGGCGCTGCTGGCAGTGTCGGCAGTGCCTTTTTGTAGGGGTGCACCAGTTCGCCCGTGTGAACCCTCTACGCGTCGCCCCTGGTTCATGGCAGGGAAAGTGTGTTTGTGTGTCCATGTGCAGAACACCTGTCGGGTCCTAGGGATCCGATGGTTGCCAACATGAGTCTTCCACCCCCGGACAAGTGGTCTGGTAGAGAGGTTACATGGGACACTTGCAGGCCCCTTGGAGATAAGAAGGCGCGCCGGGCTGGTGGGTCACGAGCTCTTCCGACCGGGCATCAACGGGAGCGGCAGATTTTCCATGCAAACTTGTTAAAGCCGGAAGGAGGCGGAGGGGTGGTTGGCTGAGGCTGAACTAGAAAGTGCAGAACCTGGTCCTGAAATAAGCAGGGGCGTTAGGGAAACCCCTGGGGAGGAAAGAGTACAAATTGAAGAGCACCTGGCAGCTGCTCAGAGAGGAGAGAGACTTGGTTCGGGTTATTTGCATCTTCCGCGATGTCTTTCGAGAGGAACGTGGGTGGGTGGCAGGGTGAAGCACCGGCTCCACGCCGTGCCTAGAAGAGTGGTGCGAGAGCATAGCGCCCTGTCCCCGACCATTTATACGCCCCACGCAGCAGGAGCTCCGAAAGATGCTTGCATGAGGGGTAACAGTCCCATCCTGGGCTCTGTGGCAAAGCCTGGCGGGCCTTTAAGTCTCGGTGTAGGTTTCAGAG
Organism: Alligator mississippiensis; assembly: GCF_030867095.1. Classification (NCBI taxonomy): domain Eukaryota; kingdom Metazoa; phylum Chordata; order Crocodylia; family Alligatoridae; genus Alligator; species Alligator mississippiensis. Next base: position 475,490,770 of record NC_081824.1, read on the forward strand.
GGGTAAATGCTGGAGCCACTTTCGATGCCTTCCCCACGTCCCAGCTTTTAGAAAGGACAGGACAGGCCCGCTACGTAACGACACTTGACCTGTCCCAAGGGTAGTGGCCATGACCCATGGCCACAAAAGAGCACGCCAAAACTGCTTCTGGGACCCCCTGGGGCTGATATGAATTTTGCAGAATGGCCTTCAGGCTGCACGGGGCGGCCGCCCCTTCCAAAGACCGATGAACCAAGCTTTGGCCTTACGTGTGAGGTACGCGTCGGCATACATAGAGGATGTTGTCAGATGCACCAGAACTTGGGATCAGCATCTGAGAGCGGTGACGGCTGGACTTCAACAACTGAGGGAGCCTGGGCTGGCGGCCAAGCCAAGAAAAGGTGCAGGAGGAAGACGGGAATCAAAGTACCTGGGAGTCCTAGGAGGGCATGGGACCACCAAGCCTTTGGCAGACAAAATCCAGGCTAGACGAGATTTTGCACTGCCCAAAACCAAAGAGCAGATGAGATCCTTCCTGCACCTGGCTCATTATTATCAAGGGTTCATTGCTCGCTGGGCACAATGGTTAAGTGCAAGCAGGGGCGCGTGAGAGGCTGTGACATGGGTCCTGTGAGGACGGACAACTTTGTGAACATCAAGAAGGCCTCGTATCATCATGATGTCTTGGTGCAGGGAGCAGTGACTCCTGGCACACCACGCCACAGCAGGACCAGCCTCTGGAGCCTGGGCTACTCCCAGCAGACGGCTGCATACCCACCGCAAGCAGCCATGCCCCGTGGCCGGCACCAGCTCCCCAGAGCCCAGCCGGCTGCAGGGTCCCGGCAGGAGGCGCGGGTGGCACCGCCGGCAGGAGCGGGCAGGCTCAAGGCCCTGTCGTGGGAGGATCGCAGTGGCGTGGCGGGGCGGGCAGGTGGGAGCTGGGGAGGCGATGTCCCCACAAGGCCCAGCAGAGACCCCGGCACTGGCAGGGACGGGGCTCTGGCCGTTCCTCCAATCATCGCACGGGCAAGATTTGCATATGCAAATGTGACGTCATATTGAATGTAATATTTGAATGTTTATAATAGTTGCCCATTAGCCAGTTTAGGAAAAAGGCAAGGTTCATCTTCTTATCTAGGCCATTGTTTTGGCCTATGTGAGGAAAGTCGTGGCCTTGCTCAAAGTCTTAATCTTGATCTGGCTTTCACGCAGCAGAGGATCAGTTGCATTAAGACATAAAACATTGTCAGAACTATCAAGACAAACAATATTCCATACAGGATTTTCTGGCCAAGGACCCCGAAGCCTGGGAGCCAGGAGGTTAGCCAAGACCACATTTCTTCTAGACCCCAGTCAGTATTTTCTGAGGCCACTTGATGTAGGACCCTTAACTGATTTCGGATTTTGCGAATGTCAGTTTCTATTCGCATGTCCTGATTGACATAGACACAACAGGTGGAGTTTACTAAGGCACATACTCCTCCCTGGGATACCAATAGGTAATCTAGGGCTATGCAGTGTTGTATAGTTACTTGTGAGATCTGGGAGATCTCTTCTTGCAGAGCCTGAATTGCATCCGCAGTGGCATTTCCCATAGCTGCCTTTGTGGCTGAAATGTTAATTATGGCTAGTTCCAATTCTCTTACTCCAAGCCACGGTATGAAGGTTCTCACAAATTGATGGCACTCTGTGTTTCTGGTAGCTAAGGGGTTAACCGTCCTTTTCATTTGATGGTTGAAATTTTTTACTTGTTCCAGATACATTGCACTATGCATTTCGAAACCAGGGATAACACGTCCACGAGTGCATGCCCCCACCCAATTCCAGGGCAAGATTTTATGAGCCCTGTTTCTGCAGAGCCAGTAAAGGCCTGGGGCAGAAAGGGTACTCAAATCTGGACAGGTGTTGTGCCCTATCCGGCACTTTCAATTGATATGCATCGTATAGGACGGACCACGTTCGGCTGCTATCCTGCTGGACCGAGATATATTACAAGAAGTAAAATTGGAGTGAATGTCAAATTCCAATCTGTTTGCAATGAGAGTAACATGAGGTTCCTTAGAAAAGTTGTAGACCGTGAATCCTGTACAATTGAGAGAGGGTACTTTACCCAACAGGATTCCACTGGTGCTACTAGGGCTATAATCTAGAGTAGTTAGGCAATGAGGGTAGTGTCCTACAGGTGTGGCTTTATTATAAGCTCCGGTGTTGTTGGATCTGTAACAGAAAGGCGCCTCTACTCTTGGGGAGATTATCCAGTTAGCAGGGGCGGCCCTCCATTCCTTAGGAGTGGACCGATGGGCAGCTAACGAGTAGTGTCTAACGAAGCCGCCATTTATTGTTCCCCATTGCTGGAGGGATATTGGCACTCCGATCATTGGGATTCCTTGGTGTAGGTGCGCTGGGCTGTGACAGCATATCCAGCAGTCACTTTTATTTCCAGCTTGAGCCACCGTACGGGAGATCTGCAAATACAAATTTTTCTCCCACCCCCCTTGGGTGATACTGAGATACCCAAGTGTGATATATAAGGATATCAGTGCCATTTTTAGAGACAGGAGGGACAAAGCATTTCAACAACAAACATAACCAGCACCAGTAAGAAAAAGAACACTACCAGCCAAACCCAGGATGGCAGCCAAAGTCTTTCTTCGTCCTCTGGGCTCAAGTTACCTAAAGGACTGATAATGTCGGCTCTTGGTCTTGATCGAGGTGGTGATCTTCTGAATGGGAGCATTCACTTTCTTCGAGGCCGAAGATGATATCTTCGTTCTTCAACTGATGAATCTGGCTGGGCTGAGGTGTTGGGTGCAGGGGAGAGGTTATTAGCACTTGCACCCTGATGCTCCTCACTTGCCTGAGTGAGGTCCTGAAGGTCTTTGTCCTTGGCCTCAGGGAAAGATCCCAACCTGGGTTGGAATACAGCTGCTTCGGGGTCCAATGGAGGTGATACCTTCTTGCAGTGCGAGGCGTGAGTCCACGTTTGGTGACCTTGGCAACGAACAGCAGAATTAGTGGTCAGAAGTACCTGGAAAGGTCCTTTCCATCTGGGCTGAAGTGTGTTTTTCCATTGATAGACCTTTACGTAGACCCAATCCCCTGGTTCGAGGTTGTGACAGGCAACATCCGGTGGTTGAGGTAAGGCTTCTTGGACCTGTGAATGAACACACCTGGCATACTTCATTAATGCCTTGCAATAATTTAGTACAGTTTCATCAGTTAATTGTAGGTCTGTTTGGTGAGGGGTAACAGGTGGTGTAGCTGGCATCCTCATGGGTTGTGCCATGAGTATTTCATAAGGGGTTAGGCCATGTTTTCTGTTAACAGTGTTTCTAATGTGCATAAGAGCAATGGGCAGTGCATCAGGCCATTTGAGGCCTGTTTCAGCACAAATCTTCGAAATGCGCGTTTTTAAATCAGAGTTTTTACGTTCTACAGCACCACTTGACTGTGGATGATAACTACAGTGTAGGTGTTGCTGTATGTTGAGTGCTTGGCAGATGTTTTTTACTATCTGTCCTGTGAAATGGGTGCCACAGTCACTATCTATTGTGAGGGGCAATCCAAATCTAGGGATGAATTCTTTGAGCAATTTCTTTGCTACAGTGATGGAATCAGCACGTACGCATGGGTAGGCTTCCACCCATCCAGAGAGCACATCACTAATAACAAGAATGTATTCATAAGAACAGCACTTAGGTAGCTGCACAAAATCAATTTGCAGATTTACAAACGGTCCCCATGGAGGGGGATGGGCTGCGGGTGTCGTTTTTACCCGTTGCCCAATGTTGTGAGCTAAGCAGATGGGACAGGAGCTACAGTACTGTTGTGCCATGGAAGGAAAATTTGGAGCAAACCAATTTCTTTGTACTGTAGCAGTCATTCCTCCTTTGCTCGTATGGGCCACAGAGTGGGTTAAACGAGCAAGATGTGGCAAAAGCTCTCTAGGCGCCACCAGGCGGCCGTCCGGGGAGCGCCAGAGAGAGTCGGGGTGCAGTGAACATCCTGCACGCAGCCAGTCATTTATTTCCTTTTTTGGGGCCTGATTTTGAAGAAGGGCCAGACTTGAAAGGCTAGCCAAAGGAGACTGGTCTGCTGAAAAACAAACAAAAACAGAGTTAGGAGCCTGTGGGCCAGAAAAGGCTGCATTTCTGGCAGAACGGTCTGCCAGATCATTTCCTCGTGTGACATCATCAAAGGGTTTCTCATGAGCTTTACATTTAACAATAGCAATAGCAAGAGGCAATTGAACAGCTTCTAAGAGCGCTTTTACATAACAACCATGACTGATTTGGGTCCCTGATGAAGTGAGGAACCCTCTTTGTTTCCAGATTTGTCCAAAATCATGAACAACACCAAAAGCATACTTAGAGTCAGTATAAATGTGGTTTGATTTTTTGCAAGAATGCAAGCACGTGTTAAAGCAATGAGTTCAGCAACTTGAGCAGAACGAGCTTGGGGTAAAGAATAGGCTTCCAAAACAGCATACTGAGTGCATACTGCATATCCCGCAACTAATTTGCCTGCATCATTTCTAAGACAGGAACCATCAACAAACAAAACAAGGTCAGAGTTCGGGATAGGAATGTCCTTGAGGTCAGTTCGAGGGGTTAACAATTGAGTTGTGATAGACAGGCAATCATGAGGCTCACCATCAGAGGCAATAGGCAGAAGTGACGCAGGATTCAGAATTGAACAGCGATTTAAGGTTACATTTGCAGCTGACAGTAGAAGTTTCTCATATTTAGTAAGACAGGAATTGGAAATGTGCTGAGTTTTGCCCTTGAGCAGAAGGGCCATCACAGCATGTGGAACTGCAACGGTTAAAGAGTGTCCCAAAACTAGAGAATCTGCCTTTTCAACCAACAAGGCAGCAGCTGCAACTGAACGGAGGCAAGGAGGAAGTCCCGCAGCTATGGGATCAAGGGCAGAGCTGTGATATGCAATTGGGCGATGCTTTTCACCATGCAGCTGAGTGAGTACTCCTAAAGCAGAACAAAGTAAAGGGTTTCTTATAATTAGGAAGTCCAAGAGCGGGAGCAAGAGTGAGGGCTTGCTTAAGGGCCACAAATGCTTGTTTGGCTTCAGGAGTCCAAGGGAGGGGTTCCGGGGTGGTATCATGAGTGAATGCTTGCAAGGGTTTTGCAAAAGCAGCATAACCCAGGATCCACTGTCTACAATAACCCGTTGCACCTAAGAATCCCCTCATCTGTTTTTTAGTTATAGGTTTAGGAATGTTGAGGATAGCTTCAACTCTACTAGGGGAAAGGTGTCGTTCTCCTGTTGAGATATCATGCCCTAAATAATGTACCTTAGACTTGCAGAGCTGCAATTTAGATTTTGAAGCCTTGTGGCCTTTCTGAGCTAAAGCTGTGAGGAGTGTCAAAGTATCTTGCTTACAGGCCTCCAAAGTGGGGGAGGCTAACAATAGATCATCAACATACTGAACAAGGGTGGACCCCCCCTTTGAACGTGATAGGATCCAGATCTTTTTTTAGGATCTGGGAAAACAGGGTTGGGGACTCTGTATATCCCTGAGGGAGTCTTGTCCAGGTATTTTGAAATCCCTGATAAGTAAATGCAAACAGATACTGGCTATCCTTATGAACGGGGATAGAGAAAAAAGCAGAACAAAGATCCACTACTGTGAAATATGTAGCATCTGAAGGGATACAGGAAAGAATAGTGGCAGGGTTAGGGACCACGGGGAAAGCGGGTAACACAGCGGCATTTACAGCTCGAAGATCTTGCACAAAGCGATACGTATCTTTACCAGGTTTTTTGACAGGTAGGATAGGTGTGTTGCAAGGGGAGCGTATTGGGACAATAATCCCTTGCTCAAGGAGTGAGGAAACGACAGGCTTGATCCCTTCCTCAGCTTCCTTTGAGATGGGGTACTGTGGGACACGAGGAAGTGGCTTGGCAGGGTTCAGGATGATACGCACTGGTTCAGCACTCAGCATGTGCCCCACTTCATTCGCATGGGTGGACCACAGCTGTGGAGGTACTCGTGCCAACAGTTCCTCTTGCAAGAAGGAAGTGTCGGAATCAGAGTACTCTTGGGTTAGCAAAGCCACAAGCTCGGTTTCCCTATGTTCCGGTACCTCAAGGTAAACACCATCTGGGCTACAATAAATCACGCATCCCAGTTTACACAGCAAATCCTTACCAAGAAGGTTGACAGGTGCACAGGGGCTAAGAAGAAAGGCATGATTTCCAGACAAAGGGCCAATAGAGATGGAGACAGGTTCAGAGACGGGATGTGGGATAGGTTGTCCGCCTATACCGACAGCATTTACAGTTTCAGGAGAATAAGGTAGAAAAGGAAACTCAGCAGCCTTTAGCGTGGAGTGGGACGCTCCAGTGTCGACAAGACAGGAGACAGGTTTACCAGAAATAAGGCATTCAACAAACGGACCAGATTGGTCAGTAGCAAGCAAAGGAGCAATGATGTCACTGTCCCTCAGGCTGTCCTATTCAACACTGAGAAAATTGACAGGAAGTGGAGGTGGGCTAGGGTCTGGGTCCTTGGCCGGGGCGGTTGCGGCATTCTGATTTCCTATGTCCTTCTTGCTTGCAATAATGACATTGGTTCCCATAGCCTGGGTTTTGTGGGCTCAAGGATCTATCTCTTCCCCTGAATCTACCCAGGCCTCCCCTTCCCCATCCTCGTCCGCTTCCTCTACCTGGACCCTGCAACTGAGAAATCTGTAAGGCCATTAACTTAAACTTGGCACTGTCTTTAGACCGTTCCAATTTGTTATGAAAATGGTTAGCCGCAGCAAGGACTTCAGTCAAATCTTTAGTTTCCCAGCCAATAATTACTGTTTGAATTTTCTCAGCAATTTTAGGGTTAAGTCCCTGGACGAATGCTGCCACTATTGCTTGTTTAGCATTTCCGACTGGGTTATCCATTCCTGAGTATCGTTCAAATGCCTGTTTGAGGCGTTCTAAATAGTCACTGGGGTGTTCATTTTTGTTTTGTTTACAGGTATTTATTTTGGTCCAGTCTGCCTTTTTTGGGCAAATTGTGAGAACTGCCTGAACCAAAGCATTTCTCTTGTCAATAAAGTCTTGGCCAATCCCTGGGTTTTGATCTGGCCAAGTACAGGCAGCGTACAGACGTAGCATAGTTTCCTTGGGCAAAATGGATCGCATGAGCTGGTTAATGTCAGCCCATGTTGGATTATAACAATTTATAACAGTCTGCAATTCTTCCTGAAATTTTTCTGGGTCTTCCCTGATTTTTGGGAACTTTTGAGTTAAATTGTAGAGATCACCTGGAGTCCAGGGTGCATGCACAGTTACTATATTTTGTCCATCGGTGCCAATGCCTGGCATTTGTCTTAGGGGGTAAACTTGTGCAGTTCGGGATCTCAGATTGATGGGAGATCTTTCCATGCCTATTCCCATTCTTCTAAATACACCTGTGGTGGGTTGTGACCCAGGAGTAAATTGCCACACTGGTGATGATTGAGTGGCAGATATGGTGGATGAGTCTGGACTATTAAGCTCCGTGGATGGATTTACTGAAGGAGCTTCAGCTAATGGGTCACTAGCCTGGGCTGCAGCCTGATGTTGAACCGGTTGTTGCTGATGTGGGAGTCCCAGGAGAGCAGGGTTCGAACAAAGGTCAAGGATATCCTCTGCTGGCTCTGGTGGTATGGGCACCCCGGGCAATGCTGGATACATCGGAGCGGTGGCCAGCATGTAATTTGGGGGAGCAGCCAATTTCTCCCGAACAGCTTTTAACTGCTGTTTTAATTTTTCTTGAGAGTCTTTTAGGCTCCTAGTTTGAGATTCTGTCCGCCTTTTGGACATTTCATCGTACCAATAAAAGAACGCGTCCCACTGGTTTTGTGGTGTTTTGGATCCACGGGACTCTAACGCCCCTCTCAAGTGCACTATTTTATCCTGATCAAATGTTCCTTCCTGTGGAAAATGTTTCACAGGATCATCCCTAGTATACCAGTTCTACTTATCCAGGTACTTGCAAGTCTCGGGAGAATAGTGTGTGTACATAAAGTACGCCGGAGTCCCCTTAGGGGGGACAGGAACCTGTTTAGACTGACTTGTTCCCATTTTCAGTCACACAGGGAGACGTAGGAGAGGCTTATTTAGGATGTCCGGGCCGCTCAGTGCCTTGCCCCGCAGTTTTTCACTGCCCAGACAAAAGGCTTCTGACCCGACACCGGCTCATAAAATGGAAATGGGGAGGGAAACACTAGAGGGATCCTTTCACTCCTGCTCTCGGCAGAAGCTACTGGGACAAGGGGTTTGGAAAAGACAAAATCACTCAGACGCCCTGTCCACTGGGTCACGAGCTTCCAGTTGGGTCCCCTTGCTTTCAAAACTGCCCTGTCAGGCAGAATTGGGGCGGCTGAACCCAACCGTAGTCTCAGTCCTGGTCAGTGGCTCATATTTCTAAATACACACACACATTCATTCAATAAGCCCTGTCCACTGGGTCACGAGGTTCCAGTTGGGCCCCCTTGCTTTCAAAACTGCCCTGTCAGGCAGAATTGGGGCGGCTGAGCCCAACCGTAGTCTCAGTCCTGGTCAGTGGCTCATATTTCTAAATACACACACACATGCACATTTATTCAGTCAGCCAGACCTCCTACCCCACACCGCCTTAGTTAATTAACTACAAGCCCGATGTGCTGTTGGATGAAGGTGCCTCAAACAGTTTCTCCCTAAAACGTACGTTACCAGACACAAAATGGGATCCTTTACCAGACAGAAAATTTTAGCCGGCAGTAAGGTTCAGACTGACCTGTTTTAACAAGGTTCAGATCCAGTTACCACGGCCAAGTTGGGAGCCTACAGGCAGTCCTCCTCCGAAACCCCAATAGAGATTTTGAATTAGGTCTCTTACCTCTCAAGTTTGGCGCCTCAGGGTTCGGTGGGGGGTAGCCTGCGGTCCTCCTTCCTCAGCCTGTGTTCTGGATCCGAGTCACGGCACCAGGAATTGTCGTGGAAACACGCACAGAGTACTTTTGGGTCAGGTCAGCAGAAGCTTTTATTCAAAAGAAACTACAGCTGTAGGGAGAGTTCCAAAGTGACATGGATTTCCCAAGCACTTGGAAGGGGTCCCCCCCCCAAGAGCAAAATCAGGAGGCTTATATACTTTTTAACAGTCGCTTACAACTCACGTGATCATATAGTGAAATTAGCATGAAAAGCAGCTATAATATTACTTCATTATTTCTTTGCTGTTATCAGGATGGCAATTATGGGGGAGGTAGGGTTAGTTCACAAACCTCCTTCTTGCACCTGGAAATCTACTTTGTACATACTTTTTTTTTTTCTACCTTCAAGGCTGCGGTGAGCGAAGCATTTGCAGAAGAGTTACAAAGAACAAACACTTGCCCTTATCTGTTCTACTGTACCGAGCCAGCAATTCTACACAAAGCGGTTATGTCATCTTATAACTAAAATAATCAAAGTTTAAGGCAAATATTTTTTCTGATTCCACATAATGTATTTATTATCTTGAAGGTCCTTAACCTTCAGTCCCGCAAGCAAACTAAGAACGACACGATTGTCCCTGTTACACGTTTTTGCTCTGCTTCATGTCCTTAACCTTAGCCCCCGGCAAACTAATAACTCAGCCGTGTCCTATCCTTTCAATCAAACAATCCTCAGAAACATATCGCAGACCCTGCCCTGTTTCCAGTGAGCTGTACGGTTTGCTCCAGTTCGTTAGCTTGCAGAGCATCCTTTACCTGCGCGGGAGGGTACGGGAGATTTGGACAGCGCAGAAAGGAGCGCACCCCGTTCCTAGCGGCACATTTTACCGTAACAAGGGGGCAGCGCGAGCTCAAGTTGAAGCACCTGGCTGGAAATGAGCTGCATTTGCCACTGAAACGCAGCCAGGGCATGCAACCAGGTGCACGCTTCCTGTCCCCTGCTGTGCGGAGTGATGCCCGTGTAGCGTACCTGGCTCTGTGCTCAACTTACCAAGCTCTGGTTGTCTGGCAGCATGACAATGATCTGCGCATTGTGATCCCAGATCATTCGCCAGAAGTCCTTAGTTGTGTGGGGCAGAGGGTGCTGGGTGATGATGAACTCGTTGCTCCTGTAGTATCCCTTACACAGCAAAGGCAAAAACACGTGGTTATTGAACCGAATACACCAAAGGCAATATCTTTCTGTTACAGAAACGGACAACGTTGCTTTGCCTAGACCTGAAAACGCCCTACCTAATTTACTTCAAGGGTTATTGCTAATATTTCTACACAAACCATCGTCTTTCAAACTTCATATCCGCTCTGCAGTCTCCCCGCTGGTTTTGTTTACCGTTAACGCCAACATTTATTTGAGAACCGGCACTGAAAACACTAATTCCACAAAAATGCCGCGCGTAACTTAAGTATTTTAGACAATGAACTTTAATAAAAGACAGTTAATGGCTTTACGTTATGGAAACGTGTTGAAACCTCTTCCTTTATGCTGAGCCACCATATACAAAATGAAGACAATGATAGGAATCTGGTATTTAGCACCTCTCAACTTTGTAATTTGACTTTGTAATTAAGGGTTGGCTTCCTCACCATGATGTAAGAGGCATTAATGTAGTCGGTTCCCTTCATTCCAGGCAAGGGTGCGAGGCCCACTCGCGCACGCTCAGCTGTAAGATAAAAAAGGATCAAAGCGTGGTCGCGGCAGAATTCAGAAAGCAGGAATTTCTCAGATGTTTCTAACAAATCCGACACGGCACAACTCCCGTCTCCCCCAGGAGCTGGCCGGCATTTTAACCATGATAAAGCACTGCCAGCAAAAGCCGAATAGAAAAGAAACACTGCACAATATTCCCACAAGGACAAAGTAATTTCAGGAATCAAATTTTACTATAGCCAAGATTTTCACAGCAGGCTGAATTACCAAATAACAGTATCTGCAGTGATGACAGGGGATTTCAGATAATTCTCAGCTATTGTCTTCCATTCGCCTCCAATTGTGCACAAAACCATCTGATTTATTCTGCTTCTCCATCCTTCTGCAGCATTACCTACTACCATTTCTTTGACCTCGGGGTGAGCTAGCAGCTGTTTCCACAGCTGAAGCAATCCTCTTGATTAGCCACCCGAGAACGTACACGTCTCCCTCAACACATCTAACTTCCTTTAGAGGGAGGAGATGCAGTCAGACTCCCAATATCCCTGGTTTTTTTGAGTTTAGGCTTCACGCGCTATCCAGGTCAATGGAGCCATCCACATGTGGTGATTTAATTACAGCAGCGACGCTGCAAAACAAGCATCTTCAACCACATGGCAAAACCTCCTCTGCATGTACAGCTCTAAGACTGTATCGCCTTGCATACAACATGCCCCAGAATAAGAGACGCACCTTGTATTCGAAAGGCCGAATGAAAAAAATAAATAGCTCTTTCCTTATAGGAAGTAGCTACGCTGCAGCAGCTGGGGAGCTGAGCCTGCTGTCGTATGGGACCCCATGCCAACTTTCCATTAGCTTTTTGCCTGGGAAGCACCAGAAACGGCTCTAGCTGTACTCACTTGCATAACATATGTACTCCCAATTTCCAGCAGCTCTTTTCTGGGGGGGAAAAGGTGCGTGTTTTATGCAAGAAAATGTGGTAATCCAATGTTGGATGTTTCATCGATAAAAAACCTGCTCAACACCGTGTTTGGACAAGGGGTCTGGCTGACCCTGTCACCGGGCCCTTTTGCTCCGTTTCAGCAAAATCATTTTAAAAGACAAGCTAGCGTCGGCCAAACAAAAAGGCAACACCCCTCCTCACTAGCAGCCAGGCTCCTTCATGCATAACGCAGGCAAAACCCAACACAAAAACTTCTGCTAAGCAGTAATCAAACTGAAGATGTGATCTTACACGGCACGACTGATGAGTTCCTGTTCTTCTCTTTGTTGCAGTCTTTCTGAGCACTGAAGCATTCCACATATTTTGCATTACATTGTGTAACCAGCTGAAAGAAAATAAGCGGTAATTGGTTTGACTGAGTCGTCATGGCTCTCCGAACTGAGAGGCAAGGTTTTTCCTAACTCCTAGAAAGAAGCATCACTAGAAGAACAAATTGCATTGCTAATTTTGTTTAAAGTATGGGGGAGCGATCATAAAATATGTTCATTGGACAGTCAGGTCTCTGCAGATTTCAGCTTTGGCATCCAGTGAAAATGAACTTCCCTCCAAAGCTGATTCTTGCTCAAGACTGAGCGACTTAGGTGTTAGGCACTGGGGCCCTCACCCAGGAAGCCAAGGTTTAGGGCTCTAGGCCCCCTTCACCCAGAGGGGATTGAACTGGCATCTCTCTCACTGCCCAGAACAACTCTCTAATCACCCGGCCACAGGTTAGGTATTATCCAGTCCCCTCTCCAGTGCTCCTTTTGAAAGCAAGTCACTGAACCTTTCCCTTAAAAGTCAACGAATAAAATGGATGCATGGAGCTGGCCTTAGATATATTTGCATGTCCACGAAGGGCACGCATACATGTCTGGCCAGCGAGTAGGTGATGGCGCATGCTCAGTCTTCATGTGTGCGCTTATGTGTCTGCACTGCAGGGATAGTATCATTGCAACCTATGACAAAGTCCCCAAAATGCCACTTACGCAGGGAGACAAATCACTGTTCTGGTACACAAAGGGGACACGCATTGTGCCCTTCATGTCTCAAGTCAGTTTGAGAACTGGGACTTAGGCTGCTAAGACACAGGGGGGGGGTTCTTTTGAACTTTCTGCCAGGAAGATTTCTCTACGAGACTCATGTTTAGGACTTGGATTTTTCCAAAAAAAAAGAGAAAAAGAAGAAAAATTTGTGCGCTGAATTTCTTCTCCAACTGCAATTTTTTTTCTTGTTTAATTCGGTGCTTAAGCATCTGGAATGTCATGAATGCTGCAGCAATGCAGAGATTCTCAGACGTGAATTCAGAAAATGGCCTATTCATTTTCTGGGTTGTTTGGCACCTGGTGTAATTTGTTTAACACTTCCGGGTCCTTAGCTGGTGTATGACCGAGCGAGCTGTGCTGGAAAAGCAGACTGCACAGTCTTCCCACGAGACACAGTCGTACAAAATAATTTTAAACACGCTCGTAAAAAAAAAATAATAATAAAAAAACCCTCAAATGCCAGGAAGCTTTTAATGCTAAAATGGGAGAAATAGGCAAAACAGTTTCTTTTGCCACAACGAATGTTATTCTGTGGTTTATTACTGGAAAGGAGCAGGTGCGACAACTATTAGCGACGAGACTATTTCCTGAGTAGCGGAAGACGTGTTTATCCTACACCGACCGCGCCGAGGTTTTACATTATGCTAACGGCCCCCATTCTGCTAGCTTTCACTAGAGCTGGGTTCGAGGCATGATGATGATCTACATTAAAAGCTAATCAGATTTCAGGAGTGCTCAGATTCATGGGTTGGTTCAAGCTGCTTTCAGTGCCTGACTCTTAACGTCCCACCAGTCTGACTCCATAGACTTAACCCAGATTTACAGCAATGCACCTACGGTTGTTCAGGCTAAATCCTCCATGCTTGGCAGTGCTGACCCAGTGGTTTGGCTCTAGTTTTACTTACGAGATACAACAGTAAAGACACTCCCAAAGCAGAGTGACTAAAACGCTCCTGGCGACTCTGGGAGCTCCTGTACCTTGAACTGTTTCTCTAGTCGTGTCTTGCCTCCTATTCCAGGTATGAGGATGCTGTTAACGTAACTATGCAGCTGATTTGCAGATACTTCCGTTTCCTTCCCAAGGATGGCTTCCAACAAGGCATCATGAATAAAAATGTACTGCTCCTAGAAAAGCAACAGCAAGCAGTTTCAGAGCAAGGTCAGTGAAGCAGGGTGCAGCCGTTAATGAAGGTTTGCAGCATACAGAGGAAAGGGTTACAACCTCCTTTTCAAAACACGCTGCCAAAACCAGCATCCACGTTCCCGAGTATACGACAAACAACGGAGGTAGTCGAGAGAGGCGTTGCAAGCTTCTGATCTTGGAAAGAGACGTTCCAGCACCCCAGAGGCCTGGTGATTTATTTAATTTGTACAGAGAAATAACTGAAAAATCCATTTCCCTTTTGATTACCCCATAAAAACGAACGCAGCCTGAAATCCAGCATCTCCCCGATCTTTACCTCTGTCTGGACGAGGTAGTTGCGCTGGGTCCTGATGTGTTTCAGAAAGCCCAGGACATTGACTGTGCTTTTGTCTTTTATCTGCTGCAGCATCACAATGTAGGTGCCAGTCCTGCCCACACCGGCGCTGCACGAGACACGAGAAGAGACCGGGATGAGTCAACTCTACCAAATTCAGGGCTCACAATGGCAAAGGAGAAATCCTTCAGCTCAAATACTCCTGTCCATCACAATTACTTTTGCTTCTTCAAGTCCTGAAACCAAACGGTTTCTTGGACATTTTAGGATATTAATTCTGACCCAACGCGTGCTTGCGTCCACCACTTCTAATGACAATTCTCCCCAGAGTTTATTTCCCTTTCTCTCCTCAGCTAGCTGGCTTCTTTCTTTGCATCTTTCTATCTTGCAGCAAAATGAAAGTGTGAGTGGGGCGCGCGCTGTGCTAGCAGTGAAGTCAGCGGTGAAGCCCCCTCTGCCCCATCCGAATTGCTGCAGTCCCCTTGCTCCTGAGATCGCAGTGACACAAGTGTGTGCCTACGTGCCGCGCTCCCACCCTCCATCCCTTGGGTGGACGTACCCGTAGTCTCTGCCCCCAGCAAACGCAGGTGGCATTCAGTGACCAATGCTAACCCAGACTACACGATCCCTACGGTCAACACGGGTAAGGTCCATGCTTCGATGAAAGGCTCCCCCACATTCGGCAATGAGGAGCCAGTCTTCATAGGAATTAATCCTACTGCTTTCTGTTCCCAGGTTATGGGTTAAGAGGCGGTTTGCCGATAACTCTTTACAACACTGATATCCGCCAGCCCATGGGTGAACCGTTTCAGCTGCGTCTCAGTTTAATCATTAGCTGCAGCGTGCGACCAGTTGCCCAAGAGGCCTGTTACTGTCTTCTGCTTGTTACTGCTGCAGCTTTAGGAAGCCGTTGATGTGCATCTACTGCAAAACGGCCGTTACCTGAGGTCACGTATGTCACTTGCCACTGCCTGTCGGCATGTGAAACCCACCCTGGGCTGGAGCCTGGCACAAGGCCTCTGCCCCACTGCCAAGCCAGGGGCTTAAGGGGGCCGTGAGCTTTGCACAGACCCTCTCCATGGCGGCACATTTTGTTCCACACCCATTTGCAAGCTAACCACGTATTGCGCCGGCACCGATGGTTCTCCAGCCACAGTGTGCTGCGTACGAGGTGTGTCTTACACGCGCCAGTGAAGAACAGCGCGCCTCGCCGTACCTGCAGTGCACGACCACGGGCCCCATCTCCGGGGTCCTGGCTGCGGAGGATCTCCTCACGAAGGTCAGCACCGGCAGCGCGTACTCCGGCACGCCCATGTCGGGCCACTGGGTGGAGTGGTACTGGATGACCGTCCTCTCGTTCTGCCGCCCCTTGGGGTTGCCTTTCTGACCCTGGGCAAAGAGCGCACGCAACAGGAAGGGACGCGTTAGGAAAGGGAAGTGTGGCCACACGGCAGAGACGCATGATAAACACCTGCTTCTTGGGAAGGCCCAAAAGGGTTAGGATTAAGGTATGAAAAGGATGAAAGGATTCACAATAAGAGAAGAGAAAAAACCCATTCTAACAACTTAATTAACATTAATATAGTTGCTGGGCTTAGAGTCTTTTCCAGGTCTTCTCCCCCTGCCTCCAGCTGGGCAAGGCGAGAACATACTGGGGAGGTCGCGGGTCACAGCAACCAGCTACGGGGACCGGGGAGCACCGTGCAGCTCCTCGCTTTCGGCGCAAAGAACTGCGGATACAGCCTTTCATCAGGGATGCAATGGTCCAGGCTTCTCCACAGCGGTACAGACAGCACGCCAGGCCTGAAGGCACACACGGCACGCTGCCCCCACGCAACAAGCCCCACGACAAGTGACCGCGAACAAAACGGGCTCGCTTGCCTTCTTCATCTTGGCATTTCGGACCGTGAAGCGGCGGACGGTGTAGCAGGCATGGACTTTTGTGCTCTTCAGCGTGATGATAATGTTGCCATACTCCTCGCTGTTCTCGGTGGGCCAGTACTGATCGCATTTCCTCTAAAGAAAGGGAGAGGGTGCTGGGTCAGGGGTTGGCGCGCTTGGGTTTTAAAACCACCCAAGTCTACCGTTTATTAGAAAAGGTGGACAAATAAAAAGGAAGGGACAGCTCTACTGTGCGCTTTTCAGGCTGTACAGCCATGAACACGCTAGTTGAGCATTTAAAAAAATGCTGCCTCTGCAGACAGCACCAGATATTGTTCTTAATTCACTATATTAAGTAGCTGTGAAGATGCTCCCTTACCCTTCCCTTTTCCACAAGGTTTGTGATCATGACAATAATTCCGGGATTTTGCTCCCAAATCATTCTCCAGAAATCTTCAAATGTCGACTTTAAGGGTCCCTGGGTGGCTATGTAGGCTTTTGCTTTGTTGTAACCCTTCAAAGAAAAGCATAATGCAAAGTCAGATGAAAGCAATATCACGGCAGACATGTTAATAATTTAACAGTAACAAAGAAAGGTGCCTTTCCCATTCTGAATATTTGAGGAGCTGGCAGCAGACATGCCAGGGACTTGCAAAACACAAACACTTCAGAAGCAATAACCAGTTATATTCCCCTTGTATGAAAGGATTCACAAGAAGAGAAGAGGTGGAAAAAAAACATTCAAACAACTTACATCAACATAATTAGCATTAATGTAGTCGCTGTGCTTAGAGTCTTTTCCCGGTAAAGGCCTTAGCTTCACCCTACTGTGATCATCTGTGGGGAGAACACACAGCAGAACGCACTAAGAAGAAAACGCATAACAAGGCAGGTAAAACACCCTATTTCCAGCACATTTCTGGGAGGGAGTCATGCCCTTTACAAACACCCTGAAGAAACTGGAGTGAAGGGGAAGTGGAGGAGCCTGCCCTGGGGTTGCGGGAACACATTCTCAGGCTTTGCACGGATTCATTTATTTTTTAAAGCATGTGATTTCTTTAATGCGACAGGTCCCTTTCAAAAGCTGGGAGCAGAAGGTGTTTCTAGGGGAAGGAGGATCTCATTAAGGCGCTGTTTGGACCATCTCACGCTTGTTTGAGGAGGGGTAATCCCTCCTATTTTTGTACGCTGCAATCCCTGCACCCCGTCCTGTGCAGCCGGCCGGCACCCTTAGCCCATGCCACGCACCGCAGGAGCCAGGCGCAGGGACCCTCAACTCGCTCACGGCTGCACAAGAACCACCAAGGAGCAAGGAATTGAACTATGTCTCCCAGGACCCAGGCTCACATCCCTGCCATGGTGTGCACCTGGCACAGATGAGTCACTATAATTCAAGTAAAATCATGCCGGGCTTGCTGCTCCTGCACTTGCTGGACCTGAGAGCGGGTTTACATTGCAACCTTGGTGCTGGCTCAAAATGCTAGGATCCTGCCTCAGTTCCTCGTCAGAGAAGATTACGGATAGCCTTATTCTGCTTCCCACGGCCTGTCCTACTCTTGAAATGGCCTTCAGGTTAGCGGTTCTCAAAAGGACACCTGCGCTGCACTGTGTATGCTGCCGTCTGTCCCGGTCACGTTCTCCACCGGATGCCAGACGTAGCATATTTGGAAGTAGGAAGGAAGCTCATGGATCAATAAAACACTCTGCCCCTCCATGCCCCTCCTCAAAGTCACCTTCCCCCAGATGAGCGCACACGGTGCTGACAGTGATTCGATCCTAATTACCCAGCTCCGTGGCTTTACACAGGACGGCTACCTTTGTGCACTGCCCTCACCCTACCCGACGTCAAAGCGCCGACATTTTCGTACGGGGATGAGCGAAACGCACAACTTAAAAACTTTGGACAACCTGGTTGGGGAGGATTTCATGACCACGCTGGCAAACGTTAGTGGCTGCCCTTCTCTGGCCTAAGTCATTTCAAACAACCTGGTTCCCCGCTCAGGGTCTGGTCCCATCTGAAGCGAGCGCCTCTCGCTATGGTTGTGCTATCTTTACTACAAGTGCTTACTCACATGCTAAAATGTTGATGTATCTGTTCTTGTGCTTGTTATCGGGGTGGTTGGAATGTTCTGCCGTGATGCTCATGTCGGCCGTACAGCGCTGCACTTCCTATTAATAAAATTATTCAGACAGAAAAGACATCAGAGCAAGAACAGGCAGTTTGTCTCCGTTTTACAACAGCTCCCTGAAAACAGGCTTAAACATCAACACTTTAATTGTCTGATTTATTTTTTTAATCTGCCAGCAGGTTCCCATCTAATTAAACCTGGGACATTAGCGGACTCCCAGGCTTCGATTACAGAACCGAGTCTCCGTGATGGGTGAAGGTCACGCTTCGGAGGAGGGCAGCAGAAAGTCTATGTAACACACAATGTGGGCTCTTCTTCTCCTTCCCCCGCCCACCGCAGAAAATGTTGGCTTTTTTGGAAGAGATTTCAGTGCAAAGTGGCACCGCTGCTTCTCGTGGGTGTCGTTCCCTCCTACAAGGAGTGGCCGCATAGCTCAGCAGCACACCAAGGTCACAAGTTTGATCCCTGGTTGGACTAGATGATCTCTTGAGGTTCCTTCCAGCCTTACTTCTCTATGGGCGTGTTTACACATTCATTAATGTGCATTTAGTTTAATACTTCCTTAATAAAGTACTAACTAAATGCGCAGTACCGAAAGTTACTGAGCATTAGCACCGGTGCGCGGTTATTTAGTGACGCTTACTGCGCATTAGCCTAATAACACTGCGCAGTGGGCTATTAGCACGGTTTGTGCAGTGACACGCTACTGCGCAGTGTTATGAGGCCAATGGGCAGTAAGTGTCTCGTGTAGACGTGCCCTATGATAGCAGGTTTGCTCTACGATAACCTCCACTGTTGGCGCGTGCTCGGACAGGACTCCCCTACCTACAGTGCAACACTTTCTGGTGGGAAGAAAGGAGTGTGCGCCAATGGTGTGTTATGGAAATGGTTCTCATGTGTGGTTTTCCAGCCAACATCTGGACCAGCTGGCCTCTGCACCTATTTGTGGCATTGGTGTTTCCATACCATATGAATGAAATAGATCTGTGGGGGAGACGGACAGTGCCTGATGCCCACCTGACACCTGAAGAGCAAAAGATTTCCAGATTTTGGAAGAAGAATGCAATTTTTTTCATGTGCAGCAGGAACATCTCCTCAGGGGTGGAGTTGCAGAGGCGTTTAAGCATCTAACGAGGCAGACAGGTGCCCAGTGACTTCTACAAGGGTGTCTAAATAGGATAGGTGGGCAGCTCCCACTGGCTTTCCGATCCTGGCATACTCCAAGATGGGTAACAAACCGTATCAACACGCGGCCGGGAAAACGCCAGAGCGGGACGTCTTCTCCCCACAGCATGGGGATCCCAACGACTGACCTGCAACCAGATTTATCTAAAGACCGACCGAATTTCTGAGCACGTCTTGCGGCCTTAACTAGTCAAACACATCCTCTATTCATCCAGGGAGCTATTTTAACCGGTAAGCCCACCGACAATGCCCCTTTTAAAATATCCTTCTTACGTCTACTTAACTTCTTCATCGTTAGCATGAACACTACTATTATTCCATTACACTGGAACCACTTCTTGAAAATACACTGATGTGGGCTTGTTTAAACATTTGTAGGAGAAGCTATTTAGCGGGTTCAAGAAGTCACATTTTATAACCTAGATTTCCTCACAGCTAGGGAAGGGAAGTGCCAAATTACTTTGTACTGTAGGCTTCAAAAATAACAGTATAGAGCCTGCCTAATAAGGGAAGTCATTAGCAGAACACAGCTGCTACAAAGATCAAGAGCTAAGTGACAGAGAAAATTATCAAGAGAAATGCTATACAAACAGCAGATGTAACAGAGTTCGGCATTATGCAGACATTTCACAAAGGAATTGCATAGCAATTTTGACATTTTTCACCGCATTTACATTTAAAAAGTGCAAAGTATACCAAAACCAAGTACAGTTTGTGGCTTTTATATTCACAGGGCATTCCCTAGCGAACAGTTGCCTCTTCCTCTCTCTTTGAAAGGGAGGAAGACACTGGAGGCAAAGGAGATGAGCTGAACTATGACAAAGATGAACGAGACAAAACCCTTCGCTGGCCTAAATTAACAGAATCCCATTTCTACCAGGGAAAAGCAAAACATTTTTCACCTTAATTTCAGCACTTGGTTTAACACCGCCTGCCAGCTCCAACGGGCCACGGAAAACACTCCGCTTTGGAGCACGGATTAAACCACAAGCAACATTAGCTCAGTCTAAGCCACGAATGGGAAACTGCTTGCATTTTTGTTTTTTGTTTTTTAAGTACAAAACTTTCTATTCCTACACGATTAGAGGGTGCTCATCAAATTTTTAAAAAGTTTATGTTCATTACAAAACTTTTTGGAATGGCTATGCATGTTCAAATATTGATGGCAAACTCCTACAGCTGAATATAGGCAAATCCAATAAGAGCTTTTTGGAGAATACTCCAAAGAACATCAAATTTAATAGAAAATTACATCCTTGCAAAGGAATTCTCTAAAATGGCTTAAATACTACGGGGTCAATGTATCACTTTCTATTAAATTCTATAGGATTTTTCCATAAAGGAACAGTTATGTGCAGTTAGTCATTTTAATGAACCTTTTTAAGTGGATGTTGACTGCGTTCTCAATTTTCCTGGCTGGCCGATAAAAAGTGAATAGCAGGTGAGATTAGACATAAAATGACAGGGGAGAAAAGAATGTGGCCCTGGAATAAGAGGTCTGACACAGCAAGAGCTGATGCTTTGGAAAAGTCTCTTTTGAACCCAACAGGCAAGGCACTTCATACCGGAAAACTTGGCCAACATCTCTCCCAACTATACGGTTGGTCCAATAAAAGACATCACAAAAGAAGAGTCTCTCATGCCTTTCCCGCACCATTACAGCTGCAATAACACTACAACCCTACTATATTTCCAAGGGAATTCTAGTATCCTTGAAAACTGTCATAATGTTCAAAAAAACAAAGTCCTCCGCCCTTAGTTGCAGCCCGTGTCAGCTGGAAACAGGGCAAGTAACAGGCTTCAACTGCAACAAGGGAAGTTTGGGTTAAGCCTTAGGAAAAGCGTTGGCCTACTTGGCCCTAGCAGGGTCAGCTAAAGGGATGAACATGGTGTGGATCCAAGCATCCTTCACTATTTGATGCAGGCCACCCCACAGGGCTTCTGGAAATGATGAACTAGAGGAGTTTTCTAGATGTACTAGATGATTTCCACTATGCTGGAAACCACTGTCCAGGCACCAGGTCTTCCTAAGCTGGCTTCAGTGACACTGGAGGGGTGGGTAAGGCGTCTGCATCGTGGTAACGTTCACAAGGTACGAGATGGTCTTCACACATAAAACTAGACCTGACCCCTGCCTCGAAGAGCTCCCGGTCTCAGAAAATACCACGGCAAAGGGATCAGACAATCAACCAGCCCTATAAGGCAAATAATGAGTTATTGCTAAGTGGTTTTCCATAGGCTCCCTTAGATGGCCAACTTCCTCCAGGATGCCTGGCGGGTAGAGAAGGCAAAGTAGCAGCTACGTTTCTCAGGGAAGAAAGGTGGGTGTCAGGCTGGTCGGGGGGGCAGGAACAGGTAGGAGTCACGGGAAGAGGTGAACGTAAACTCCAGTCTGTTTTCACCCCGTGATGTCGCTACGTCTTAGGTAGATCCTGCTCTGCAGGTTTTAACCCATATTTTTGCCTTTGTTTTGGCTGGAGAACGCCAGCACGAGGCCAGGTCCCTCCTGATGTTGTGACCCGGGCAAAGACCAACGACCGGGTTCGCATCCAGCGCGAGAATTTCAGGTTTTATCTGGAACAGCTGTCGGTGGGTCGCTGCGGAAGGAGGCGTCTAGACCACGTCATTTCTTTCGCTGACTTTAATTGCAGACTAGCTAACGAGCCAGTGTCCTTTACACTGAGCACGTTACTCTCTGAAGATGAACAGGCACATCCTCTCATTTTGTCCTTTTCAACTCCTCATTGACCACTTGAGAACCCAAAGTACACGGTTTCAATCGACCTTTAGTTACTGCAAGAAATGTTATATTCCAAGCTATTATGGCTAATTTAGCTTTTAGTTATATTGTCCGTGCTAATGCTAATTGGGATTTGATACACCCAAGTTTAATGACCCATTTTCATTGCCTTCCTGAAGCCAGTTACAGATTAGTTTGATAAACTTCAAAGAATTTTCACTAAACTTAAAAGTGTAAAATCAAACCGCTACATGTCTGGTAATATGAGCTAATGAGCTAGAAGTGGCTGGCTCAGCAAGCAGCCTGTTGGCTTCGCTTCTGTGGACGCCCCTCCTTCAAGGGGGTGGTCGAGGTGGCGTGCTCAGAAGACCTTTTTCTGAAGGGGCAAAGGAAGCTAGTTCAGGAGGCGCGTCGGGAAATTATGTCGGGGTCGTCCGGCAGTAAGACAGCAAATTTGTTCGTGACAAAGATCTTTTTCACCCCATGCCATCAATCATGACAATCTCCTGAGCCAACGTTTGGTAGTCCTTGCCCATGCTCCTGCTGGCCCAAGGAAATGCTCCAAGGACACACTGCTACAGACCCAGCGGCTTGCAAGGACCTTGCACAGGAACGGCACAGAGTATTGGGAGAGTCTTGTGTGGGCGTCAATCCTTTAGCAACACGAGGTGAAGGGGAGAGCTGGGGGCATGCGACACACAGGGAAGGGGAAAGCAAACTGAACAGGCTACTCTAGCACTGCACAAAGCCAGGGACAGGCCATTTTAACAATGATTACAACTGGAGGGCAGAGCCTTTGCTGGCCCACAGTCAACAGCACGGGGCACGCGCAATGCCGAAGGCCACATTGTCCTTTGCTTCCCATGTCGGCTTCAGTTTGAACGTCGTTTCCTCTGGCAACGAGCACTGCTGGAAGGGCTGGCCACGCCGTTCGTGGATGGCTAGGGGCAGGGGACTACAGCATGCCGTGAGCTCGCTCCAGACCCAGGAGCAGCGTGGCCGTGAGTGCAGCCTCTCAGCAGGGCTAGTTGGGCCAGGCGAACTGCTATGCTGAGCCAGCTATACTGGTTTTGGGACCCAAGGGGTGTGTACACCAGGGGTGTCAAACCCATCCCACCCCACAAGCTGGTGAGGGTCACTGGGCCAGTCTGTGGGCCTGAGCGGGCTGTGCTGGAACCAATGCACAGGGCCGGGCCAGCCCAGGGGACACCCCATGTGGCACGTGTCCGTGTACCAGCTCCATGCACTGCAAGGGGGGGTTGACACCTCTAGCATACACAGATGTGTGAGCAGATATCTCTGCAAGGAGCTGCCCTGCACTGACACATCCCGAGACACAGCAGCGTCACTCCATGCACACTCATTTCATTCCCGTCACTTCCATCCTCCTTGTAACTCTTCCTCCCACGGCTTGCTTCCCATGAGACGTTAAGGTCCGAGGGGCAGGGACCTCACCTGGACTGAAGTGTGAAGGTGGGACCATCAGATGAACCATTAGCAGTAGGAAGCACAAGTAAATGGGTCTCCCTTGAGTACTGTTACCTTCAAATTCTACTTGTTCAATTTAAAATAACCGCTCCCCGGCATTACACTTTCCAGCTCAACAACGCAGGGTTTCTGTCTATGCTGCAATACAGATGCCCTCGCATCTAGCATCATCACAGGGGGGGCTCTCGCCTCCTGTGCCCCCTAAGACCGACAACATGCGACAAGGCACGACCCTGCGCCACTCAGACTTAACGCTTCCTCCGCTATCAAAAGTCCTAAATTCATTGTGCTCAGGGGCATCCTTTGTGCTCAGGGGCATCCTTAACTATTCTGTGTGTATAAGAAAGACTAGTGAACTGGATGATAAAGCGGTCTTCTGGCAGCATGACACCCTGATGGGAATATGGATGCATTTTGGATCTACCTTCCATAGAAAGAGCTGCGAGTTTAGAGACCTTTTCTCTGTCACATAAAATGCTTCCTTAGCACATTCGGAAAATATTTAACTCTACCTCTGCCTTTAAAAGGGAGAGAGGGAAGTGGTTTTGAGTATTTGCTTCCAAAAGAATCCTCTGACAATGAAACTCCCCGTAAAACTCAAGGCAGGCTTCCAAAAACACAGGAAAGAAGAGAGAAGCAAACCAAGAGAATATATGCCTTTTGCTCAGGGCAAATTGCATTTGTTCCTAACACACTCATCTCCCTTTCAGCTTCTTTCACAGAGCTGACTGCTACGGAAACTTTACAGCTACTTTTTGGATGCTGTCTGTCTTATGGTTCGAAGTCCCCCAGGGGAAGAGAAGAATATGCTCCCTTTCAGCAGCTAGGCTCCTATTTTCTCTCACGCGACTGAACTTTATATGGACAGACGATACTTTTGGCTAAGTGACTTAAGAGCATCAGTCTGCCTCTCAAAAGTGACCAAAGGCCTGAATGAGCGTGAGCTGCTCTGCCTTTCAGTCGCACAGAAACTACATCTTCACTGCAGCTGGAGAGCGAGCTTGCGGCACGGCGGTCATCTCAGGCTCCTTTGGAAAAAAAAAATGGACACCCATTTCTCCCACGCTTAGGTGCTGTGGAAATGTCACCCCATGGTCTTAATGCATCCATCCCGGTCCTGGTCTCGGTTCTTGTTACACCACAGATGTCTTTGGGAGTCCATTGAGGTGATGCTGGTACAAGGGAGAGGAGAATCCTATCCATGCACGTGCCACCAAAGGGAATATAAGCCATTGTAGGAAGGGGCCATTCCTCATATATGTGTGTATGTATATATGTGTAGGTATATGTGTCTATATGCATATGTATACGTGTCTATGTGTGTGTGTGTGTATATATATATATATATATATATATATATATATATATATATATATATATGTATCTTCTTCTCAAGGCAGCAATCGTTCTAGTCGCAGCCTCTTCTCAGAGGAGGAGATTTCTTTTTTATTTGTTTTTAAAAAAAAAAACCTAAGGACCAAATTCGGGCCTTGTTTGCACCGAACTAAAATGGGAGTAACCACGGTGGCTTCGAGGAGTTACGCCGAGTCTTACACTGGCGGAAAGAGTAGGATCTGCTCGCTGTGCAGTAGTTATAAAAGGCCGCTTCCCTTCATCAGAGCTGGTGAACTCCCGAGAACAGGACTAATTGGCTAAAGCAATCTCTCCTGACAAGCTATCACGGAGCGGCAGTCACAGAGAGCAGCCGTAGCATGAAGGGAAGAAAAAGGCTATTAGAGCTGTATTTCCCTCTGCTGAAAGCTATGGGCGGAAGATGTCCAACATTTGTTAATAGCAATGATTTTGAGGCAGCTGAAGCAAAGCCTGCTTTAAGTCAGACCAAGTTTACAGATGTGTAGCTGATTATTTGGAATAATTAAATGGTGTCCAAACCAGCTGTGATGAATAGCACTGGGGTCTCAGTTCATACATAATTGAGAAGACTGAGTCGCATTTGATCATCCTGATCAAATTCGACCCTCTGGAGGATAAATGTTTGTCCTGAATACCATCAACATTGTTAAATGCCTCAATATTCCTGCTCAGTCATCCAGCCAGCAGTCAATTGAACTAAATCACTTTAACACCTCACACATTTGCTATCCTCATGAATACAAAATGTTTATGACTTGCACAATAGTTTTTGGGCATCAGGCAATGCAGCCACTCAGACAGACAGTAACCAAACAGCAGTAAATGGTTTTTAATGGGACCATTAAAGACAATACCTGCATACAGTCTTGTCTTTATTCCATTAAGCAAAGCGGCTTTAGATATTAGCCCACCAGTTATGTTGCACTGTTATGTGTGTAAAGACGTCTGCCTTTATAACTCATGTACCTATATTACTTTTTTAAAACAGCCGTATATTGAAGAATATGAGTGGTCTTTGGCCCTCCACTGAAACGCCACCACAGCTGCCTGCTATTTACCAGCCTTCCTAGTTGAAACCATCTCATCCACACTAATGTGTCCAACGCCCAGGTGTGAACTAGCAGAAAGTTGCTCCTGAAAATGTTAGAGATCGTGTTAACTACAGGATCACTAGATTTGGGACAGAGTTTGCAACTCTTCCTCATGCCGAAGAGCATTTGCTCAACTCAGTAATTTCACGGACATCATCGAGGCCACCCACGCACTAGACTTCTTCAGCACGTGGAAGGATTACCAGAGCAATGCCATTTGCACATTAAACTTCTCAAACTTGTTTCTTCGTAGCGCAGAAGTGCCTTGTGTAGCTCACTGGACCTTCCTATAGCACTAAGGGGCTGAATCTTGGTCTTACTCCCACGTTGGAGGACTTGCAACAGATTTGCAAGGGGGCAACAGAGATTGGGATTCAGCCTAGACCCTCCGCAAGCGGCAGCTCTTAAAACCTTTGCATGATATAAATACCGTGGACTAAGCACCTCGTTCAGGTGTTATTTGGACAAAAATCCCAGCGATGGCAATGGGGATGTTTCCTAGTAAGCAACCGATAATAGTAATTCAAAGAACTAATGGACGGGAGCTTTGGGAAGTGGCCCAAGAGTGATCGATGACAAAGAGCCACGTGTGACATTTCACGCGGGGGGCCAGTCTGCAACCTTTGCTCGCGCTGCAGCTTTCCCCTTTCTGAAAGCCAAGAAGGTCTCTTCCAGATGAGGTCTCACCAGCACTTGGTATATGAACAGCCTTAAAACGTGGTGCTCTCGGCTGGAAATACTTCATCTGATAGGGTGCAGAAGCAGACTTGCTGTTTTCACAGCGGCCTCATATCGGTCTGACATTGTCCCTTGCTAGGTGTACACAACATGTTCAGCTGTGGCAGGAAAAGGCTACTTCATTAAAAGATAAGGGAACGTACCTCGAGGTCTTCTGAGAATCCATGCTGGTTATTTGAATACAGTTCACTGATATGTTTAACAAACTGTTTGACAGGAATGGCTTCCATGTCATCTGTAGGAAGAGAAACACATTCAGAGTTGATAGGAAATGTTTTATTCCTCCCGCCGCCAGTCGCCCCGATCTTTTTCATATCTGAGACCGAGATCTATATTACCATCTACAAATTCAGGTTTGCACTTGGGCCTCAACACCATTTGTATCTGAATTACCCAATGGAAGAGTTTATACCATGCATAGTTACAAAAACCCTAACAGATGTCTAATTCCTTATATTACATATGCAAAGCTAGATACTGCCAATGTAAATCATGTGAATCAGTAGTTGGCTCCCTGTGATGCATTTTTGGAAAGCTAATCCTCAGTACAATTCTACTTTTTATTTTAAAAATAAAATAAAAAGTATAAAGGGTATGTAAAACAACACAGTGTACAAGTAATTGCTGTTAATCTCAGATGAGACTTGTTTTAAAAAATGTTCTTCCCCGTTGTAAGATTTAAGGCCGGCCAGAAAGTCAGACAAAAGTACACAGAGTCTTCCAGCCACTCCTGACAGTGTTCGTTATATTGACTGTTCATGCCACGGGACCGCTTGCTCCTGATGGACATATTCCCAGGATGCCAATAAATCAAGTAGAAACACCTTGTAAAGAAGCTGTAACAAAGCCAAAGATGTTAATGGATTAAAAGAAAACCCAAGGCTTTTCAGGTGGCCCAAACGAAGTTCCTGGGACGCTGTGAAACAAGTGGGACGCGTAGTTATCACCTGCATAGTTTTCCAAAGCAGGATCTAAACATTGCTACATCCCCACTTTGGTTGCTGAAATCATTCAGCTTTCCTGGATAAATTAGATAATGCTTGCAGTTTGGCATTTGGAAAATGTAAAGCGCTATGCAAGTGTGATTATTTTCGGCATGTGCAATAACTTACTGCCTGATTGCATCCTTTCATAGCAATATCCAGGCATTTATGTATTCTGTCTCATATCCTTCTGAGGATTACATGTGGTTTATGTTTACTTCAAGTAATTTTGTGATGCATCTTTCCTCCCTTTAGCGCCCATATGGTTTTGTGCTGCAGCTGCATTACAGTCTGGATTCTCTTGCTTTTAAAACATCTCCATCACTATAGGAAAAATCCAAATATTTCTACAGATAGTTAGCAAAATTTAACCATAAATAAACAGATGTGACATTTACTGTATTCAGAGTGAAAGATCTTTGGCAAACTGAAACCTCTCAGCTGTCACATATGCTTTTCTTCGCAAAGGCTATGAAGATCTGTATGTGTAAATGAGGTTCTACTTTGGCAAGAGTTTTATAGATCTAGGCCTGGCAATCTGATTTCTCTATGGGTGATGGCAGTTACTATTGACCATGTCATTACTTCTCTACTTGCATTTTATCGAGTAAGGCTCTGGGGTGGCTTTTTGCATCTATTGACATTTTCAAACTCAAATCAGTCTTACAGGAAAATACCACCTTTCTTCTATTCAATTTACAAGAGGCAATTGTTGAAGAAATATGTGTAATCTGATCACCTCTCGTGGTAATGTTGCTTTAATTAGCAATGTGCACATTTATTGAATAGCGTTAAGCCATTTAAAAGATTTAACAAGTGTATTATCATTCTAGTAAGCAAGCCATGCACTACAGAAGAGCTAGTGATTTATAATACTTAAATATTAATTCTGTATAATACTCGACTACATTAACGTACATGGGTTCTGTAGCCAAGACCTTTGAATTATGGTCTGAAGGGACAGTAGTGCCAAAGGCGGTATTGCTTCCTCTCCCACCAAGTAAACGGTACATCTTAAATTTCCTTGAAAATAACCTTTACTGCATGAAGCATTTCACTCAATATACACATCATAGCAAAAATCCTAGTGGCAGCAGGAGTAGTCGTGCAGTGCAGCCCGGGACTCCTCGTACCAGGCTGGGGGGGGGCCAAGCTTAATTTTGCAGAAGGCAAATTTCCATTTTTAGTGATGGGCTGCAGGGCAAGACCTCATTGACGATAGCAATCCCTTCGATCCCTCACGTTCTCAAGGAAAAAGGTCAAGGGCAGCATGTGTAGCAATGAAGCTGTTAACCAGCCCATGACACTATCCACTCACCTTCATAGCCACCGCCAAGCCTACTCCTGGGTTTCCCTCGTTCCCTACTTTCCTTTCTCTCTCCCACTCTTCTTTCTTGGCATCTCTCCTCCGTTCCCTCTGCATAATCCCTTCTCCAGCAAGTCCCAATTCCTCCCAGCCCAACACAGTTCCCCATCCCGTTTGATAAATGGGCAGCAATGAACTAGTTAATTATGCTGGCATGTAAATGAGTAAACATCACAATGAGGCTCTTTGGGGAGGGGGACTTCACCCTTCAGAGCTGCTGTGTGAGGCTGCCAGCAGACTCAGGACACGGCGCTGGAGGAGAGGCTTTTCCTTCCCCTCTGGAAAAGTAATGGCATGACCACGAACGTTAGAACGTCATTAAATGCAATTAAAGACCTGATTTTTTTTTCAGTCAAGGGGTTTATGCATAAAGGGGGGTGGACCTGGCATGGGATGAGGACTTGACTCTTCTGTGACAGTGATCCAGCTCACAGTCAAACCGTCTGTGCCTGGAGTCATTTTAAAATCTGGACAACGCGGTCAAACTGAACGCTGACCCTTCCTGCTTCCCAGGCGAGAAGCTCATCTTCGTCCTCCCCAAGGGCCATAGGAAAGAGCAGATGGTTCGGATGGAGGAGGCTGGATCTGGTAGGGGTTGGGGGTCCTGGTGTGGGGAGGCTTTCCAGTCTGGGGTGCGTGGAAAGTATCCCTGATTTCTGGTTCTCTTTTGAAACCAAAAAAGGGGTGTGTTAGTGTAATTTGGCTTCGTATTTTGCCCGCTGTAAACTCCATACAGCAGCGTGAACTCTTCTGCTTCACATCTAGCTATTACTGGCTTGGGAGATCTGTGCTGAAATGCATGCTAGCGCACACCGCTCTTTGATAGCATTTGCTCTCAAGATATTTGTCTCATAAGTATCTTTCCTTAACTCTCTCTACCACAAAATGCAAATTGAAGTGGGTCCAGGGAACCTGCTTTTTGCAGGTATCTTGGGCCCATGGGCTTTGTTAAACCTCCCTTCCAGCTCAACACAAACGGGCTTCAGCAACCGTAACTCTTTTAGTCAACTCAGGAGATTAATGGAATCCAATAATGGCTAATTAGCAGCCCTAATAGCGGTTCAGTGCCTATTCCCTTTTGCACCACTTACTTTTTTCCAGCCTAAAAGCAGACTGGCATTTGTTAGTGTCAGCATAATGCTAACTTCCTACAAGAGGATTATTCAAAAGGAAAACATGCGTCTTTACAGCAAACAGCAGATCCCCCATCTCTCTAGCCTGTAGATACAACGCTGCATGGAGAACTCGTGCGGGTTAACCTCAGTCAGGACTCAAGCAAAATGGGAACGTTTTCAACATGAACGTAAGTGGGCAGAGGTAACTATTAATGACTAGAAGGGGCTCCAGAGGTCTAGTGAAAGGGCAATGTGTTGTTTGTATTGGATAGTCAAATCTGAACCTCGACGCGCCTGCTGCTCCTTGGCTGTGGGATCTGCGACTGTTGCAAAGGCGCCACGGAAAAAGCGCGCCACGCGCCGCACGCGGCACGGATGAGACCCACTGCAACCGTCGTGCAGAACGAACCGGAGAGGGCAAAATGGGAAGAGGCTGCATTGCTGATGCCACCTGAGAAAAGGCATTCGCTGGCACTTCAGCTACATACATAAGGACAGACAAAACCTGCCATTTCTCACCCAACTTTCTAGACGCTGGCAAGCGATGGCCGGCATGGCACACGTCGTGTATTCCTGCAGGAGCCAGCATGTGCCCAGGGTAGTAAAAGCAATAAAGCTGGTGTCAGCTCATGTTTAAAGTCTGTATAATTAGCAATCTCATCAGAAACATTTTTTGCCCTCTTCACTGTCCTTAGCAAAGCTGCTCTGATGCTTCCTCTGAAGCCATAGAGGCCGGGCTTGAAAGGAAAATAGACTGTCCTACCGGAGGGACACTTCCACACAAGGAGATGCTGGATTCATTTGCTGCTCCCCAACGGGCTTAGTATTGCTGAATTGGGACAGACTTTTTTGGGTCAGGAGTGAAACGGGGAGGTTTGCAACAAAGAACAGAACAGCAACATGCCCTCGACACGTTTTGCAAGGCCACACAAACTCCTCCTCTCCTGCTAGCTTTCCCTTTCCATCTCATAGATTCATAGATGTTAGGGTCGGAAGGGACCTCAATAGATCATCAAGTCCGACCCCCTGCATAAGCAGGAAAGAGTGCTGGGTCTAGATGACCCCAGCTAGATACTCATCTAACCTCCTCTTGAAGACCCCCAGGGTAGGGGAGAGCACCACCTCCCTTGGGAGCCCGTTCCAGACCTTGGCCACTCAAACTGGGAAGAAGTTCTTCCTAATGTCCAGTCTAAATCTGCTCTCTGCTAGCTTGTGGCCATTGTTTCTTGTAACCCCCCGGGGGCGCCTTGGTGAATAAATCCTCACCAATTCCCTTCTGTGCCCCCGTGATGAACTTATAGGCAGCCACAAGGTCGCCTCTCAACCTTCTCTTGAGGAGGCTGAAAAGGTCCAGTTTCTCTAGTCTCTCCTCGTAGGGCTTGGTCTGCAGGCCCTTGACCATACGAGTTGCTCTTCGCTGTACCCTCTCCAGGTTATCCGCATCCTTCTTGAAGTGTGGCGCCCAGAATTGCACGCAGTACTCCAACTGCGGTCTGACCAACGCCCTATAGAGGGGAAGTATCACCTCCCTGGACCTATTTGTCATGCATCTGCTGATGCACGATAAAGTGCCATTGGCTTTTCTGATGGCTTCGTCACACTGCCGGCTCATGTTCATCTTGGAGTCCACTAGGACTCCAAGATCCCTTTCCACCTCTGTGCCACCCAGCAGGTCATTCCCTAGGCTGTAGGTGTGCTGGACATTTTTCCTCCCTAGGTGCAGCACTTTGCATTTCTCCTTGTTGAACTGCATCCTGTTGTTTTCTGCCCACTTGTCCAGCCTATCCAGGTCTGCCTGCAGCTGTTCCCTGCCCTCCGGCGTGTACAGTTCTCCCCATAGCTTTGTGTCATCTGCAAACTTGGACAGAGTACACTTCACTCCCTCATCCAAGTCGCTGATGAAGATGTTAAAGAGTATCGGTCCAAGGACCGAACCCTGCGGGACCCCACTGCCCACACCCTTCCAGGTCGAGACCGACCCATCCACCACAACTCTCTGGGTGCGACCCTCTAGCCAATTCGCCACCCACCGGACTGTGCAGTCATCCACATCACAGCCTCTTAGCTTGTTCACCAGTATGGGGTGGGATACCGTATCGAAGGCCTTCCTGAAGTCCAGGTATACGACATCCACCCCTCCTCCTGTGTCTAGGCGTTTCGTAACCTGGTCATAGAAAGAGACTAGGTTGGTCAGGCACGATCTGCCCGCCACAAACCCGTGCTGGTTTCCCCTCAGCATAATTTGTCCTGCAGGGCTCTCACAAATGTGAGCCTTGATAATTTTTTCAAATACTTTACCAAGGATGGAGGTGAGACTGACTGGCCTATAGTTGCCCGGGTCCTCCTTCCTCCCCTTTTTGAAAATGGGGACCACGTTAGCCCTTTTCCAGTCCTCCGGGACTTGGCCCGTGCGCCACGAGCGTTCGAATATTCCCGCCAGTGGCTCTGCAATGACGTCGGCCAGTGCCTTCAGCACCGTCGGATGGAGCCCATCCGGGCCTGCCGACTTAAAGGCATCCAGTTCTTCCAAGTGACTGTGCACCATCTCAGGATCTACGCATGGAAGTCTGGCGCCTTGCTGCTGCCTCTCTACAACCCCAGTGAGAGACTTGTCGTGCCCCTCGCTTAGAAATAAATGTTTCATACACTTAAAGCTCTATAAAACTAGAGCCCACCAGTATATATATTCAATATATTTTTAATATATATATATATATATATAGTTTAAATAAAGTCTCTTGTCCACTTTCAAAACTTGATTTTTTTCCTGGTTTTTTGAAGGGGCAATAAATAAAGTAGAAAAGGCTGAACTGTTTTGCATATCTCTGTGGAAGAACGGTGAACATTTCTACTTTAGAGTTCCAGAAAGATCACTGTACAGAACAAAAGCTTATATACAATCACGTGTGCAATTTTAGTTGGCTGGGCCTTTTACTAATGCAAGATCTCCTCTTTGCCCAGAAGCCCCTTCTACTCTTGACCAAATCCTTCGGTCTCTTCAATTGCAAAAAGCAGCTTCTCTTTCAGCTGTTCATAGCTTTTATATGGCGGCAGATCCAAACGATTAAAGCAAGTATGACTTCTTGGTAACCAGGTTTCCTTGCCAACTTTTTCAATGCAGATCTCGTCCTGCTTTCCTGATGTTCCTCTCACCCTCCCTCCTTCTCACTCCTCATTTCATCACGATCAATAGACATTAATTGCACAGTGCTAAGCTGCTCACCAGGATGCTGAGATGCTCTGTCTTAATTTTCTGCTTTGCATTCCCTAAATAATGAAAAACACCTTGGGTTAAACAAAAACTTGAAAAGGATTCCCACTGCCTGGCGTGGCCGCCCAGCGCAGCGCTTCCTTGGGTAAGCCTTCTTCTATCCGCTCCCTCCGCTGCCTTGGTGAAAATGTAAAAATAAAAAATCTCAGCAAAGGAAAAAAAAATCTCTGCTGGAATTTGTCTGATCCCTGCGCGTGTCGAGGATGTTCTGTTCAAGGACAGCATGGCTCGATTCGTTAAATAACGTATTTCTAGCAAGAACGTGACAGAAGTGTTAGCACATCGCTGGGGGGGAAAAGCATTTTTCTGACTGATCATGTTGTCTTGCAATACAAAAGAAAGCCAGAATGCTTGTAACTGCATAATAACAATATCCATTCACTTATGAGAAAATAAAATCGCAGACGTGGCTTTTATACCGGTAGGATATTGGTTCATCTTTTTTCTACAGAGGTCATATCTGCATAAATATTAAAGTGAGGCAACACAGCGGGTGTCATCCCCTGCGCTTAAACTACATGCTGAAAGCCCTTTAAATGTTGGCACCCTGCTGAAGTTAGTGACCTTAGAATTATTAAGATGAATTATAATTGCTCAGAGCCAAGTACCAAGAGACAGTTCCTTCTTAACTTGCACACTACTTGAATTAGAAGTGTTTACCACTTATTATCATTTCCTCCATGAAACGTGTAGTTCAACATGAATACAGGCAAGAAGATTTATTATGAAAACATTCATGCTTATGAGAGCCTCGATGCTTGGGTACACTATGAAACCTGCACAAAACAGCTAGCAGCAGATTATTATTACCCAGGCATTGTAATTACCTATACATTATAATCAGATGTAAAAATCAGAGGGCAAATTTCTCATGAAGGAGAGAGGCACAGGATAGGGAGGATCACTTGCATTGTACATGCCTGGACGCTAATCACTGGTGCAAGAGTTACGTTCATCTCACTTGCTTCAAGATTACTTTAATACAGCGCCATTAGTCATATGCCAATCGCCGTGATATGAATTACACAAATCACGTTAACGTGGAGTTTAAAACCACACGCGTGTTTCCTACGTTGTGTTGTAATTCATTATAAATGAAACAGCAATTCATTCTCTCAGGCGGAAAGGAGAGGTCAAACCCACAGTATTCATTTTCATCTCCCAGAATGAAATGATTTGAGCTTTCCATTTACCTACACACTAAAAATGACTTTATTTGCTGTAGCTAAGTGATACAACTGGGATACAACTAGCAACTGCTAGTAATCCCATATATTTCCATCCTAAGATCCCAATTCTGCCATCTCAGGCTTATATATCTAAGCCTGTGAGCAGTCCCATTCAAATCAGTGGGGCAATATATGAGTTTAATGGTAAGCACTCGTACCAGTGTTTAGACAGCAGAGCCTGAACGCTGGAAAACAACATACTGGGTTTTTCCTCCCAGCCTAAGCCATTTTGTTGCATTTGTTGAACCTATTCAGACCTATTATGAGTAGTGTTTTGCATGTGTATAAAATGCAGATATAGAAAGAATATCTCTATGCTTATATATTTATATGTGCATGTGTGTGTGTGCGTGCATGCACACTATATATATATATATATATATATGTGTGTGTGTGTAGTGTGCGTGCATGCATGCACACATGCATATATATAGAATATATATATGTGCATGCACATATGCACATATGCGTGAATATATATTCACACACACATATACACACACACACACACGGCTGTGAAGCTACACCCAGGCTATGCTGTGTCTTCCTCTCTTCATGCTGATTGAAGCTTCAGGAAGGGGATGAGAAGAGTAATCAGTTGATTCAGGAGTTGAACCCTAGGGCTAGACACGGCACAAGATTTGAGTCCTGCCACACTTCTCTGTTGGGCGACGCAGCCACATGCATGTGGAGTTACATGCCTGGACACTACCCGGTGCTGCAGACTATCTGCAGGGCGAAGGGCGGGCTGGGTCACTGAGCTGACCCCTCCGGTATTTCCAGCGGTCTGAAGAGATTATAAGAGAAACGTGTCCTTCAGGCTGGGAGCCGTGGTATGGCGAAGGGAAGCATTTCCTGCCCGAATGCAAGGTGGTGCCTGTATTCCCGGGGTTGCCCCAGGTCTAGGGTGGGATGAAGGCCCCTCCTCTTCCCTGTAATTAGAAAATGCCAGGAGGGGAAGATGCTTCCCCTGGTTTGAAACCTCGTCCACCACAGCCCTGGGAAGTAACTCTCCAGGGAGTGTGAGTTTGGGAGGTTGTTCTGTTACCTATTATTTTAATCTGTCTTTATTTTTATCTGGTTTTACTGTAAGCTGCTTTGAGCTGTTCTTACGGAGGGCAGCGAATACATCTCATACACAGATAAATGAGCTTTGCCCCCCCGGCCCCGGTTATGCTATTTCAGCTCACTGTTCTGGGGGCTCTTGCTCGACTTCAACACCAGCAAGACTAAGAAGCTGGGAGGACAGGACTCCCTGCCCATTAATGGTGTTGATACTGTGTCTTGATGCACTTTACTTCACCCGACTCAAGCCAGCCTTTGCTTATGGAGAGGGCAATCCTTGCTATGGGATGCTGAACAGCTTGTCAGAGCTTCCCCGGGATCACAGCCACTTCCATCCCCAGTGCTTTGGCAATACACAAAAGCAGTTCCTGGAGTTATCCAAGACCATGGTGCGCTTGTCCTGGTGCCGAGGGTGCAAGAGGACCGCAGGTAATCCTGGCAGGTGCTTGTGATGTCCTGCTCCCAGATGCAGTTCCTCTTGATACTCTGGTGTTGCTGGTCTGGCCAGGGAGCCTGGTGGGGAGAGCGACTTGCTCTTTGAATGTGGAGGAGATGGACTCTGATGCCCAACAGAGCGGATTTGGGAACCCCATGTGTGTACTATATGGCTCACCTCATCTGTCCCGTCCGGCAGAGTCGTGCGGCAAGAAATCCAAGCATCTCTGGGACATCAGTCCCCTTCCCGGGAGAAGAGGGTCTGCTTGAAGACGCACGATGGAGAGCACCAATGCAACAGGCATTTCTGGTTCAGCGGTCCGCACCTGTACTCCTCATTGCCCCCTGCCTGCCGTCGCCATCTGTGATGCACAGGGATAATTCTGCTGCTGCTTGCCCTTCAGCAAATCCAGTCTTGTGATATGAGGAAAATGCTCATCTAGAGCATGAGGCTTGCAACTAGGGGAGGAAGAGCTCAAGTCTGTAGGTAACTCAGCTCTTCCTGTGAGCTGTGGGACCCTGCTGACGGAGGGGACGGGCGTGGAGGCGCCGTAACTTGCAGCAGATGCTGCCCCAGCTGGAAAGCAGGGGAAGGCAGAGGTGGCTTATTTATGACTGCACACTTGCAAAGAGACCCATGCAGAATCAAGCAGCTGAGGAGAGGACAACAGAGAAGCTGGGGAAATAATTGCATGCACCAAGATGGCAGTTCAGAGATTTGCCACTGATCATGGGAGGGCTGCCCCTCGGGGCAAGCTTGTAAATGAGACTGATGCCGCGTTTAGGCTCACGCGTCCCTCACGATAGCCAGGGGCTGATTCAGCTAATGATACCTCCTTTGTCCTGTGCGTCTCTAGATCAAGCAGTGCAGATAATTATGAATTATTATATGGGCATTCAGTCTCAGGGCAAAATTTGCATAGCTAAGTGTATGCCTGTGGGTGATGTGGTTTCATGCTCAATAATTAAGTACATTTCTGCAGTGGGAAGTGAGGCAGAAAAAGGGTAGAAGCCACTCCTCTCTTCCATCATTTCCCTGCTCATGGACCTGTAAGGCGCCGTAATGAGGCAGGAGCTACTGCTGGCACATGAGGAGGTCGCCGGGGATTTTAGAGGTCTTGGAGCAGGGGAAACGCGAGGTCCTGGCAAAGCGATTGCATGCCTCCAAAGCAGCGGGGCTAAATTGCTGTAGCCAAGCCCGTGTGTGTATCTGGGAGAGGAATCTGGTCCACTCCATGCAAGCAAAGTCGCACAGCTCCATGGGGACCTATTTAAATATCTTTTAAGGTACTGCCTGGGGTCTCACAACCTAAAAAGGTTAGCTTGAAGAGCTCACTTTCATTTAAAACATCCCTTCTCTTACTTCCAGGATCAATACCCAGCTTCCAGAAGGAAAGTTCAAAAACAGCATCATTTCATCAGCATGATGTGGGAACCGAAGGGGGATTTTGCCATTTACCCTTTCTAATATCCTTCAGCAGGATTGCTGCGTGGGGGCTGCGGTTCAGGATGAAGGAGCTGATTAGCCAGGGGACGGGGGAAGGGAGCAGGCCTCTGGACCGCTCTGACGGACTAAACATCCTTTTCATGCCACACTGCTATCTTGCAGTGGGAAAGGCAGGTCAAGCATGAGCGCACGAGGCACAGAACTGGCACGAAGCTCAGCCACTGACCAGCCTTGTGGCCTTGGGCATGTCATCTAGTCACTATGGGTCTCAATATACCCTTTGTTAAAAGCGGCGTCATACCCCTTACTTCATGGAGTGTTAACCTAACCTTGTGGGAAGTGCGCTTTGAGATCCTCAGCTGGGTGTAAAGTGCAAGCAGTTGCTGTTATAGTTCCCATTATTCCTATTATTAGTATCATCAACACCAGAAAATGGGTGGGTCAAGCTTAACTCAGTGAGCTGTCCCCATTATCCACCTAGCACCAAAGCAGCCGGTCTCTCTGCACGCAGGCATTTCAATAAGAAAGGCCAAACATTGTGGGTCTGAACCAGGTGGATCGGGGCTGAAGGTGAAGGGTAAGGAGAGCAAAATATGATCCGCCCAGTTTAGACAGGGCTTTGCACCGACCAGTCAGATACAAACCCAAGCCCCTTCTAGTAACTTCCAAGGAGGCATCACATGTGAGGACTGGCAAAGGCAGGGCAGTGGTGAGTAGATTTGATTGCAAGAGCAGCCTAGCTCAGAAAAGATATTATTACTTGCAGCATTGATGTTTCCTATAATGGGAGACAAGGCAGTGGCACAAAGGTCCTGGACACCCATCACAGTGGACCTGGGATGGAAACATCTCATGCCTATGTACCACTAAGGAGGAAGAGGGGGATAGTGGGTCCTTATTAGCAAAAGTATGTGGGTCTCTATATGCTTTTCCCATTGCATGTTCCCCTGATAAGGACAGAGGACGATAGTAACTTTTTGTTTCTGGAGAGATAGGACTCAGACTACTATCGACAGCATGGTACAAATCACCGAACATTTCACATAAGGAGAGAAAAGCTAACGTTTCACGTTAACTCCCTTAGGAGTGTTTAAAATTGTCACCCTTGAAGGTTAGATATACAATTATGAATGCAATTATGAAAAATTTAACTAGATGCTTTCCCTCTCCTAATGAGGATATTTCTTCAGTGTCTCTTTTCCTAGACTGCTAGAGACAGTCTTTGAAAGTCTTTGTTAAAATTAATTTAATAACTGCAGTCTGAAGCCTAGAGCTGTCAAACCAAAATTATGGAACAGGAGAAGGAAACAGAGGAAAAACATGTCATCCTGCCACAGCAAGTCAGATCCCTCTTTGTGCAACTAGACTCGTTATAACACACTGTACATTTTACTCGTGTCACCAAGACTGAATACTACCGTACAAGGCAGGTACTGCAAAGACTCTGCCATTGCTGTAGCTGAGGCGGAGGCAGCGTGTCGAGGCCGCCTCAGGCCCGCTCCGACACCCCGCGGCACCGACACGATGGAGGCCGGGTCTCTGCACAGCCGCAGGAGCGGGGGTGGGGGGGGCAGGAGCAGCCCGGTGTGTCCGGTCCGCACTCCAGAGCTGCCCCCGCCCCCGCGCAGACACGCGGCCCGGCTGAGAGAGGGTCGTCCTCGGCTGCGAGGGGTTGCCCACGGGTGTTTGTACGGGGGGTTGGGGTGTAGATATGCACATATACACTTTACACGTATACACATACGTGTGCATGTCAGTATACATACATGGAAAGAGTGCGTTGGCAGTGCACATACACTTCTGCCTGTTTGCGCACACCTGCATGCACACACGCAGTATGCACCTGCAGGCACGCTGTACCCTATGTGCTACAGGTGCACTGTGTGTATACACCTACACATGCAGATGTGTGTGCATGCATGTACATACACACACACACACACATGTGCATGCATGTACGTGGCTGCATGGGCTCACACACCGAGTGAGTGAGTAGGGGTGGGAGTCAGTCTACTATTTTTCATAATGAAAAACTGAGTGAAATTAGTTGTGAAAAGCAGGTGGCACAAAACTCAGGCCAGTTGCAGACGGGCGCCTGGAGCCGAAACAGGCTGAGAAACCCCCGTGCTAGGTACAGGAAGCCACGATGATCGCTTTCTCTACGGCATCTTCAATAGCACCTGGGTATATTTTTCATGCCTGTTAATGGGGACTGATTTCAGACATGCTCCAGTGAAGACATTAAGTAGGACTGAAATTGTCTCCTTGTTTCATTCAGCGTAGGCCTAAAGGCCTCAAGTTGCAGTTAGTTCGTTACTGAACAAACTGCCGGTTTTCAGGGAGTCTCCAGCGCTCGACGCTCCTCACCTCCCGCTCCAGCGCTCGGCGCTGTCTCCCCCGGGCACTGACGCTCCTGGTTATGCCTCTGGCTTTGCTTACACAAAAAGTTGAACCAGTTTAACTCTGGTTTACTCAATCTGGTCAGTTTAAGTAGTGCACACCAATTCACAGGTGGTTTTCTTGGTGTAGCTTGTGTTGATAACTTTAAAACCAATTTTATTTAAATAGGCACAATATCTGGCTAGGTGAGGCCTGAAACATTATTTCCCACACCCTTTGCATGGTCATGCATGCCCATAGGAAAAGAAAGGAGAAAGTGCTTGATGAAGTTATGGAACCACTTTGATTCCAGTTAATTTACTACATATCTGCTCCCTGACATAGGAAGTTGCTTGGCTTCCCTTTCTAATAGGATCTATTCATTTAGCAATAGCAGTTGTAATTATGCTTTAAAAATACTGACAGTAAAATCTGATTTCACATGCTCCTGCATTTTGGGGGAGGGGAAAAATCTTGACTAGAAACTCTCACTTCTTGAATGAAACTTCCCATGCTTCAAAGCTAAACAGAATTATTGAAAATTAGGGTTGGAAGGGACCTCAGGAGGTCACCTAGTCTAATGCCCTGCTTGAAGCAGGACTACCCCCAACTATATCACCCCACCAAGGCTTTTAAAATTTCCAAGTGAACATAAGTAATAGGTTTAGTTGCCAAAAATGAGTCCAGTAAGGCAGTCATTTTAGTACCGTAGTGTATATGAATCATTCTGTTCCTGTTAACCTGAACGTGTAGGAAGAATTATATGTATCAGTCTTCTTTTGTTCAATAGAAACCAAAAGACTTATCTAGGCAGAGTTGTGGTGGGGGATATTTATTCTAGTTTTTGCTATAATTTTAAATCTTCCAATTTGAATGTTGTATCACTGGGATTTTTACCTTTAAATGGGTAAAGTAGTGTCATGAAATACTGTATGATGCACACCCAAAGAGAAGGTACAATGTATTTTAAGGTTGGGAAATTATATTAGAGCAAATAGGAGCAAAAGTGCCTAGCCAAACCAATAATTACCCTTCCATGAATACTAGGTTCTGTTTCTCACCTGTCTAAACTCTTTCCTCTGGTGAGATAGTTTCATCTTTTTACATTAATCTTGGGATTTAGTATGGGATAGTTTTAAAATTGCTCTTCTGTGTAAAGTTAAGACTAACAGTCCCGATTTCCTCAATGCTGAAAAAAGCCCTTCTTCTTCCTGATTTACACACTTAGAAACGTGTTTCTGTTTTAACACTGATTGATGGAGGTTGGGTGTTTTGCTTTTGTTTTGGCGAGTCTCTGCTCTTACATTGGTATGTGGTATCATAACTGATAGGTGATTTCCCTTGCGGAGTGGGGGGCGGGGTTCCAAAGAGGAAATCATCCACTACGAATGCTTTGAGCTTGATTCAGTACTCTGTAAAGTCAGTGAAAAGACTCCCATTCATCTCAGTGTCAATTGGATCGGATCCTTAAAATGGCTTTTCTTGGGGAAACAAGAAAGATTAAAAATAGATTTAAAAAAATAAAAAACGACAGATTAAAAATAGAATGAAAAGTTTTGACGTTTAAGCTGCTAGTTCAGGTCTAGTAAAGGCTGGTAGGGAATAAAAGTCATAACTGTTTGGGAACCTTTTGGCCTTTTTGAAGATAGGCTAGTATGATTTGTGGTGGAAAAGCATCAAACCCTGCTTTCCAGCTTTTCTTGTGCTGTTTTCAAGGTTGCTTTGAAGACTGTTTGTTGGCTCTGTTAGTATCTTTGGAAATGGTGATTTGTATTGGACATGGAACTTCTGTAACTCTTGGAAAGGATTTCTAAATGTATTGTCTACAGAACTAACCGTGGGTATTTTTAGAGTCCAAAATGTGAACTCATTCACTAATTGAGAAATTAACTTTTTTTTCTTCTTCTTTCAGCGCTACGACTTGTTGTGAAGCATTTACAGCTGCTCCACTTATGCATATTTTCAAACAGGCAGGATCTTTTGAAAACGATACCTAATGTTATATTATTAAAATGGCTATCCATACAAGGCAGAGAGTGTAAAAATGAAAATGCTGACAGGTATTTTTTAATCTTTTGAGATTTTAACTAACATTTCATTGATATTTATGTTTTATTAATTATCTCTGTAAGCAAATATAAATTGATGTATTATGCATCTTCTAGACAAGGGTTGCTCAATTTCCATCCCCTGGGCCAAATGCAGCCCCATGGAGCCATCACATCTGGCTTGTGGGGTCCCCATGGGTCTGGGGAATTGGCAGCAAGCGAGTGGTGGCCATGAACACAGCCTCCCCACCACTTCCCCTGCCAAATCCCCAAGCCCCAGTACCTGCATGGCTGGTCTGAGCCAAGCTATGCCTCTTTCCCCCGTGGGCCTGGGCCACGTTCCCCCACTTCGGGATCAGGGTTGGACCGTGTCCCCTTCCTTTCCTGCAGGGCCGGGTTGGGCCAGGCCACGCACTCTTTCCCTCCCTACGGGGTCACCTGGCTAGCCTTCTTTCCCTCTTGACAAGGATGGGTCAAGCTCCTTTCCCCATCAGGGCTGTGTTGAAGCCAGTTTGTCCCCCACCTGGCCAGATGGTGCCCACCCACGTGCCAGAGCAGGAACACCTGGATCCAGCCCATGAATGTATTGGCCACTGGCAGCCTGGCCTGCTGTGTTGGGGCTGCACTGTACTATCGGTGGTCCATTAAACCAATTTTAAAGAAACGAGTCATGGAATCACAGATTATGCGATCATAATTTTATCACTACTTTATATTTTCCTTTCAAAGGAAAAACTAGAAGTACTCTGTGACAGGCTCACAGCCGCAGGGGCTGCCATGACGCCCCTAGCGGCCTTGCTGCTCCTGCCTGGCTCCAGCTCTAATGTCACTCTCTCTTCATTGTTCACCAGCCGTGCCTCGCTCTTAATATTACAGGTTGATTCAAGGAGGCTGCTAGCAGGCCTTAGAGTGAGCCCGAATCCAGTAAGTTTCCCCTGGGTCTGAGGCCCCATTGGCCGCTATCCAGACATCCAACCTTGGTAGGTTCCTCTCGGCCTGACTACAGGTG
Source organism: Alligator mississippiensis (assembly GCF_030867095.1). Lineage (NCBI taxonomy): Eukaryota > Metazoa > Chordata > Crocodylia > Alligatoridae > Alligator > Alligator mississippiensis. The sequence goes on from NC_081824.1 coordinate 475,533,845, forward strand.
CCCTACAGGACCTAGCCTTAAGGGCAAACGGTGTGGTTCCTTTTCCTCCCCTACTCCACGCCCTAAGCCTCAGAGATGTTCTCCCTTTGATTTTCCTTCTTATGCACTCTGCCCCCTTGAGCTCCCAGACCCCTCCCCTGCCCAGCCCTGGACACAGGTGGCTCTGGGCCTCTTGGACCTCGTGATCTGGGTCTCAGCCTTTTTTCAGTTCTGGGACCCCTCCCTGGGTCCCACCCTCAGTGTGAGGGCTCCTGGGATACTGGCTCTCTAAGCAAGCCTTGAGTCTGCACCCCCAGGGTTCAAGGCTAAACATAAATCAATAAGAAACATCACCGCTGTCTGTGTTAATTATTTGTACGTCCTTCGATGAGGAGAGATGACAATCCTGACTAAAGTTCTGTTGTAGCAGATGCTGTACAAATGCAAATAAAGACTTAGGGTGCGTGTAGATTAAATGAAAATTCCCTTTTATGTCGACGCAACTGCATTTGTCACTATGGCCTGTTTGTTAGTTCTTATCCTGAAAAGATATAGTCTGAAAAAGCTCCATTTGTATTCGAAGGCCAAGTCTGTGTGTGCATAGTTTTCGACAAATGAGCTGTTAAACTCAGTAAGACTATTAGCGCATGAGGCTAAATGTTTGCATAATCATTTGCAGAAGTGGGGTGTGAAACTAGTTTTACAAATATACAGCAAAGCTAAGGCAGGTCTTACCTTTAAAGCCGCTAATCAGTCTAGTATTATGACCTCATTTGCTTAGCTAGAGTAAACCAAACAAAGGAAATGAGACTTAATAGATACAGCATGGGATCCTGGAGTTTTTACAGGTTAGTTTTATTTTGGTACTGTTTGTAGGCCACATTAGCCCACTGATTGCACTGGTTGTTGTGCAAACACACATGAGCTTCATGCTGATAAATTACAATTTTAAGCCTTGGGACCGTTCTCTTTCTCTCTTGGTTGGAGGATTTGGACCAAAAAGGAAAAACGCAGGGAGGGGGGACTTTGGGGAAGTGATTGAACAGAACAAAATCTGAAAAACGATTCTGCAAGAATATCTTCTTTTACCACCTGTCATGATGTAGAAATAGGCAAGAGGTCAGTTTGGCTTTTAAATTCAGGAGCAGTGTGTAGGTCTGGGATGAAAAAAAACACCCCATTTCTTCCACCTGTTCCCTTATATACTAAGCAAATCTGATTTAGAGAAAGAAGGGTTTTGTTTTTACGAAAACTGCACTTAACCTTGACCTGGCAATCGCATAGCATCATAGCTCTTAACTTATTTGACTATTTGATTACTGTAACTTTTAAAAAAATGAAACATCTAGGAATTAAGAACTGTAAAGTAATAGGTAGTGTGTTATTTTATCATCTCAGGTTCAAGCAGGACAGTTTCAGGAAAGTATGACTTGAGAGAGGCAGCCAGACAGACAATCCAAATGCTTCAGTTGGCAGGATGAAGTGATATGCTAATGTAAGAGAAAAGGTGGGTGTACAATGGCAAGGAAATAAATACCCGTTAAAGGGATGGGAGGTCTAGGACAGTGGTTCTCAACTTTTTTTGTACCAGGACCTATTTATGAAGATCAGTGGCCAGTCCCCACCTGCCTTCCCCCAGCCCTCCTAAAGGGAGCCCCCAGCTGCCCCTGTGCCATTCGGGCCGAAGTCCCGCAGTTCGTGCGGATTTCAGCGGAGAGAGTCCAGCCCCAGCACAGGCTGGAGGGAGGAGGGGAGGCCTGTGGCGGCCCCCCCTGCCCTGGTCTGGGGCTGCCATGCCTCACCAGGCAGCCTGGTCACGGTCCGTCCAGCCCGTCCCTCAGCAGCGTCTCCCAGTTGCTCTGCCCATACAAGTATGAGCACCAGCCCAAGTGCCACCAGCCCACCTATGCAGCTCTCCCCGATGCCGCCTCCTCTTGCTGAAGGGGCAGGCGCCTACCCCTCCCGTCCCCCCTGCCCTGATGCAGCCTTGACGCCCGGCTATCTTCCCCCATATCTGGCAGGTACCCATCCCCCCTGCCCACGCACACACAGTCCCCAAGTCCCGGACCTCCAACCCCCACTGATCATACACTTACCTGCATCCAGCTATTGGTGCTACTCCCAGGACCCTGCCTGGGTGCATGCAGGCCATGGGGATGTGTGTGCAGAGACACACGTGTGCCTGCTGCCTCCAGTCACCCAAGCAGTGACTTGCAGGCAGGCTGGAATGAAGGTTGTGTGTCTGGGGAATGACAAGCTAGATGTGTGTGGGCTAGCTCGGAAGATGACAGTGGGAGAGATTGGGGGTGGAGGGGAAGAGGTGGGAGAGGTGGATTCTTTGCTAGTGAGCTTCCCTGGGAGTCAGGCAGCGTGGGATAGCTAGGATCTTCCTGCGAGCCCAGCTGTAAGTGTTCGGATTCAATGCTGGCAAGCATAATAAATATTGTTATAGCGTTTTGATGATAGTGTTAGAGCACGGGTGCTCAACTTCTGGTCCATGGGCCAATTGCAGCCTGTGGAGCTATGATATTTGCCCCATTGGGCTCCCCACAGTTGGGAAATTTGGCAGTTTCTCACCTGTCTAAACTCTTTCCTTCGGTGAGGCACCCCCTCCCCCCCCCGTTGCCTTTGGATTGGTTTCTTGTCATGCCCCTACCTTTCCTCCCTCCATGGGCTTCGATCGGGGCTGGCCAAAAATCCCTGTTCATGCTGGATCAGGACTGGGCTGTGCCCTAGCCCGCTCTGGACAGCTGGATGGGGCCCTGTCATGAACTCCTTGGGCCCCAGACTGGAACCACTGACTGCGTACTGCTTGCATGTGGATTGGGCACTGCCCATCCATCTCACCAGACAAAAAGGTTGATCACTCTTTGTTAAGAGTGGTGTTTTAGCTGTGATGATCCAGGAAGTATGCAAAAGGCAGGGATTTTTTGGGTGTGGTGACTTTTATTGGACCAACTGCATGGTTGGAATTAAGTTAGATAAGCTTTCAAACACAAGATTCATAAATTAATAGATTCATAGATACTAGGGTTGGAACGGACCTCAACAGATCATTGAGTCCGACCCACTGCCTAGGCAAGAAAGAGTGCTGGGATCAGATGACCCCAGCCAGATGCCTATCCAGCCTTCTCCTAAAGACTCCTAAGGTAGGGGAGAGCACCACCTTCTCTGGAAGCCCATTCCAAATTTTGGCCACCCTTCCCGTGAAGAAAGTTTTCCTGATGTCTAGCCTAAATCTGCTCTCTGTCAGTTGTGACCATTGTTCCTTGTTACCCCAAGAGGCATCCTGGTGACCAGAGCATCTCTGGTTCCTTGCTGCGCCCCCCCTAATGAATTTGTAGTTGGCCACAAGATCACCTCTCAGCCTTCTCTTGTGGAGGCTGAAGAGGTCCAGAGCCTGTAAACCCTTCACCGTACAAGTGGCTCTCCTCTGGACCCTCTTGAAGCTGTCCGCATCCTTCTTCAAGTATGGCGCCCAAAACTGGACGCAGTACTCCATCTGGAGTCTGACCAGTGCCGCATAGAGGGGAAGTGTCACCTCCTTGGTTCTAGTTGTCATGCATCTGCTGATGCACGATAAAGTGCAGTTAGCTTTGCTGATGATTTCGTCACACTGACGACTCACGCTCATCTTGGAGTCCGCTAGGACTCCGAGATCCCTTTCCGCTTCTGCGCTGCTGAGAGGGTCATTTCCTAGCCAGTAGGTGCGCTGGATACTTTTACGTCCTAGGTGCAGTACTCTGCATTTGTCCTTGTTGTACTGCGTCCTGTTGTGTTCAGCCCACTTTTCCAACCTGTCCAGGTCTGCCTGCAGTCATTCCCTACCCTCCAGAGTGCTTACTTCACCCCACAATTTGGTATCATCTGCAGACTTGCACAGAGGACACTTCATGCCCACATCCAAGTCACTGATGAAGACACTGAAGAGTACAGGTCTGAGGACTGAGCCCGGTGGGACCCCACTACCCAGATCCTTCCAGGTCGATACCGACCCGTCTGCTACCACTCTCTGGGTGCGACCCGCAAGCCAATTTGCCACCCACCAGACCGTGTAAACATCTAAGTCACAGCCTCTTAATTTATTTAAGAGAGTGGGATGATATACCGTATCGAAGGTCTTCCTAAAATCCAAAAAAACAACATCCACCTCTACTTCTGCATCAGCATTTTGTGACCTGGTTATAAAATGAAACCAGATTAGTCAGGCATGATCCACCTGCTACGGATCAATGCTGGTTGCCCTGCTGCATTATTTTTCCCGCTGGACTCCCACAAATTTGATCCTTAATAATCTTTTCAAAGACTTTTCCAAGGATGGAGGTGAGGCTGACTGGCCTATAATGACTTGTATCCTCTTTCCTCCCCTTCTTGAAAATGGGGACCACGTTGGCCCTTTTCCAGTCCTCTGGGACCTGACCCGAGTGCCACGAGTGCTCAAACAGCCGTGCCAATGGTTCTGCAATGACACCGGCAAATGCCTTCAGTACTCTCGGATGCAGCGCATCTGGGCCTGCTAACTTAAACACATCCAGTCCATCCAAGTGACTCTGCACCACGTCAGCGCTGACAGTTGGTAGGCTGGTATCCCTCTGATCCCATCTAAGAACCTGTTAGGAGACTGATCTTGACCCTTGTTCAAGGACACTGAGGCAAAAAACTCATTGAATAGCTCAGCCTTGTCCCCCCTGTCTGTCACTAATTGCTCGTGTTTCTTCAGTAGGGGTCCTGTGCTGCCCTGCGCCTTCGTTTTGCTCCCTACATACCTGACAATAGACTTCTTGTTGTCTTTAATTTGTGTTGCCAGCCTCAGCTCTGTAGTTGCTTTGGCCTTTCTAACTGCCACCCTGCAAGTGCAGGCCAAGTAGATACACTCCTCCTTGGTAGCTTCCTCCTGCTTTCACCACCTATATGCCTTCTTTTTTTTTTTGCCCTTAGGCTCTTCTGGATGTTTGTGTTTAGCCAAGGAAGTTTTTTGGCCCCTTTCTCCCCTTTCCCTCGCACTGGGATCATCTCCCTCTGTGCCTGAAGGATCACTTCCTTTAGGAACGACCACTCTTCCTGGACTCCCATCTTGCCAATACTCCTCTCCTGCAGTGCATCGCTGGTTAAACTGAGCACACTGAAGTTAGCCTTCCTAAAGTCAAGCACCTCCATCCTATTATTATCTTACCCACTCGACGCCGTATGATAAATTTGATTGAGTGAGTGGTGGTCACTGTCCCCAAGGTGACCACGAATCTGTAGCTCCCCTACCAGGTCATCCCCCATAGCCAACACCAAGTCCAGTGGGACCGTATACTTCCTGCGTTAGGTGAGCGGTTGGATTTGGCTGACTGCTCTTCCCAGCAGATGTCAGGGTAGTTTAGGTCCCCCATGACAACCATGTCCCTAGACTGTACGGCCTCTGAGAGCTGCTGCAAGCATTCCCAGTCTAGCTCTGCTCCTTGATGTGGTGGTCTGTAGCAGACCCCCATCACCAGGTCCCTTTCCCCTTGACCTCCATGTGTCCTCACCCACAATGCTTTAAGTTTCTCTTAAGACTCCCTTCTGTGCACTCACCTGAACACGGTCTGAAGCCAATGATGCTGATGCGCAGTTCAGACTCCTCCTGCTCTCCCTTCAACTAAATAGGGATGGGAGAAAACCCCTTCCCACTTCCCTACAGCTGGCCCAGGTCACCTTATTGCTGCTGCTGGCTCCTTACCACTGAACAGGAGCCAAGGGCACACGCATGCTTGCTTCAGCATCCCAACTAAAAGTCAAATGCTGTAGGGGAGACCAGAACTCACAACCTTGGCATCATTTCCCAGTGTTGCTTTATAAGTACCACATGCTAACCCACTGCACCACCAGAGCTGAGCTGAAAAACTTTTTGTCACTATTTTAGAGCATTTGTTTAAAGTAATTGTATCTCTGCTGTTGGCTTTTGGATTTAATAAAGACATTTGAACTGAATTACTGACACGCTCAATCAAATTCTAACAAGATACAGGGCGCATCTACATGTGTCACTATGGCAACTTTACTGTGCTGTGTGTGTGGCACATGATTATTTTTAGCCGCTACTTCACCGTAGTGGCGCGCTATACCAGGGGAGTGTGTTGCAATGGGGATGTAGCTGCTGTTTGCATGTAGATGCCCATGGATGCTACATCGCCAATTTTGTTTCTTATACTGCTATTTTTCCAAATGTTTCTAATAAATCAGAGAAAACTAGGGTTGAAAGGGGTTCCAGTAACTCATCTAGTCCAACCCCTTGCTAAAAGCAGGACCATCCTTAATTTGATCTTGCCAGAGATTTGTTGAGCCAGGCCTTAAAATCCTCCAAGAGTCCACCACCCTCTAGATAAGCCGTCCCAGCACTTCACCAGTCTCTTAGTCAGAAAGTTTTTCCTAATGTCCAGCTTGTTCACATCCCTTCTGTAGTAGGGGGCACAAAACTGAGCACAGTACGCCACATGTAACCTCACCGGTGCAGAAAAGTGGGGAATAATGACTTCCCTCAGTGCTGACAACACTCCTACTAATGCAGCCCAGTATGCTGTTAGCCTTCTTGGCAACAAGCACACACTGTTGGCACCTATTCAGCTTATTGTCCGCTGTAACCCCCAGGTCCTTTTCTGTGGAGCTGCTGCTTAGCCAGTTGGTCCCACGCCTGTAGCGGTGCATGAGACTGTTCTGTCTTAAGTTCAGGACTTTGCACTTCTTCTTCTGGAGCTTTCCCTTCTTCCCCTGCATGGCTGGTTTTGGGCCTGGCCATTCTTCCTTCCATGGGACTGCCGTGGGGACGGGCATGCCCCCAACCTGCCGCTGTAGTGGGGCCTTGTCAAGCCCCTTGGGCTCGGGTTGAGGCTGACAAAGCCCCCTTTCTGCGCTGTCTTGGGGCTGGCGTGCCCCCTGCCTCCCTCTGCACAGATGGATGGGGCCCTGGCATGCCTTTGTTTAGAGCGATGTTTGAGCACCCCGTGGTTTGAGCACCCGTTTGTGTAGAGTTATGTTCTACCTGTGATGATCCAGGAAGTATGCAAGAGGCAAGGATTTTTGGGTGTGATCACTTTTATTGGACCAACTGAATGGTTGGAATTAAGTTAGACAAGCTTTCAAACGCAAAACGTTCTTTGTCAGTGTTTTAGAGCAGTTGCTTAAAGCAGGTGTTGTCAACCTGGGGTATGCCTACCCCTGGAGGTAATTTGAAAGGTCCCAGGGAATGTACAGGGGCGGGCGCAGATGTAGCACACCTGCTGCCTCACAGGAGCAGGGCCAGGGCGGAGGGAGAGCGGGGCCCACAGAAGCTGCGCTGCCGCTACTCTGCCACTCACCGTGCCCCTGCTCTGTCTGGCCCTTGCCCCCCCCCGCCATGTCTGACCGCTCGCCACCCCCACCTGCTCCGCATCCGGCTGCTCCCACCCCCCGGGGGTACACTTTTTAGTCACTATATATCTGCTCTTGGCTTTTGGATTAATTAAAGACATTTTAGCTGAGTTCCTGACACACTCAATCAAACTCTACTACAACATGCAATGTTGTTCTGGCTTTTGAAGACTTTGCCCAGAAAGCTGTGCTTTTTTATTAATTGCTGATCATTTTACAGCTTTTAGAGAAAAAGGAAATTAGTTAAGCTCTTTCTGAGTAGTGAGATACTCTTATGTTTATTAAAAACTTAATGAACTTTGGGACAATAACCAAATAATACCTTTAAAATATTTTTTTAAGTTATGAATTTATATTAGGGGTGTACCGATAGAGATTTTTGGGGCTGATATCGATAGCTGATATTTAAGGAGGCATATTGGCTGATACCGATCTGGTTTCCGATACAGCTACCTCCAGCTGGTTAAGTCCAGTCTGGTGGAAGGGGAAGGAGAAGGAGAAGGGGAAGGGGAAGGGGCGTTGCGGGGGTGCAGATCAACGCCGCCTATGGTGAGGGAGGAGGCAGAGGGAGGTGCTGCCCAGGCGGGGTGGAGGGGACGGAGCCACGACTCGTGATGAGGGGCCGGCTGTCACTGCTGCTTGCAACCCGGGAAGGCACCGGGGGGACATGTGCCCCCCTGGATCTGTGTGGGACGGGGCAGGCTGCAGCCAGGACCGCGTGGGGCTCTTCTCGGCAGGGGCTAGGCTTGGAGTGGGTGCCGGCAGCGCTGGGAGGATGCTGCATCCAGCCCAAATTTTGCCAGGGCTCTGCTTCCAGCGCCACCACCGCCAGCCACTCGGTGCAGCCCTGGCTCAACGCCCCACCTCCACCCACGCACCAGGAAAACCTGGGGCTGCATTGGGCTGCTGGCAGCGGTGGCACTGGGAGCACAGCGGTGGTGAAATTTGGGCTGGATGCAGCATCCTCCCAATGCCACCGACACCCTCTCCGAGCCCAGCCTCCACCGAGAAGAGCTCCACGCAGCCCGGGCTGCAGCCCACCCTGCCGTGCACAGATCCAAGGGGCACACCCCCCCCGCCCATGCCCTCCCAGAGTGCAAGCAGCAGTGGGAGCCGCCTCCCCCCACCACAAGCTGGAGCTCCCCCTCTCCACCCTGCCTGGACAGCGCCTTGCCCCGCCCCCTCCATCACCAGCGGGAGCCTTGATCTGCCCCCAACATGCCCCTTCCCTCCCCTTACACCACACCAGACTTGCCAGCTGAAGGCAGCTCTCCACGCTGCCAGATGTGCTCCTTGCTTCCTGAGTGCTGTGCTTCGACCGCGCATAGCACAGGCATTTATCAGCCAAATTATCAGCCCCATCGGGCCGATATCCGATACAGCCAGTTTTCTTTCTACTGGTACCGATCCGATATCAGACCAAGGTATCAGTGCACCTCTAATTTATATGATTGCTCACAGTGCTGCTAAGTGGTGCAAATCACAAGCTCTCTTATTGTACCTGTAGGCTTTCATATATGACTGCAAAGTTGCTAACTTTTCTTATATACAAAAAACTAGAACTCTGGGTTCCAAAATGATACCTTTTATTAGACCAACTGGAAAATGGCAAGAAAACTGTCCTTTTCTGCAGGCTTTCGGGATCAAAGTCCCTTCGTTAGGCTCTGGGAAAAGAGTAGATGTTACAAGATGGTAAAACGTCCCCATAGGTAGGAAAGAAACTTCATTTTTGCACAGAGGGAGCTGAAGATGGAGGGCCGTCCCTCTGGGTCCTTGAGAACGTCTTTGTGAGCTGTGCTGAGTAGCTCTTTGATGTGTAGGAACTTTTCTTATAACCTTTCAAGTAAAAATGCGAATTAAACAGATGCTTGGCTTGCATGTTAACATCCTATTTGTCAAAGTTGTAGTTCTTGTGCTGCTCCTTCTCCAAATTTTCCTCATAAAGATTTTTCATAGTCAGCTATTAATTAGTACTGTGTTCCTCAGCTTTTTAGACTGAAGACATAGCTTGGGAAATTCCAAGTCTTAGCTTCTACTTTTTTTTTACTACAGAAAAATAATGGCAATTTTCTGTTGCAACCAACTCAGAAAAGCCAGGACAGGTCAGAATGTCTTTAATATTGAATTCCTGCTGGAAATCTCTGACTTTACCTTATGAATATGGGGCCTACGTCGCTCGCAGGGGCTTCCCCCCGACTCTGTGATGCGAGTGCAGTGGTGGTCACCATTTTCACGGTGGCGCATGGCAGGCCCCCCCACACCTCTGGCTGAAGGGCCCCGGGAGTCCCAACCCATGGCCATCTCTCAATCTCCAGTGAGGGGCAGGGCTTCCAGGGCCCCTCAGCCAATTGGAGACGTGGGAGGGGCCTGTCATGCTCAGCAGAGAAAATCTCAGTCCAGCTCCCCCTGCTTCCCCCCCACTCCCCCCAGGACCAGGGCTTCCAGCCCGTTTCCAGCTCCCTCCTTCCCCTCCCCACAGCCCTGCTTGCTGCCAGGGTTTCAGCTTGGGCTTTTTCACAAGGCACCTACCAGATTCATGGTTTCTGCGAAAGTCCTGAATTTGGTAGACCCCTACTTCTGAATCCTGTTTTCCTGTCTGCCAGCACTAAGGGTGAGTGTGTGGCACCCTACGGCTGCCTTTAGAGGAACTCAAGACACCTTGGTGGAGAGTCACTGAATTAGAAGTTTGGGTATTTTGGCTTTCTTTAGCTATGGAGCTGTTGGGTTTCTCCCCCACAAAGTAAAGATGGCATAATGTGTTTCAGGATTGCTGCACAGTTTACCACTGAACCAGATTTTTGTTTCATAGTATTCCCCCAAACTAAAAACCTGTAATGGTATAGCTATACCAAGATATTCTGATCAGGAATCAAGGACATCTTTAGTGAAGATTAAGGAATATTTTTAGGCCTTGTGTTTGGGGAAAGAAAAACAGTTTATCTTATAAGATGCAGTTTTTCATTGGGACCTGAAGTGTCAGTTGTAGAAGTTTTAATTGAAATAAAATGTTCACTGCCTTAATGTTCCCTTCGTATTTGCCGGTATAAGCCGATTACCCTTCTAACTGGCTATTGCAGCACATTGGCCAGTTCACTGCCTCTAATTATCTGTCAGTCTCCTCATCTCAGACTGTAATTTAAAACTGGAAATAACGTGCTGAAGCTGCGGTAACGTCTAATAGTTAATTGTTCTGTATTAAGTATAATTCCTACCTTTGTCTTTATCACAGAAGGGAATGCAGTAATTGCCCTCTTCAGCCTGATAGTGCTTTTTTCTTGTCTGAAAAACTGTATTAAACAGAAGTTGGTAATTTTTATATAACCTGCAGCGTGCTAATGAAAATCTTTCGATAGAGCGAGTGGCCTATTCCCTCTACAGAGGACTGTATATTTTACCACGAAGAACTATTTTGCGCTTTTGTTTGCCATGACAATAAACTTGTGATTAGTAGGAACCAGGCTTTGGTGTTCCTCTTTTGAGCTTCATATTCAAATAGCAGGTATTTCAGTATGTGGGAAATGTTGATGTCTCTGGGTAAGCCTGCATGGTGCTTGAACTATTTTACTGCATTTCTTGTATCCTACAATGAGAATTCCTCTTCACACCTAGTTCACAGTTTTCCTCTGTGCCTCCAAGCAGACTGTTTGCATTTACATGGAGTCAGAGGCAAGGATTTTTTGTGCTATCTTTAGTATAGTTGGGAGAGCTGTTGGACAAGGTTTTTTGGACTTGAGGAAAGACACTTGATGTCTGAAAGCTTATCTAACAGCTCTGACAACACTAGAGTTGGTTTGATGAAAGACATCACCAAAAAAATCATTGCTTCTCCTGCTGTTGGAATGATGTTGTAGCTGTGAGGATCCAGGAGGTATGTGAGACCAAGGGTTTTTGTGGGTGATATCTTGAAGGATGCATTGCATTTGAAAGCTTGACTAATCTATTCCAACCATGCGGTTGGTCTAATAAAAGATATCACCCACAACAATCCTTGCCTCTTGTACACTTCCTGGACCTCACAACTACCTTAAGTATATAGGGTTTGGGTGTGTCTGCTTACTCTTTTGAAGACAAGAATGTATACCTACTAGTGTATGCTTAACTGTTAGTAATTAGTCACATTCACTTTTGCTTTCAAGTAACAGTTCAAAAAAATCAGAATGTATTAGCTGAGAGACTGCTCATTTTCAAATAAGAACAAAAAATAATCTTGTATTTTAACTTTTTCCCCCTCCAGATATGTCAGTTGACCAGTTTAATAGTGGATGGGATTCAGTTGTCCTTTTGGTGATACCAAGCGTACATTAGGTTTGAGTGTAACCTCCTAAATCCCTGTTGTGCTGTGCTCTTAATTAATAGCTCCACCAAGGTTTTGGTGTTAACGTGCAAGACTATTTTATCAACCTTTGTTAATTATAGAGTTCTGAAATTGTGCTCTGTCATGATTGATACTTTCAAAACTGTACATGTATTATTGATGAAGTACTAGCAGTAAGATGCACCGATAAAGATGTTTTGGGCCGATACCGATGGCTGATTGTAGACCATCCATATTGGATGATACTGATCCAATTGCCAATATGCAGCCTGGCAGCTTGGAGAACAGCATTTGGCTGGTAAGTCTGTGGGGGTGAAGGGGTGTTGGGAAGGAAAGAGGCATGGGGGCGCAGATTGAGGTCCCCCGCAGTGAGAGAGGGAGTGGGTCTGGGGCAGGGGCAGGCACTGCCCAGCTGAAGTGGGGCAGGACGTGAGACGGAGCCGCAACTCATCCGAGGGTGGCAGGGAGGGAAGGGGTGGCTCCCACTCCTGCACGCGTCCCCAGGGCGGGCTTGTGTCCCCCGGATCTGTGCGCGGGGTGAGGGCAGGCTGCCGCCGGGGGCTGGGCTGGGCTGAGGCTGCGCTCAGGCCAGGTGAGAAGGACAGTGGCGGCAGCAGCAGCATTGAAAGGGGTAGCTATGGGTGGGGGAGCTACAGCCACCCCATAATTTGCCATAGCCCCCACTCCCAGCACTGCCGCCTGCCATGCCCAAACAGAGCCACACTGGGAAGAGCTTGGTGCAGCTTCCAGCCCCCAGTGGCAGTGGCAGCAGCAGCCCAAGGATGCAGCTAATGAGGGGTTTGGGCTGGTGAGACAATGCACTGAGTTATCAGCTCTTTCGAGGGATTCTAGCTGTTCTCAGTGCAGTTCTGACAAGTCTGGAGTATTATGGTTATGCAAAGTAATATTTTAATCAACCTTTTGAAGTGTCCAAGGAGCTGCTTCAAAATTATGGATATTTTCTGATGTGAAAAATATCTGTTAAACTATTTAACTTTTTAACTGTGACTTAAAGGTTGTGGTTACTGTATATGTCCATTCTGATCTTTAAAAAAAATGAGAAACACAAAGTCTGTGAGAGATTTATTAGGTCTGCTGGACTACCTGGGACTATAGGGGGCAATTAAGGAAGAGAGAGGAATAAAAAGAAATAAAACAACTTCTGCTCATCAGTTCTCATCCCAAAGGATGTTGAGGTTTCTGTTACTCCTTTTAGATAATATGGAGGAGATGAGTTTGGAGATTTTGGTGCCAGGAGATCAAGTGCTAGAATAAAGTCGTGTATTAAAGACCATTAAATCACTAGTACCATGTAGCATTCATTCAGGAGCTGTAAAGAATGAAATGACTGAGCTTGTCTTGCATTTAAAAGCTTGTCTAACTTGATCTTAACTACACAGTGGATCCAGTAAAAAATATCACCCTAAGAAACTCTTGCCTCTCTCCTAAGAAAAATACAGTCTCATTAAAATCACCTATTATAACAGAGGGTTGTAAACTATACCGTACTTTTAAAACAGGGCTGAATGGTGGTCGTGGCGATTATAAACCCATAATCCATAGGCGAGTGCTATCTTCAACTGTTTGAAGAAGTAAACAGATAAAAAAAGGGGGACAAGCCAGTGCAGATTTTGTAACAGGAAACAATTTGTCTCTAGTCTTTTAGATCATTTGAACAAAACCGGTGGATGAAACTGCAGTGGAAGAGTTCACCGAATGAGAGAAAATGAGGGTTGGAAGGGACCTCAGGAGGTCGTCTAGTCCGAGCCCCTCATGAGGTGCAACTCCAGGTGTGCTTTGGCCCTCCTGATTTCGTCCCTGCATGCCAAGCAGTACTGTTATGCTCCTTCCTAGTCGTTGGTCCAACTTTCTACTTCTTGCACGCTGCCTTTTTGTGTTTTAGCGTGCTGAGAGTTCCCTGCTAAGCCGACCTGGTCATCTGCCATTCTTGCTAGTCTTTCTGCGCGTTGAGATGGTTTATTCCTGTGCCCTCTGTCAGGTTTCTTTAAAATACAGCCAGCTCTCCTGGACTCCTTTTACTTTCCGATTGGCCTCCCAGGGGAGCCCACCCATCAGCACTTCCTGAGTGAAGGGAAGTCTGCTTTTCTGAAGGGCGGGGCTCGTACCCTGCTGCCTGTCTGCCTCCTGATCCTGAACTCAGTCATCTCGTGGTTGGTGCTGCCCACGGTGCCATTCACTGATTGATTCCCCACCAATTCTTCTCAGCTTGTCAGCAGGAGGTCAGGAAGAGCATGGCCCCTACTTGGCCTCTGCACCGCTTGCACCAGGAGGTTGTCCCCAGCACTCTCCAGCACTTTCCTGGTGTGCCTGTGCGCTGCTGTATTGCCTTCCCAGCAGATGTCGGGGATTGAAATCCCCCACGAGAACCGTGGTAAATCCGCTAGCTGGTCAGGCTGGCAGACGGATGCCTCCTTCCCCTAGAGCAGAGAGTATCCAACCACCCCCACCCTTCACTTCCTCTTGGTGGCAGTGGTCTCGACCCTCCCTCTCTTGGAAAGGCTTGGCCTGGCCTCTGCCACCGATGGAACATGCTCCTCCTCTGCTGCTGGGGCTTCACGTCTCTTCTCCAGGCAAACCGCTGCAGGTGGGCGTGAATATTTCTCCTTGCTGCAAGAGGTCACAAGCTTTCAGCTTCTGCCTTCCTTGGCGTTCAAGTCCTCTTCCTTCTCTAGTGCCGCCCTTGGCAGTCTTGTCACCACAGTAGAAGTATCCTCAAGCATCAAATTGATGAAGTTGTCATGGTGGAGGATGCTTTGGAGCCTCGCCACCTCCTCCTGTAGCTCTCTCGCCTGCTTCCCGAGGGGCACCACCTGAACGCGCGGCTCACATCACAGGCTCCCCCATCTCGCTGTCACTGAAAGGAACCTGCCAGTGGCAAACCCCGTGGGGTAGATGGTGAGCGCTCCTGCCTGGGTGGACACCTCACAGGTAGGAGCCCAGAGAGAGCTGGCAGTGGCAGTGGCTCGGGGATTTTGATGTCTTCCAGGCGTGTCGCTGGGTTTCTTAATCCGCTCCCTCTCTCTGCTCGTCCCTCTTTCCAACCAGACCTTTCCTAGCAAACTCCCTTGTAAACTGGGCTCTGTGAGGCTCCTTGGTCCCAAAAGCTTCCCTTTCCCCTGCTAACCCGCTTCCTCTCTCCAAGTTTATGGTGAAGGAAGGTGAGAGAGTTTCCAGATAAATTACCTAGCAAACGCCGCCTCCAACTTCCCTCTCACTCTGGACTCCAGTTAAGCAAGGAGCACAAGAACTGGTCTAATTGCTGTGTTTTAGTGACTTACACTAAATAGATGTAGATTAGGTACTCTCAATTAAAGAAAGAACTTACATTAAAGGCTCCCCTTTAAAGAACGGGGGGCAAACTGACCTGTGAACTAACTTTAAAAAACATAATATTTCTATATATAAATAGATACATGTCTATATAACTGTACCTCTAACACAGTGGTTCCCAAACTGTAGGTCACGAACCCAAATGGGCTTGAAACATCAGCGGGATGGGGTGGCAGGGGTGGGGGGCTATGGGTGGGGAGCGAGGGGTCATGCTGAGGAATGGGGCCATAAATGGATCGTGCTGAGGAAAAGTTTGGGAGGCACTGCTCTGACAGCCTGCCTTGTGACTGCCGTGGTTCGCTTGACAGTCCAAACCACACTTTTACAGTTACACCGCTCTTAGTCTTGTTACAAAGACTGTACTGTGCAGTGTGCACACCCGTCACCGTCACATTGAAACCTGCAAACTGACTTATGAACTGTTTGCAAACTGCCCCGTTTGCTGCCCCTGGTCACGCAGAGTCTCCTTTTCTCCCCTCCTGGCCCTTGTTAAGACTTTTGTCAGACAGAGGTAGCAGTCCCCCAGCTTGCAGCACTCCCAGCTCCTTAGAGCACGTGCCCAGACGTACACGCAGCCCCAGCTCACTTTCCTTCCAGGGGTTCGGGTCAGGTGCCTGGCTCCTCTTCCCTCGTCTCCTTTGCCCTGTTTGCTGCCCCTGTTCACCTTGTTTCTCTCTACTGAGCCTTTCAATGTACCTCAGTCTAACGTTTATCTTTAAATTCTCTTTTATTTAGAGCCCTTGCTTTCTGTAAGTGCCTTCGTTGCATCCCAAGAAGGAAAGCTGCTGCGTCATTGAACCAGTTCGTCTCCAGTGTGCCACCCTGCCCAGATTTCTTCCAAGGAAGGAGTAGTGGATGTGATCTCTGCAAAAAGAAAGCTTGTCTGGTAAAGAGCACTTTTCCTCTTTCAGTAGCTTTTGACATTAAAGCAATGAACTATCAATACCATATTTTATGTACTTTTGACAAATGGGCTGTTTACTTGGTTCTGTCTGTGCGGGATATGCAGATTGAGGACTGTCCTGTGTCATACACAAACATCTGCGACCCTGGGTAGAGTATGTAATGCTGTAAACGTTACAGTCCACGTGCTTGCACAGAGCATTGCATAGAAACTAGAAGAGTTTGTGCCAGAGCCAGGGGCACAGGAGTGGCTTTTTAAGAACTGTCCTTATGTCTGTTTCTTTTAGTTTGTAGAGGTTAAAACTTTCTGAAACATTATGCAAAGCTGAGGTATTGCACCCCTGCTAATACAGTATGTAAATATTCTCATTACATTTGGGGGGCATATTTCACCATTTTGACATATAGCAGTGCTATAGTAGGGGCATCACAAAGAGCAGTCTTTATCTGCAGCAATGATGAATCACAAAGCTATGGGGAGAAGTGGACATGCCGGAGGGCAGGGAACAGCTGCAGGCAGACCTGGATAGGTTGGACAAGTGGGCAGAAAACAACAGGATGCAGTTCAACAAGGAGAAATGCAAAGTGCTGCACCTAGGGAGGAAAAATGTCCAGCACACCTACAGCCTGCTGGGTGGCACAGAGGTGGAAAGGGATCTCGGAGTCCTAGTGGACTCCAAGATAAACATGAGCCGGCAGTGTGACGGAGCCATCAGAAAAGCCAATGGCACTTTATCGTGCATCAGCAGATGCATGACAAATAGGTCCAGGGAGGTGATACTTCCCCTCTATCGGGCGCTGGTCAGACCGCAGTTGGAGTACTGTGTGCAATTCTGGGCGCCGCACTTCAAGAAGGATGCGGATAACCTGGAGAGGGTCCAGAGAAGGGCAACTCGTATGGTCAAGGGCCTGCAGACCAAGCCCTACGAGGAGAGACTAGAGAAACTGGACCTTTTCAGCCTCCGCAAGAGAAGGTTGAGAGGCGACCTTGTGGCTGCCTTTAAGTTCATCACGGGGGCACAGAAGGGAATTGGTGAGGATTTATTCACCAAGGCACCCCCGGGGGTTACAAGAAACAACGGCCACAAGCTAGCAGAGAGCAGATTTAGATTGGACATTAGGAAGAACTTCTTCACAGTTCGAGTGGCCAAGGTCTGGAACGGGCTCCCAAGGGAGGTGGTGCTCTCCCCTACCCTGGGGGTCTTCAAGAGGAGGTTGGACGAGTATCTAGCTGGGGTCATCTAGACCCAGCACTCTTTCCTGCTTATGCAGGGGGTCAGACTCGATGATCTATTGAGGTCCCTTCCGACCCTAACATCTATGAATCTATGAATCTATGAAGCAGTTATATTTCAGACATAACATCGTTCTTTGTAAAAATGGTCCTCACTCTCTCTAGGCTAAAACATCACGGCCACCTGTGAAGTTTGTTATGCTACAATCAAAACTGCAGTTGAAAGGGATTTCTTCTTTCCTTTTATTTCTGTTAACTTACGGAGGAGGAAATAATTTCAGTTCACTTTAGGAATCGGTCTTTCCTTTGCACCTGTTTTTCCTAAGTTAGTCTTTGGAACAATACCGGCTCAATTATAGTGAAGTAATATCATGCATTTTGAGCTTGTGGAATCCACAGACCGCGTAATTCTCTGCATTTCCTCCCCCTTCCTTGCATCCCACTTTTTGACAGTGTCCTTCTGCTGGAGCTATGCTGGAAAACCTTGCAAGCTTGCGTGTGCGTGTGTGTGTGCATGTGTGTGCGTGTGCACACATGCTGCATGCAAAATCCTACACTTTGTTTAGTCTGCAGAACCTCTTCTGTTAGCTAACGCTCCAGGCTCCGCAAAGGTGCAGTGAGAGAGGAGCACTAGTAAGTACCTAAGGCAGAAAGCAAACAAGGGCTTTATCACTGGTCTTTAACTCCTATCAAAAGGGGAGGGAGGGAGAAGTCATTTAAACATGAGGCTTGAATGAAAATTAGCATGGATTAGTCACAGTTGTCCCAGGAGTCCTGTTATCTCAGGTCACAGGTACTTATGGTAGGGAGTGGGGTACTTTACCTGTAGGATCCCCAAGTGAAAGACTCTTGAGGGAGCCAAGAGGGGGAGGAAGAGTCCTGGGTCTGTTTTTAGCCAAAGGGAATTCCCCTTGAGGCATGGCAGGAGTAGTGTGTTTCTCCCTGTCTTTTCCCAGTGGATGAGCTCCTGGGCAGTTCATGCATGGAGGAAGGATGACTCTCTAGCCTGTTCCCCGCAGGTAAACGGCAACAAATTGAACTGATTTGGAGAAACAAGTGGGTTACGTCTGAGCAGCTTCCTTGCTTGCTAGTCAGTTGGCTGAAGAGTGGTTGATGCTGATGTTACTTAATACTAGATTTACCCTTCTGTGGCCCCTGGCAGAGAGATCGGGGCATTCATCCTCCACTTTGCACAGGCTGGAGGGAACAACCTGGCTCCCATCTTAGTTTTGAAGAACTTCATTGCTGAAAAATCAAATGCGCACGTGTTCCCTAAGGAACGTATCCATTCAAAGGCATGAAATATAAACGTATATTGTTACGTGCAAATGCTTTGCACAAGTACATTTGCTGGATGCATTTGGTATGTTCTTCAAGCAAGTAGTGTCGTTAGCTGTTAAATTCTTGACTCCTCTGTTAGGCTTGGGACACAAATTACACACAAGCTGGTCTGAGAGATTGGAAACAGGTTCAGATCTGGAACACAACAGAAGGATGGTGCACATAAGACACCTTCAAGATTGCCGAAACGGGTTTAAGATAAGCCTGGATGGATGTAGTATTAGACTGAACTGATTTAGATTAAACTGGTTTATTGTACTTCTGACCCAGACCCTCTCCAGATTCATATTAACACATAGTCCCCCAGCATCCCTGGACCTCTGCCAGCCTGAAAGGGAAAAACCATCTTTGCCCACGTTTTTCTCCATTAAAAGACAATCCACTCTTAAAGCTTGTTGATCCAGTTTTAAAGTTTGTTCGTGACCCTTTCATTGACTAAGTCAATCAGAGGTTCATAAGCTTTTGTAAGCTAGCTCGCTTCATACCCCTTTCTTTTTCCTCCCTTCCCTACCCTTTGTTTTCCAGTAACTGCTCTCTGTTTAGAACCGCTGCTTCCTGAAACGTCTTGTTTGACAACAGAGCCGTCCAATTTCTGAGTGGCTGGGGCTGCAGCCCCCCTATCCGCATGCTGTAGGGGCTGCATGCCCACCAGAGCCGCCTCCTGCACGAGCTGAAAGGGGTCTGCAGGACCTCCCCAGCCACAGACTCCCTTGCACCAGGACTGTGCCGCCCTGCCTTGGCCCTAGTGCACAAGGGGTGGCGGGGGGAAGTGGGCACGCAGGAAGCAGATGCTGGGCTAGGGAAGGGGATTTTGGTGGCAGCAGCAGCAGCGAAGCGATGGGGCAAGCAGACTCGGGACTGGGAGTTTGGGAGCTGCACGCAGCCCACAGGCCGCCAGTCAGATGCCCGTAACTGGTTGGCTTTCCGTGGTTTACTCTCCTTATGTGCTGTCCCTATATTCATTTTAGTTCTCGTTGAGTTTTCCTTTTCTTACTCCTTTTTCGAAACATCTCCTAGGTTGATCCTGACGGTAAAACAAGCGTACCCGTTAAGATGTCTGCGGGGAAAGTATCCTGTTTTCATCTACGCAGCCTGGTGAGTTCCACGATTTACATTTGAAAAGTACCTCTTACAGCACATGTCCTTAGAGCTGATTTTTTCTATTATATGATAAGCTTCTCATGGCTTTTCCCTCCCCCGATACGTGTGAAGTGGGTCTAGACTTTTGGGGAAATCGCATGTTTTTCTGTCGGCAAACCACAGGGCGGGTCAGCACTGCTACTTAGGATGCCGTAACGTGCGACTTCTCGGAGCGTGTGACAAAGCGTTCCCGTTGACGTTACACGGTATTTAGTATTGCCAGCCCCACAACCATTGCTAGTTGTGTCTTTGCATTGCTGCTGCGGCTGTTGCATTGGTTAGCAGCAGCCCCTGAACTGACAAGCTCCACACGTCTTCAAGGCTCCCAGGAGGCAGTTTCCGGACTGGCGTTATCACCGACCGACCACGCTGGGCATGGCTTATGGCGCTAGCAGTGCCGCGGTGCTTGCAGCGGGCATGCTGACAGCCTCTTATCCCACGGAGGGCTCCTGACAGTCGGTCCGCTCCCGCTGGGGATTTAACAAGGCCTTGGTTGGCAGCGCCTTCCAAGACGGGCAGTTTTCCTGTGCGGGGACAGCCTCCCGCGTCCATCCCGCGTCTCCCTGGACGGAGCAGGGCCGGGCAGAAGCCACGCGCTGCGGTTCGGAGGAGAGCAGTGCCGGGGCAGGGTTCAAGTCAGGATGTCGTCGTCACGCTGGGGCGTTTCTCCACCTTCCTGCCGAGAGCGTCTCGTCTCCGCTTCCTGTGCTCCAACAGCCAGCGCGGAGGCGAGAGAGGCAGGGAGGCGGTGAGGGGACGGGAACATGAGCAAGGCAGATGCCAGGGCTGTGGGCCCCACAGGGGGGGCGGTGTTGCCGAAGGGATTTTTCCCTGGGGCCGGAGGCTGCTTGTGACAGCCGAGGGAGCGGGGCTCTCGTCTGACGGTCGGGTGCGAGCACGCTGGAGCGATTCAAACGAGGCAAAGCACAGGCTCCGCGCCCCAAACTGGAAAGGTGTCGCTGCATTCGAGTTGTTCCTGCGCAGCGTTGAAGCGTGTTCACGCTTGGTGACGAAGCTCGTTCACCCTGCGTGATGAAGTACGTTCACACGCAACAGCGAAGCACGTGGACACACAACGAAGTGTGTGCACACAAACAGCGAAGCCTGTTCACGCGCAGCAGCGAGCGGTCTAACTGTTGTTAGGCGTGAGCTCGCTGAGAGCAACCGAGATGAAGCAGAGGAGAGGCCCCACACGCCAAACTGGAAAGGTTTTGCTCTGGTTCAATCCTCAGCTTGTTCACAGGCAGCAGTTAAAGCGTGTTCACGCTCAATGATGAGGCGTGTTCAAATGCAATTAGGTGCGTTCACACTCAGCGATTTAAGAGCATTGAAACGCGTTTACACGCAGCGTTTAAGCACATTCGCATAGACGAGTGACACGCCTTCCCTTCCTCCTCAGGGATTAGAGCTTAATAGCAGCTGCCCCTTTGAACCCTGCCCCTGGGGAAGGACTCCCAGCGTGCCTGTGTGCCGCTAAGAGAGCTGTCGCTGGGAGCAGGGCCCCGCTGGACTGGAGAGGGTTGATGTGAGACGCTGCCATCGTGGGGCTGAGGCTTCCTTGCAAATCTGGCGCCTCTGTCTCCGGTTGGCAGCCAGCGAGAGACGGGGGCAATGAATCTGGGCATGCCTCTGGACTGCCTGGGTGGGCAGGGGCACCGCGGTGCCTTGCACTCGCTGGGCAGGAGACGTTGCGGGAGGGGTGTCGTGCAGGTTCACGGGGCCAGAGGATGCTGCGGATGGCTGCGGTACATGGCGTGCGCCTGGAAGGGGCCTGCGGTGGCACGCTCCAGTCCTTCCCCCGATGCCCGGTGGGTGCGGTGTGCGGGTGGTGGTTGTTGTTGTTCTCCCCCCGCAAGCTGTGAGCGTGTGTTGCTGAATCCTGTTGCTAATAAAGATGAAGCTGTTTGCTGTCCCACCAGTCGCTCTGCTGAACGCTGACTCGAGGACAGAAGCCCAGGGGCGTGGAGGTCTGAGTGAGTACCCCGTCCCAGGGACCCCGTGGCCAAGGCCAACACTGTATGGTGTCAGAAGTGACCTGTCAGAGTAGGCAGACCAAAGGCTCTCTGCAGAAGCAAGCTTGCATACAGTTGAGCAGAAGGAAAGCTGCCATAGCACTTTGCAAAAGCAAAGCAAACCATCGGTGCAGTTTGCTCCACAGGAGGGCCATCAAGCTGCAAAGGGCAAAGTTTGCAAACGATGCGGAAGCACACGCAAGCCTAGATCCTGCCCAGCTTTTGGAGAAACCTGTTACAAATGCTCTGGAGCGAACCACTTTGCAGAAATGTGCAAATCAAAGGGAGAGGCTCCAAAATCTGCAAAAGGAGTCAGTACCCTCTGTATGGGCGCAGTGTCTGCCAAGCAGCACTCACCGACCGTTGATAAGCAGAGTGCCTGGGATAGCGCAGGTATAGCACAGGAGTTTTGATACGTTACAGTCTGCCTGGCCACTGACTTCCCAGCCCAGCCCAGCCCCTGGCTTCTTGACTTTTCATCCCATCCAGGAAGAGCACACACCAAGTGCTGAAACCTCCTTAGCCTGACGAAGGGTTTTTGAACCCAAAAGCTTGCTTAATAACTATTCTCCAGCTATTTGGGTTGGTCTAATACAAGATATCAAATTCACCCAAGGAACCCTGTCTGCCTACGTCCTTAGACCAACACGGCTACAACCTACACCCCTGGTATAGCCCAGTGATGACCGCTGGCTTGCCAGCTTGTTTGAAGTTAGATACTGGAGCAGAGGCAAACGCTATTCCAGTAACTGTAGCAAAGGCTTTGCAGGGAAAATTGCAAGGCTCAAACTCATGTTACATTAGTCGCATTTGGCGGTGCACCCATGAAACCAAAAGGTGCAGGCATTGCAGGCTGCAAATCTGGTGCTAATGAATCTGATGTACCTTTCTACCTAACCGACAATAGTGACCCACCAAGACCTGGTAGGGTGGCTTGCACCACGTCGGACCTCATCAGACGAGTCCACGGAATGGCCCCAACAATACCCGCAACCAAGGCGGACCTTCTCAAACTATGTCCGGACGTTTTCGAAGGGGTGGGCCAATTTCCCGGTACCTACCACATCTGTGTCGACCCGGCAGTACCACCAGCGGTGCACGGGTGTAGATCAATTCCCTGTGCAACCCTAGGCACGTAGAAGACTGCCCTCAAAATGCTGGAAGCTGTGAGAGTCCTTACGAAGGTGACTAAGCCCACGCACCCTGGGTCAATAGCCTTGTGATGGCACAAAAGAAGGGTGGTTCGCTACCGCTTGGTTTATACCCGCGAGACCTCAACGAGGCAGTATCGAGGCAGCACTGTTCTATTCCCGCTGTAGAGGATGTGCAAAAGAGCTCGTCAGGTAAAAAGCTGTTCACCGTTCTTGATGAAGAGGACGTCTACGGGCAAGTCAAACCGGACAAGGAATCAGCCGAGCTGCGTACCACTTCAGTCGCCTTCCCTTTGGTGTCGAGTCGCCTAGCGAAGTATTCCCACAGAAGAACCACGAGTGCTTTTGGGGACGTTCCAGGAATCCACATGGTCGCAGATGAACCGCGTTCCTACGTAGTAAAAACTCCCAGCAGTAATGTCTACAGGAGAAACAGAAGACACTTAAGGAAAGATCAGTCCTCAGTAGCAGCAGCAGAACAAGTTGACGCGCCCCAGGAGACGGCAGCAGAACAAGAAGTAAAACCAGATCACCAAGAGCAAGAGTTTCGTTACGTTTCAGAGGATCCACCAGTACCCATGGAGACACCTGATGGAACCACGGAAACTAAGAGCGAATGGGAGGTGAGGTTGCCTGTGAAGTACAAGGATTATGTAATGGGATCCAGACCCCTTTGGTGAGCCAAGTGCTAGCAACCTCTAGCTCTGTGGTCCTGAAATGTTCCCAGTTAAAGTAGCCGCTGAGGGACTTTCAACTACGGGAGAGGGAGCTCCCAGAGTGCAGAAGGGGGATGCGGTCCACAGCGTGTGCCTGGAAGGGGCCTGCGGTGGCACGCTCCAGTCCTTCCCCCCGATGCCCAGTAGGTGCAGTGTGCGGGTGGTGGGTTGTTGTTGTTCTCCCCGCAAGCTGTGAGCGCGTGCATTGCTGAATCCTGTTCCTAATAAAGATAAAGCTGTCTCCCATCCCACCCGTCTGTGCTGAACGCTGGCTCAAGGACAGAAGCCCAGGGGCATGGAGGTCTGGGTGAGTACCCCGTCCCAGGAGCCCGGTGGCCACGGGCAAAGACTATAACGGCTGTGAGTGAAACAGACTCCTTGCAGACGAAGTAAATCAAAGGCACGTGAGCTTTTGTAAGCTAGCTCACTTCATCAGCAGGGATCCAGGTTTTCTCCAATTATAAAAAAATCCCCAGTTTTTATATTTTTATATATAGAGGGAGAGAGAGAGGGAGAGAGAGAGAGAGAGAGAGTGAGTGGGGTTTCATTTTAATCATAATGGGAAAATGTGGATTCAAGGTTAGTGTTTTTTTAACTGAAAATTGGGGAATTGTTTTTCATCAGAGGCCCTGTTCATCGGCTGGTCAGACGGGAGTGCCGGAAGCAGCACTTCTGTCTCGAGCGGTGATGAGAATGGGAGGGGAGGAAAAAGCAGGTGCCGGCAGGGCCTGCGGTACCCTGCAGGTGTCAGTCAGCAGGGCTCGCGGCCCCGCTTTCTTTGTCCTTCCCCTTCCCTCCCCTTTGGTATTCCAATCCCTGCTTTCAGTTTAGCATCATTGCTTCCTCCAGCTGCATCTCAGCATCCGAGGAAGCAAGCTGCTGCTTGCGAAAGCTGATGCATCCCTGGTTTAGTGACTCTAGGAAGGGCAGATCCGCACTGCAAATCTTCCCTGAATCCAGGCTAGCGCGGCCAGTTCCTCTCCCTGCTCGGATCCTTAAAGGAGCAGGCTGAAGGCAGGCCCTTAGGTCTGCAGGCCAGAGTGAAACCTGATGCCACGGCATATCAGAGTACGGTGGATGCTCATACTCTGGTTACTTGACGAAGCCGCGCCTTAGAAATGGGTGCTGTTGATTACTTAATATGTGCATTGTGTTTTTAAAAGACTTTCAGAAACGTAACGTGTTTTCCAGCAGGGCTGTCCAGTTGTTCAGAAGCACCTCTTACACCTCATCTCCGTAGACCTCGTACTTTTATTTATACCATAGGCTTTTTGTAGCTTTTTTGGTTTTTTCCCTATTTCTGAATTGGGCCTTGACTTTTGGGGAGACCAGATTTTTCTGTCACGATTTGTGCTCAGCAGATAAGAGGGTGGTCAGCGCTTCTCTATAGGATACAGGAAAGTGCGACTTTTTTGAACGTATAACAAGGTGTTCGCTTTGACGTCACGCAGTATTAATACCAGCCCCGCAATACTATACTGGCAACTATAGGCCAGTCAGTGTCACCTCCATCCTCGGCAAAGTCTTTGAAAAAATTATCAAGGCTCACATTTGCGAGAGCCCGGCAGGAAAAATTCTGCTGAGGGGAAACCAGCACGGGTTCATGGCAGGCAGATCGTGCCTGACTAATCTAGTCTCTTTTTATGACCAGGTTACAAAACACCTGGACGCAGGAGCAGGGGTTGACGTCGTTTACTTAGACTTCAGGAAGGCCTTCGATACGGTATCCCACCCTGTACTGGTGAACAAGTTAAGAGGCTGTGACTTGGATGACTGCACGGTCCGGTGGGTGGCGAGTTGGCTAGAGGGTCGCACCCAGAGAGTCGTGGTGGATGGCTCGGTTTCGACCTGGAAGGGTGTGGGCAGTGGGGTCCTGCAGGGCTCGGTCCTTGGACCGATACTCTTTAACCTCTTCATCAGCGACTTGGACGAGGGAGTGAAGTGTACTCTGTCCAAGTGTGCAGATGACACAAAGCTATGGGGAGAAGTGGACACGCCGGAGGGCAGGGAACAGCTGCAGGCAGACCTGGACAGGCTGGACAAATGGACAGAAAACAACAGGATGCAGTTCAACAAGGAGAAATGCAAAGTGCTGCACCTAGGGAGGAAAAATGTCCAGCACACCTACAGCCTAGGGAATGACCTGCTGGGTGGCACGGAAGCAGAAAGGGATCTCGGAGTCCTAGTGGACTCCAAGATGAACATGAGCCGGCAGTCTGACGAAGCCATCAGAAAAGCTAACGGCACTTTATCGTGCATCAGCAGATGCATGACGAGCAGATCCAAGGAGGTGATACTTCCCCTCTATCGGGCGCTGGTCAGACCGCAGTTGGAGTACTGCGTGCAGTTTTGGGCGCCGGACTTCAAGAGGGATGCGGATAACCTGGAGAGGGTCCAGAG
The DNA here is from genome assembly GCF_030867095.1 of Alligator mississippiensis. Lineage (NCBI taxonomy): Eukaryota > Metazoa > Chordata > Crocodylia > Alligatoridae > Alligator > Alligator mississippiensis. The sequence goes on from NC_081824.1 coordinate 475,559,761, forward strand.
AAGGGCCACTCGTATGGTTAAGGGCTTGCAGGCCAAGCCCTATGAGGGGAGACTAGAGAACCTGGACCTTTTCAGCCTCCGCAAGAGAAGGTTGAGAGGCGACCTTGCGGCTGCCTATAAGGTCATCACGGGGGCACAGAAGGGAATTGGTGAGGCTTTACTCACCAAGGCGCCCCCGGGGGTTACAAGAAACAATAGCCACAAGCTAGCAGAGAGCAGATTTAGACTGCACATTAGAAAGAACTTCTTCGCAGTTCGAGTGGCCAAGGTCTGGAACGGGCTCCCAAGGGAGGTGGTGCTCTCCCCTACCCTGGGGGTCTTCAAGAAGAGGTTGGATAGGCATCTAGCTGGGGTCATCTAGACCCAGCACTCTTTCCTGCCTAGGCAGGGGGTCGGACTTGATGATCTATTGAGGTCCCTTGCGACCCTAACATCTATGAATCTGTGAATTGTTGTTATTTTTGTTGCTGTGGTTGTGACGTTTGCTGGCAGGTCCTGAACTGGCGAGTTCCGTGAACCTTCGAGGCCCCCAAAAGTCAGTTTCTGAACTGGTGTTATCGCTGACAGCGCTGGGCATTTCATGGGCCCTGCTTACCGTGCAGGCAGTGCCGCGGTATTTGCAGCATACAGGGAGACTGGCAGCCTCCCGTCCTGTTGAAGACTTCTGACTGTCAGTTCCAGCTGTGTATTTAACGCGCACTGCGTTGACACCGCCTTCCAGTAAGCACAGGGTTCCTGTGTGGGGTCGGTCCCCTGCTCGTGTCGCGCGTGCTCCTGGAGGAAGTAGGGCCGGGCAGAGGAGAGGGCGGGCGGCCAGAGGCACGTCCCCTCGCCAGGGGAGGGTTCAAGTCAGGATGTCGTCTTCACGTTGGGGCGTTGCACTGCCTTCACGCAGATCCTGCGTGTCTCTGTCTCTGTCTCGGTCTCGGTCTCGTCTCCTCTCCTCACGCAGCCAGCCAGGAGGCGAGAGGCAAGGAAGCGTTGAGGGGGCAGGAATCTTTGGGATACACGAGCGAGGGAGACGCCAGTGCCGAGGGCGGTGTTGCGAGAGGGATTTCTCCCCAGGTTGCTGGGCCCAGAGGCTGCTCGTGACAGCCGAGAGGAAAGGGGCCTTTTCCAAAGGGGAGCAGCAGCTCCGTTGGGACGGCGGGGTGCGAGCACGCTGAGAACGCCTCAAATGATGCAAAGCGCCTCAAATGAGGCTCCGCGCCCCAAGCTGGAAAGGAGCTGCCACTTTCAAGTCATTCTCAGCTCGTGCCTGCACAGCCGTTAAGCGTGTTCGCTCAGCGTTCGCTCTGTGCGATTAAGTGCATTTTCACGCAACAGGGATGTCCACTTACACACAATTAAGCGTGTGCACAGAAACAGTGAAGCGCAATCACATGCAAGCCTGTTCTAGTTGTTAGCTGTGAGCTAGCTGAGAACAACTAAGACGAAGCAAAGGAGAGGCGCCGCAGCCGAAACCGGAAAGGAAGATTTTGCTCTGTTTCAGTCGTCCACAGCTCCTTCACAGGCAACAATTAAGGGTATTCCTGTTCCACTACCGGTGGGTGGGTTCGCGCTCAGTGATTAACAGGTGTTCAATCACAACTGCAGACACTCACACTCTCACAGGCAACAATTAAGGGTGTTCCTGTTCCACTACCGGTGGGTGGGTTCGCACTCAGTGATTAACGGGTGTTCAAGCACAACTGAAGCACAATCACACTCTCACAGGCAACAATTAAGGGTGTTCCTGTTCCACTACCAGTGGGTGGGTTTGCGCTCAGTGATTAACGGGGGTTCAATCACAACTGCAGATACTCACACTCTCACAGGCAACAATTAAGGGTGTTCCCGTTCAAATACCGGTGGGTGGGCTTACACTCAGTGATTAACGGGTGTTCAAGCACAACTGAAGCACAATCACAGTCTCACAGGCAACAATTAAGGGTGTTCCCGTTCAAATACCAGTGGGTGGGCTCACACTCAGTGATTAACGGGTGTTCAAGCACAACTGAAGCACAATCACAGCCTCACAGGCAACAATTAAGGGTGTTCCCTTTCAAATACCAGTAGTTGGGCTCACACTCAGTGATTAATGGATGTTCAAGCACAACTGAAGCACAATCACACTCTCACAGGCAACAATTAAGGGTGTTTCTGTTCAAATACAACTGGGTGGGTTCACACTCAGTGATTAACGGGTGTTCAAGCACAACTGAAGCACAATCACAGTCTCACAGGCAACAATTAAGGGTGTTCCTGTTCAAATACCAGTGGGTGGGCTCACACTCAGTGATTAACGGGTGTTCAAGCACAACTGAAGCACAATCACAGTCTCACAGGCAACAATTAAGGGTGTTCCTGTTCAAATACCAGTGGGTGGGCTTACACTCAGTGATTAACGGGTGTTCAAGCACAACTGAAGCACAATCACAGCCTCACAGGCAACAATTAAGGGTGTTCCCTTTCAAATACCAGTAGTTGGGCTCACACTCAGTGATTAATGGATGTTCAAGCACAACTGAAGCACAATCACACTCTCACAGGCAACAATTAAGGGTGTTTCTGTTCAAATACAACTGGGTGGGTTCACACTCAGTGATTAACGGGTGTTCAAGCACAACTGAAGCACAATCACAGTCTCACAGGCAACAATTAAGGGTGTTCCTGTTCAAATACCAGTGGGTGGGCTCACACTCAGTGATTAACGGGTGTTCAAGCACAACTGAAGCACAATCACAGCCTCACAGGCAACAATTAAGGGTGTTCCCGTTCAAATAGCAGTGGTTGGGCTCACACTCAGTGATTAATGGGTGTTCAAGCACAACTGAAGCACAATCACACTCTCACAGGCAACAATTGAGGGTGTTTCTGTTCAAATACAACTGGGTGGGTTCACACTCAGTGATTAACGGGTGTTCAAGCACAACTGAAGCACAATCACAGTCTCACAGGCAACAATTAAGGGTGTTCCCCTTCAAATACCGGTGGGTGGGCTCACACTGAGTGATTAACGGGTGTTCAAGCACAACTGCAAACATTCACACTCTCACAGGCAACAATTAAGGGTGTTCCCGTTCAAATACCGGTGCGTGGGCTCACACTCAGTGATTAACGGGTGTTCAAGCACAACTGAAGCACAGTCACACTCTCACAGGCAACAGTTAAGGGTGTTCCTGTTCAAATACAACTGGGTGGGCTCACACTCAGTGATTAACAGTGTTCAAGCACAACTGAAGTACATTCCCACTCTGCCACTAAGCACGGTGGCACCGACCAGTGACCTTTGCCCGGGTCGTCCGTGGGGGAATCCGGTGTCGGGGGGGTTCGGGGCTCCTCCACCAGCGTGGGCAGACCCTCGGGGGAGGCATCCAAGGGACCGCTGGGGTCCTGGGGTCATTGCCATTCAGGGCCCGCTGTCGTCACCAAGGGGCCGTGAGGGTCCAGAGGGGTCTGTTATCACTCGGGGTGCTCCGCTGTCGTCCGGGGGGTCCTCCGCCGGGGAGGCGGGTGTCATCAGGCGGGGTTCCGGGCTCCAAGAGTCTCTCTGCCTCCGGGGGTTGGTCGATTGTCGGGGTCCCGACATCGTGGGGGGTGCGTCAGGGTTCGTCGCCGTCTCGGGTTCACTGGTCCCCCCTCCTGGGAGGGTCCTCCGAGATCCGTAGTCGGCGGTCCACCCTAGCTGGGGTCTCCTGACGTGCCTCAAACGTTCTTGCCAGTGGATCGGGGCGTCCTTGGGACCTGGGGGTGTTGACCCACGTTCCGTCCTCTGAGCCCTGGCGTTCGCCTAGTCCGACTGCGGGGGGACCCAAGGTCTTCGGCTACTAGCCCAAGCCGGGGTTTTCACGTTATCGGGTCCGGCGAACCGTGAGACCCTTCGGCTACTCACCTGAGCGGCACGGATGCTTGTGCAACCGGCGCTCGTTCGGACGTACTGGCGGCACCGCCTTCCCTAGCCCGTCATGACTGACGAGACCCCTTGCTGCAGCGGAGGAAGGAAAAGCAAGCTGCTACTCAGCTCACTTTTTGCTGCAGTTATTCCGGCAGTCTGCCGGCCTGGGTTGGTGCTGGTCCTGGAGAAAGTGCAATAGCAGGCCAAGCGCGGGGGAAAAAAGAAGCGGTTCTCCGTGTTTTCAGCGATTAAACAGGGTGTCTTGCCCTTTTTTAAAGGAGCGACGTGTTGGAAGGAGCAGCGTGTCTGAAGTCCGCCTGCCCGCTGGACTGCCGAGGGCCCTGTGCAGCACAAGCCCCACCCCCCAAGCAGCTCCCTGGGAAACGGTGAGTTCTGCTTTTTGACAGAGGTGCGCCGCTCCTGGAGGCGCTGCGATAGCAGGAGCTTCAGTTGTGGTTGAACGCCCTTAATCACCGAGTGGGAACCCCGCTAATTGTACCTGAACAGGAGCACCACAACACAGACACGCTGCTCCTTCAGAAGCTGCTTGCCCTGTTTCCCCTGAAGCTGCTGGCCTGGCCTGGCCTGGCCTGGCCTGCTGCGCGAACGAGCCGAGACCGGTCCCAGTACGGCCAGACGTGGCCCATTTTAACACGCCTTCCAAAAGACAGAACTTGCCATCTCGTGCTGTGCAGGGCCCTCGGCAGTGCAGCGTGCAGGCGCGCTTCAGACACGCTGCTCCTTTAAAAAAGGGCCAGACACCCCGTGGAAGACTGCCTGCGCCTGCGCCTGCTCCAGGGGAGCAACAAAAAGCCTGCGCTGGCAGGCAGTCTTTCAAACACCCTGAATTGTTGCCTGTGAAGGAGTCGAGGACAATTTAAATGGAGCCAAGCCTTTTTAATCTGGGTGTGGAGCCTCTCAGTTGTTCACAGCTAGTTCACACCCAACCACGAGAACAATGCTTTTGTGTATGGCCACCAGCCACGAGGCGCCAGGCAAGCTGTTGTAGGGGGCAGTCTTGAATATGAGCCTTTGACCAGCAGACGGGGTTTGTGCGTCTCCCCTGCCCACGGGGGGCGCTCCTCCCACCGCACCGTCCATCTCCCCCTGCTCCAAGGCCACGCGACGACAAAATGATGCATGCGCTCACCACGTAGTTGGTGTGTAGCGCATCATGCTCCAGAAGCCTCGTCTTGGTGTTGTGGCGGCCTCTGGCTCTTCCCAGGCCTTCCAGCTTTCAGTTCTGGCTCGCATCTGACCTCTGAGACATACTGTACCGTACCGTACCGTACCGCCTGTGTTCAGTTTGTTTCGTTTTGCTTCATAACAGTGTGACGACAACATCCATGGCTTTCTGGCATCCTAAAGCCCACGATTTCTGCTGCGACAGAGGATTTCCGCTGTAACAGAGCTGTTCGCAGGGGGTCACCAAGCAGGCTGCCCCTGACAACCCCCTCAGCTGCACGCTGCTGACCGCGCTCTCCATGCAGGTGCAGGCAGAGGGACCGCTTTCCTCCGGGCAGCCAGCCACCCCGCCATCTTGAAGGCTTCAGGCGAGTAGTAGCCTGCCTGCCAGACTGCCGGGGGTCCCTGCCCAGCACCAGCCCCCCCCAGATGTCTCTGAAGAAGCGACGAGATCTACTTTTTGACAGCAGCAAGTTCTCCCCGAGGGGAGGTGCACCGCTCCTGGAGGCACTGTAATACCAGACCCATGCGTGGAGTGGATGGAGCAAGCTCCGAGTCCATCTCCCAGTTCCAAAAATCCATTTAATATAAAGTCCTCACATCGAGGACATATCAGATATTAAACTGATACGAACAGACTGACTTTTATTAGTAGATGGTAAGGATGGATCCAAAAAAAGATGACAAAGCCGATAGGGAAATACAGAACACCCGGGCGAGGGACTAACAATAAAAAGGATGGGCGTGAGGTTGGGAACGCAACTAGGTTACATGCGATACAAAGTTAGCCAACTAAGCCCGGGGGTAAGGGGAGAGGGGAGTGGGGATGGGGAGGGAGGGGGGGGGTTTGCGACGCTGAGAGAGAAAGAGGATAGAAACACACATACCCGTGACAATGGTCCGCAATGGTGGGAGAAGTGGTCCGAAGATGAATTGTCTCAGTCTAGATATAGTCTATCGCGGGGGTCCTCTTCGGGTGGCGCTGGGTCGTCGTCCGTTGTTGATGAGTCCTCTTGAAGCGAAGGTCCGTCTGTTGCAGAGGGGGGCGGTTCAGGCGGTCCCCTCTGGGTCCGGTCCCCTCTGGGTCAGGTCGCCGGCGTAATTGTTGCGGACGGCGTCCTTCAGGAACCTCTCCAGGAAGGTCCTCGTGCGGGGCGTCACGGTCACGGAGTCGGCGTGCGGGGCTGGCTGCAGGGAGACTGCCAGCTCCCTGCGTTCCTCGGTCCAGGTCCAGGCGCAGCCGATGCGCTTCCCGAGGCGGCGCGTGGTGTTGCGGGCTCGGCTCCACAGCGAGGCAAAGTCCCCACCGTCTCGGCTGAACTCGCCCTCCAGCGAGCCGCTGAGGAAGGTGGCCAGGTCACGTCCGGTGGGTTGCCTGCCGATCCTCTTGCGGGCGGTCTCCTCCAGGGCGCTGGCGGCGATGATACTTACCGTCGCGTCCGGGCAGGTCAGGAGGCGGAAGGCGTGGGTTACCACGGCGATGTCGCCGAGGTCTCCCATGCGGGGCACGTTGGCACCCCCCTGCCGGTAGGGGATGTGCAGGACCTCGTTGCTGGCCCTCAGCGGTAGGTGCAGCCACTTTTTGAGCAGCTGTCGGATCTCGGCGTCCGCCTTCTTGAGTGGGGTCTTGGGGACCGCCGAGCCTCTCAGGACAAACGCGACGCGGGGGTTGAGGAAAGTGTTCACCGCATCGATCTTCTGCCAGAGGGCCAGCAGGGACGAGTCCAGTTTGTGTGCATCCTGTACGATGCCGTTGATGGTTTCCTCCGGCGTCTGCCTGGCCCGGTGGCCGGTGGGTGTCCCCAGGTGGCAGTAGGCCTCTCCGTCGCGCAGGTGCTGCATCGCCTGGCCCTGGATCGTGAGGGTGGAGTGCAGGACGCGGCTCTTCTGCTTCCCGTCGACGTGCAGGGAAGCGCGCTTGGCGATGTTAAAACGCAGGCCCATCCACCTGGCCGCCTCTGACGTCACGTCCAGCATCTGCTGCAGCTGGGTGGCGTCGGGGGCGAGGAGCACGAGGTCGTCGGCGTAGGCCAGGACGCTCAGCTTCTCGCCGTAGAGGTCGAGCCCGCCGGGGCCGCCTGCCACGGCTCGAAGGAGCGGTTCCATGGCCAGGTTGAAGATGATGGGGCTGAGGGGGCAGCCCTGTCTCACTCCCGACCGGATGGGGATCTCCGCGGTTTCCCCGTCGGTGGCGCGGACGGTTGTGGTGCAGCCGTGGTAGAGCTCGCGCACCAGGTTGGTAACGCCGTCCGGCAGGCCCAGCTTGTGGAGGGTGTCGAAGATGTGGCGGTGGGGACGGACCCGAAGGCGTTGGAAATGTCCAGCCACGCCACCACGCACGGCTTCCTGGTCCTCCGGGCGTTGTCCAGGGCCATCTGGAGGGTGAAATTGTGCTCGTAGCAGCCCTCCGTGGACATGAAGCCCTTCTGGCTTCGGCTGATGGCTCCGCCGGTCACTGCCCAGTCGGTGATTCGGCCCGCCAGGCAGCCGGCGTAGAGTTTCGCGACGGTGGAGCACAGGGCGATGGGTCTCCAGTTGCCCGGGTCGTTCGGGTCTCCCTTCTTGTGGATGAGGACCGTCATGGCCCTCTTCCAGGTGGCGGGCATGCGCTGGAACTCTCTGCACCTGTTGAAGAGAACAGAAAGAACAAGGCAGCCCGGGTCACATTTTTTAAGGAGACCGTACCTGATCCCGTCCTTGCCGGGGGTGGTGTCCCTGGTCCTCTTCAGGCGGGCTTCCACCTCCTGCGGCGTGAAGGCATCCTCGAACCCCTCTGCCGGGGGCACGGGGGTCAGCGCTTCGACGGTCGCAGGGCGTGGGGTGGCGGCATCCGTTGGAGGGTTGAAGACCCTGTTGAAATATCTGAAGAGAGCCTCCCAGGGGACCTGGCAGAAGGCCGAGGGTCCCTCCAGGATCTCTCTCACCGCCTTGGGACGGTTGGCCCGGTACAGCTTCTGCATCCAGGAGGCTGCCGCCGGGTCATAGCGCTGGTGCCTGTGTCGCCTCTGCGGTTGGGGCCTGTGATCTTGTTGCGTCGCCGGTCTGTTGTTGTTTCCTCGGGGTTGGCCGGGCCGGGCGGCTGCCGAGAGCTCCTGTGTGAGCCGGGCCACTGAGGCCTCGAAATCCTCGAAGGTGGTGGCCTGGGAGAGCTCCTCCAGCCAGAGGGTCTGCCATGGAGAGGGCATCCTCTGCTGTGGGGAGGGCTCCGCACCGGGAGATTCCGGCACGCTCGGGGGCCGGAGGCCACCCGGCGGCTCGGGAATCCTCGGTGGGACGGGGGCCTCGGGTGGCCCCGGGGGTCCTGGTGGAGGACTGTCCTGTCGGGGCGTCGTGTTCGGTCGGGGGTCCCTGGGTGGAGTCCTGCACGGTGGCGTCGTTGGGACAGGTCTCTCTGTAGGGCAGTCCTTGGAGGTCTGGTCCAGTGGGGTTGTCGGTGGGGTGGCCGGTCAGGCAGGTCTCCGCGCCGCGGCTTGGGTGTGCCAGGCCGCGGCGGCGGACCTCACCAGCGTGCCGGGTCTCCTCTCTGCTCCGTGGCCTTGGCATACCTTTTGATGATTTTTGAGGAGCTTCAAGGCCTCGTATTCGGTGCCGCAGAGGGAGCAGTAAAAAGCTAGGCGCAGCTGGTGGAAGCGCCATAGGTGTTTGTTCATGTCGCCGTGCGACCTGTACTGTCTCGGTGGGTGGCAGGTCGGGCAGAACAGCTTGTTTGGAAGAGGGAAGGGGAGGAACGTGAGTGCCGTCACGTCTGCTCCTTCCCCTGGGTCGTCCGTGGGGGGGTCCGGTGTCGGGGGGATTCGGGGCTCCTCCACCAGCGTGGGGAGACCCTCAGGGGGGGCATCCTCGGGGCTGCCGGGGTCCGTGGGTTGTCTCCCTTCAGGGCCTGCCGTCGTCACCGAGGCGCCGGAGGGGTCCGCTGTCGCTCGGGGCGCTCCGTCTTCGTCCGGGGGGCGTCCTTGGGCTCCGGGGTCCTCCGCCGGGAGGCGGCTCTCGTCAGCCGGGGTTCCGGGCTTTGAGAGTCTCTCTGCCTCCGGGGGTCGATCGATGGTCGGGGGTCCGTCGCCGCCTGTCGGAGTCCCGACATCGTGGGGGGGTGCGTCGGGGTTCTTCGCCGGCTCGGGTTCGCTGGTCTACCCTCCTGGGAGGGTCCTCCGGGATCCGCGGTCGACGTTCCGCCCTAGCTGGGGTCTCCGTGCCTCGAGCGTTCTCGACAGTGGATCAGGGCGTCCTTGAGACCTGGGGGTGTTGCTCCACGTTCCGTCCTCCGAACCCTGGCGTTCGCCTACCGACCGAGGGGGACCCAAGGTCTTCGGCTACTAGCCCGAGCTGGCGTTTTCGCTTTATCGGGGTCTGGCGAACCGGAACACCCTTTGGCTACTAACCTGGGAAGCACGGTCGCTTGCGCAACCGGATACCCTTTCGGACGTACTGGCGGCACCGCCTTCTCTAGCCCGTCATGACTGACGAGAACCCTCGCTGCAGCAGGAGAAAGGAAAGCAAGCTGCTAGTCAGCTCACTTTTTGTTTCTACAGTTCCGGCAGTCTGCCGGACTGGGTTCGGCGCCGGTCCTGGAAATAGTGCAATACCAGGCCGGGCGCGGTGCGAAAATAAGTGTTTCTCCGTCTTTTTCAGCGATTAAACTGATAAGAACAGATTTTTTTTTTTTTTTACAAAGTTATTTTTATTTACCTATGATTAGTTCAAAACCATTATTTCATTATTAAGAAAAATACTTTTTATAAAAATCTAAACTATTCAAAGAAGAAAGCAGCAATTAAAGAAAGTCTCTTTCTTTCCTTTCTTTTCACATTGGTTTCTTAAATGACGTGGAAGGAAAAGCACGCTTAGGAGATCCGGGCTCCTCTTCCTTGTCATGGAGACGTTTTCTCATTGTAGTTGGCACTTTTGATGCCTGGGAAGAATCCAGAGAGAACCCTATTTGCTTTTGTAGTTGTTTAAACGTATCCTTCACAGCCTCATCTTGAAGCCAGGGATGCCCTAAGGCTTCTTCTGTTGTAAGTCGTTTATTTGGGTCCACAACCAACAGCTTCTTCACGAGGTCCAAAGCTGTATTAGACACATGCTTCCATTCCTTTGGAATAAATGTGTATTTTCCTTGAGTGATCTGCTCTTTCAGAGACAGTTTAGTATTTTGTTCATTGAAGGGAGGATATCCACATAAGCATACAAAAAGAATAACTCCTAAACTCCAACAGTCCACAGCACGGCTGTAGCCTTCTGTCCCAAGGGAATTTAGAACCTCAGGGGCAAGGTACGTGGGAGTGCCACACAATGTTTTCATAAGAGAGGTTTCTCCAAGAATCTTGGATTGTCCAAAATCTGTAATCTTTATAAGGCAATTTTCTTCAGAAGATGAAAGTAACACATTCTCTGGTTTGAGATCCCGGTGTATAATACCATTGTCATGAAGGTACTTTACAGCCAACAGCATCTGATAAAAATACAGCTTGCAGGTAGCTTCTTTCATCTTGATTGGTCTTGACACTGTGTCATATAATTCTCCTTCTTCCATCAATTCCAAAATAATGTAATAGTCTTCTGCTTCAAAGAAGTTTTTAATCTTGATTAAGCAGGGGTGATTTATTTTCTTCAAAATCTCTATTTCTGTATTCACATTGAACACTGGATCTGCCTCTCTCACAGCAGCTGTCATAAATCTCCGTTTATTGATTATCTTTACAGCAACTTTATTAAACGTGGCCTTTTCAAACGCCAGTTTGACTTCACCACAGGCACCACTTCCCAAAGTTTTTGACATGATATATTTCTCTCTGAATTCTCTGGGATACCCCGACTGATCATCCACCATAAGATCTGAAAATACAAACACTTTGTTACTCTGTACAGACAGTGCAATTTCAGAATTGTGGGTCAGCGGCAGCCTTTTCCCTCTTCCTATAAGCTCTTTATTTACAAAGGTCCCATTCACACTGTGATCTTCTATGTAGGCAACGCAGGAGTTTTGTGGTCCCGTTTCCTTGAAAATTCGGAAATGCTTCTTGCTGTAGTTCTGGTAGAAACCTGTCTCGGACAGCCCTATCCTAGAAAAGCTGTAGTCACAGCTTTTGTCTCTGCCAAACCAACACTCGTCATTCACACAGTCTGACATCGCTGCTCTCTCAGGGCGGTTACAAAGTCCAACGGCATGTGGACCCGCTCCCCTGTGGGCAGCTTGGCTTACACTGCGCTGCGCCCTGCGTAGTTGATGAAGCCTCTGCCAATGGCCCAGAGGCGCCCCCACGGCCGCGGGGCCGGCTCCTCCGGCTCCTGGTCCTCGGGGATGGGGGGCAGCTCCTGCGTGGGCACCATGTCCAGGGAGCTGAGCGTGCCCGAGCTGGAGGACGACTGGCTGCTGCCCTGCGAGCTGCTGGACGACGAGTCCGTCCCACCCTGCGAAGGCTGCGACTCGCCGCCCGCCGCCCGCGACATCGCCGCTGCGAGCGGCGCGACCGGATAAGAACAGATTGACTTTTATTAGTAGATGGTAAGGATGGTAAATCCAAAAAAAGATGACAAAGCTGATAGGGAAATACAGAACGCCCGGGCGAGGGACTAACAATAAAAGGATGGGGGTGAGGTTGGGAACACAACTAGGTTACATGCGATACAAAGTTAGCCAACTAAGCCTGGGGGTAAGGGGAGAGGGGAGTGGGGATGGGGAGGGAGTGGGTGTTTCGCGACGCTGAGAGAAATAGAGGATAGAAACACACATACCCGTGAAAATGGTCCGCAATGGTGGAAGAAGTGGTCTGAAGATGAAGTGTCTCAGTCTAGATATAGTCTATCGCGGGGGTCCTCTTCGGGTGGCGCTGGGTCGTCGTCCGTTGTTGATGAGTTCTCTTGAAGCGAAGGTCCGTCTGTTGCAGAGGGGGGCGGTTCAGGCGGTCCCCTCTGGGTCCGGTCCGGCGGCTGTTCTTCTGCTGGGGTCCGTGTACTGGCGGTGGCCCGTGATGTGCTCCACGTAAATGTCGCGGGACCACCGGATGGTGTCGGACACCATGAGGCAGCACATCAGCTTGGCGTAGCGGCGGGAGACGCGGCAGGCACGCAGGACGCTCTCGTTACTGGGGTCCCAGGCTCCAAGCGTTCCCACGATGAGCGCGTCGACCGTCACGTCGTAGCCGTGACCCCTCAAGGTGTCGGCCAGCGGGGCGTACTTCTCCCGCTTGCGAGCCCGGGCGTCGGTGAAGGCTTGGCGCCGGTTCTCGAACGCGATGGTGACGTCCACGATGATGATCTTCTTGGCCTCCTCGTTGGTGATCGCGATGTTGGGGCGCATCTGGCTCTCGGAGCCTGGGACGGTGCGGTTGACGGAGACCTGCCCCGCGGCGGCCGGGATGGCCCTCACCAGCCGGTCCTGGACAGCGTTGCGGCGGAGCTGCCAGGCCCTGGCGTGCGGCTTGCAGCTGCACAGCACAGGGGGAGGGTCTCGGCCGCGTAGCCGCACCGTCGGCACCTCTTGTCCCGGTGGCCGAAGCGGACGGCCCCGTTGAGAGGCAGGCAGTTGAGGCGGGCGCGGTGGAGGACGCGCCAGTCCGTGAAGCGCGTGAAGCTCCCGCTAGGCATGAAGTGGTTGCTGGCGTCCCACTTCGAGGTGACGTCGAAGACCTTGCCCTGGTCGGGTTTGGCCCTCAGGTCGCCGGCGTATTTGTTGCGGACGGCGTCCTTCAGGAACCTGTCCAGGAAGGTCCTCGTGCGGGGCGTCACGGTCACGGAGTCGGCGTGCGGGGCTGGCTGCAGGGAGACTGCCAGCTCCCGGCGCTCCTCGGTCCAAGTCCAGGCGCAGCCGATGCGCTTCCCGAGGCGGCGCGTGGTGTTGCGGGCTCGGCTCCACAGCGAGGCAAAGTCCCCGCTGTCTCGGCTGAACTCGCCCTCCAGCGAGCCGCTCAGGAAGGTGGCCAAGTCACGTCCGGTGGGTTGCCTGCCGATCCTCTTGCGGGCGGTCTCCTCCAGGGCGCTGGCGGCGATGATACTTACCGTCGCGTCCGGGCAGGTCAGGAGGCGGAAGGCGTGGGTGACCACGGCGATGTCGCCGAGGTCTCCCATGCGGGGCATGTTGGCACCCCCCTGCCGGTAGGGGATGTGCAGGACCTCGTTGCTGGCCCTCAGCGGGAGGTGCAGCCACTTTTTGAGCAGCCGTCGGATCTCGGTGTCCGCCTTCTTGAGTGGGGTCTTGCGGACCGCCGAGCCTCTCAGGACGAATGCGACGCGGGGGATGAGGAAAGTGTTCACCGCGTCGATCTTCTGCCACGGGGCCAGCAGGGACGAGTCCAGTTTGCGTGCGTCCTGCACGATGCTGTTGATGGTTTCCTCCGGCATCTGCCTGGCCCGGTGGCCGGTGGGCGTCCCCAGGTGGCAGTAGGCCTCTCAGTCACGCAGGTGCTGTATCGCCTGGCCCTGGATCGTGAGGGTGGAGTCCAGGACGCGGCTCTTCTGCTTCCCGTCAACGTTCAGGGAAGCGCACTTGGCGACGTTAAAATGCAGGCCCATCCACCTGGCCGCCTCCGACGTCACGTCCAGCATCTGCTGCAGCTGGGTGGCGTCGGGGGCGAGGAGCACGAGGTCGTCGGCGTAGGCCAGGACGCTCAGCTTCTCGCCGTAGAGGTCGAGCCCGCCGGGGCCGCCTGCCACGGCTCGAAGGAGCGGTTCCATGGCCAGGTTGAAGATGATGGGGCTGAGGGGGCAGCCCTGTCTCACTCCCGACCGGATGGGGATCTCTGCGGTCTCCCCGTCGGTGGCGCGGACGGTTGTGGTGCAGCCGTGGTAGAGCTCGTGCACCAGGTTGGTAACGCCGTCCGGCAGGCCCAGCTTGCGGAGGGTGTCGAAGATGTGGCGGTGGGGCACGGACCCGAAGGCGTTGGAAATGTCCAGCCACGCCACCGCGCACTGCTTCCTGGTCCTCCGGGCGTTGTCCAGGGCCATCTGGAGGGTGAAATTGTGCTCGTAGCAGCCCTCCGTGGACATGAAGCCCTTCTGGCTTCGGCTGACGGCTCCGTCGGTCACCGCCCAGTCGGCGATGCGGCCCGCCAGGCAGCCGGCGTAGAGTTTCGCGACGGTGGAGCACAGGGCGATGGGTCTCCAGTTGCCCGGGTCGTTTGGGTCTCCCTTCTTGTGGATGAGGACCGTCATGGCCCTCTTCCAGGCGGCGGGCGTGCGCCGGAACTCTCTGCACCTGTTGAAGAGAACAGAAAGAACAAGGCAGCCCGGGTCACGTTTTTTAAGGAGACCGTACCTGATCCCGTCCTTGCCGGGGGCGGTGTCCCTGGTCCTCTTCAGGCGGGCTTCCACCTCCTGTGGCGTGAAGGCATCCTCGAACCCCTCTGCCGGGGGCACGGGGGTCAGCGCTTCGACGGTCGCAGGGCGTGGGGTGGCGGCATCCGTTGGAGGGTTGAAGACCCTGCTGAAATATCTGAAAAGAGCCTCCCGGGGGACCTGGCAGAAGGCCGAGGGTCCCTCCAGGATCTCTCTCACCGCCTTGGGACGGTTGGCCCGGTACAGCTTCTGGATCCGGGAGGCTGCTGCTGGGTCGTAGCGCTGGCGCCTGGGTCGCCTCTGCGGTTGGGGCCTGTGGTCTCGTCGCGTCGCCGGTCTGTTGTTGTTTCCTCGGGGTTGGCCGGGCCGGGCGACCGCCAAGAGCTCCTGTGTGAGCCGGGCCACCGAGGCCTCGAAAGCCTCGAAGGTGGTGGCCTGGGAGAGCTCCTCCAGCCAGAGGGTCTGCCATGGAGAGGGCATCCTCTGCTGTGGGGAGGGCTCCGCACTGGGAGATTCCGGCACGCTCGGGGGCCAGAGGGCACCCAGCGGCTCGGTTCCTCCCGGCGGCTCCGGAATCCTCGGCGGGGCGGGGGCCTCGGGTTGCCCCGGGGGTCCTGGTGGAGGGCTGTCCGGTCGGGGCGTCGCGTTCGGTCTGGGGTCCCTGGGCGGAGGCCTGCACGGTGGCGTCGTTGGGGCAGGTCTCTCCGTAGGGTGGTCCTCGGAGGTCTGGTCCGGTGGGGTTGTCGGCGGGGTGGCCGTTCTGGCGGGTCTCCGCGCCACGGCCTGGGTGCGCCGGGCCGGGGCGGCGGATCTCACCAGCGTGCCGGGTCTCCTCTCTGCTCCGTGGCCTTGGCATACCTTCTGGTGCTTCTTGAGGAGCTTCAAGGCCTCGTATTTGGTGCCGCAGAGGGAGCAGTAAAAAGCTAGGCGCAGCTGGTGGAAGCGCTGTAGGTGTTTGTTCATGTCGCCGTGCGACCTGTACTGTCTCGGCAGGTGGCAGGTCGGGCAGAACAGCTTGTTTGGAAGAGGGAAGGGGAGGAACGTGAGCGCCGTCACGTCTGCTCCTTCCCCTGGGTCGTCCGTGGGGGGGTCCGGTGTTGGGGGGGTTCGGGGCTCCTCCACCAGCGTGGGGAGACCCTCGGGGGGGCATCCTCGGGGCCCCCGGGGTCCGGGGGTCGTCGCCGTTCAGGGCCCGCCGTCGTCATGAGGCGCCGTGGGGGTCCGGAGGGCTCCGCTGTCGCTCGGGATGTTCCGTCGTTGTCCGGGGGGCGTCCTCGGGCTCCGGGGTCCTCCGCCGGGAGGCGGCTCTCATCAGCCGGGGTTCCGGGCTTTGAGAGTCTCTCTGCCTCCGGGGGTCAATCGATGGTCGGGGGTCCGCCGCCGCCTGTCGGGGTCCCGACATCGTGGGGGGGTGCGTCGGGGTTCTTCACCGGCTCGGGTTCGCTGGTCTACCCTCCTGGGAGGGTCCTCCGGGATCCGCAGTCTATGTTCCGCCCTAGCTGGGGTCTCCGTGCCTTGAGCGTTCTCGACAGTGGATCAGGGCGTCCTTGAGACCTGGGGGTGTTGCTCCACGTTCCGTCCTCCGAACCCTGGCGTTCGCCTACCGACCGAGGGGGACCCAAGGTCTTCGGCTACTAGCCCGAGCTGGGGTTTTCGCTTTATCGGGGTCCGGCGAGCCAGAACATCCTTTGGCTACTAACCTGGGAAGCACGGTCGCTTGCGCAACCGGATACCCTTTCGGACGTACTGGCGGCACCGCCTTCTCTAGCCCGTCATGACTGACGAGAACCCTCGCTGCAGCAGGAGAAAGGAAAGCAAGCTGCTAGTCAGCTCACTTTTTGTCTCTACAGTTCCGGCAGTCTGCCGGACTGGGTTGGCGCCGGTCCTGGAAATAGTGCAATACCAGGCCGGGCGCGGGGCGAAAGTAAGTGTTTCTCCGTCTTTTTTCAGCGATTAAACTGATAAGAACAGATTTTTTATTTTTTTTTATTTAATATCAAAATGTTTAATCGTCTCTCTACACCATCTCCTTTTGACAATATTTCACAGAAAAACAATATCATACATAACACAATCGTAGGGGACACCCGTCCCCTTTCCAATCACAATTTCTCCACCGTTGTATCACTGAATCCTCTTTATACATAACCATTAATTCACTCCATGACAATACATTTTTGCTCTTTTCTCATACAGGTTCTTGGGACACTTCAAACATTTACAATACATTTCCACATTGTACACAGTCTTTTCACATAGTCTTGTATTTTCCTCCATTTTATTTGCATTTAACTTGTTTCCATCGTTCTTTATTTGTCACACACAATTCACCTTAGTTTTATCTCATTACCACTGTTTTCCCAGTGTTTCATTTCCACCTTTCCCCTCTTTTCCCTAATTCCCGACGCTTTTCCTTGCCCTATTTCCCGACGCTTTCCTTTCCCTTCTTTCTCTCTTCTTCTTTTCTTTTCCCTGTCCTTACCCTATCCCGGCCGGCTGAAATAATTCCTGCCACCGAACGCCTTGCCATGCCCTACTCATCTTGCCCTTTTCTCCTTGTCCCTTTATGTAGTCTTTAATCTCGTAGTACCCTAGCTGTGTGCATTCCCTTTGTGTGAAGTATACCCCTTTCCCTACTAACAAACATCTCGTTTTCCATAATGCCACCCTCATCCCCATCAAGACCACCCGTACTTCCCATTGCCTCTCTCCTTGTTTTACCAGTCTGTAAACTGCGCTTTCATATGACACCCCGTGCCCACCCTATTGCCCTTAGAAATTTCCCTACTCTTCCCCACACCCTTCTCGCGAACGTGCACTCCCAAAAGACGTGATGCACCGTTTCTTCCTGTGTACAGCACTCCCGTGGGCACTCCGCCGATCTCACCAGCCCCCATCGGTGTAGTACTTCCCTGACTGATAACACCCGCCTCACTATGCACCACGCTATGTCTCTATGAGTCCCTTTCCACCTTGCGTCTTCTATTCCCTTCCACACCTCTCTCACCTGCTCCCATGCCAAATCCCCCACGTCTGTCAACACATCTTTCTCCCTAATTGTGTTGAAAATCATCCTAGCTTTCTGTAGTCCTTCCAGCCCCAATTTGGCCAAACCTTTTGCCCTGACGAATGCCGCCAACCTATCCACATGCTGCGATGGTTTCCCTGCCCATATCCCTGTCCACCTTTCACCAAATACCCCCCATGCCCTCAAAACTCTGCCTCCCCAGTACTTTGCCCATTTCCCCGCTATTTCTTCCCTTTTCCGTGCTTCCCTGACTAATGCTGCCACCCCGTGCCCATATACGAAAGTTTCCACCTCTGGAAAACCCCATCCCCCTAGCTCCCCCGCTTTATAAATCTCCCTACGTGCTACCTTTTCTCCCTTACTTCCCCAGAAAAACACACACAATTCCCTCTGTATCCTCCTCGCTTGCCTCCACGATGGGGGGTATACCCACCCTACAAATAGCAGGATCGGTAAGATCACTGACTTGATTAATTTTACCTTCCCTGTCTTTGACAACCCTCTCCCTCCCCATATCCCCAACACCTTTCTAACCTGCCCCCACACTTCTCCCCACGCTGTTTCCCCTTTTCCATCTTTCTCAAAGCTTATCCCTAATATTTTTAGCCCTCCCTCTACCACCTGCAACCCATATTCCTCCAGACCCTCCCAGTTCCCTATGCCCCATATCTTACTTTTCCCTTTATTTAATCTTGCTCCGGCTACCCTTCCGTACTCTTCCATATGTTCCAGCGCCCTCCTCACTGACCTCCTGTCCCTCGCCAGGAATGTTACGTCATCCATATATAGCAGCGCTTTCACTTCTCCTCCTCCTGGTATCTTTATCCCTTGAATTTGGTCGTCCCGTCTTATCTTCCTTCCTACCGCCTCTATCCCACACACGAAAAGCCCTGGTGACAAAGGGCACCCCTGCCTTACCCCTACCTCTATTTTAATCTCCTCTCCCAAGTGTCCTTTTAACAGCACCCTGCTGAAAGCCCCCCGATACACTTCCCTCACCCATCCTATGTAGTTTCCCGGGAACCCCATCTTTTCCAGCACCGTGAACAGATACTCGTGCCTCACCCTATCGTACGCTTTCTCCAAATACAGGTTTCCCACCACCATATTCCAGTTCCTATCCCTCACATACTCTATTATGTCCCTCACCACCCAGTGTGTTTGTGTTATCTTTCTCCCTTCCACCGCGCACATCTGTTCTTCCCCTATCACCTGTGCCAATACCCCCTTCATTCTTTCCGCCAGCATTCTCGTGTACAGTTTGTAGTCCACGTTTAATAACGTGATTGGCCTCCAATTTTTCAAACTCTTTTTCTCCCCCTTCTTATATAATAATACTATCACCCCTTCTGCAAACCCTTGCCCTACCTTTCCCCTTTCCATCATCTCTTTAAATACCTCCTTGACGTCTGTTCCCAACCACCCCCAGAATTTTCTGTAAAATTCCCCCGGTATCCCATCCACCCCTGGGACTTTATTCGTCTTCATTCCTTTCAGACACCCTTCTATTTCTTCTACTGTCACCTCTCTTCCCAAATCGTCCCTTTCCTCTTCCTTTAATTGCTGCATTTCTTCCTCTTCTACCCTCCTTTCTTCTTCTTCCGCCTCCCCTTTACTGTACAGGTCCCTATAGAACCTTGTTACCTCTTTTAAAATCTCCTTCTGCTCCTTTACTACCTGCCCCCCTTGCGTCATTATCTCCCTCATTTCTTTCTTCCCATTCCGAACCCTCTTTGCAAAATATCCACTCCACTCCTCTCCTTCCTCTACCCATGGTGCTCGTGCCAGAAATATTCTCTCCCTTCCTCTTTGTTCAAACCACTCTTCCACCTCCTTTCGGGCCGTCCCCAGTTCCTCTTTTACTTCTTTTCCTGCTTCTGCTTCCTTTACTAATCCTTGTACTCTTTGCTGCTTCCGTAACAAACTGCGCTGTCGCTGCTTTGCCCGTTTCCCCCCTTGCTTTTTAAACCACTCTTTGATCCTTTCCTTCACCATTACCCACCACTCCCACCTGGTTTCAAAATATCTTTTCAACGTTCTCCATCCCTTGTATTCTGCCACAAACTCCCTACATACCTTCCCCTCTTCTAGGTCCTTCAGATTCAACTTCCATACTCCCTTCCCCTGTGCTCCGCCCTCCCCTTGTCCTGTCTCCACTCTTAATATGTTGTGGTCTGAAATTCCCGCTTCCCTTACCTCCTTCTTTTGCACTCTCAATCCTTCTGACACAAACACAAAATCTATCCTCGATCTTTTCCTCCCCCCTGGCTCTATCCTTGTCCAAGCAGTTTCACCCTTCCAAATATCTTTTAGCCCTTCTTCCCGTGCCCATTTCCCTAGCAATTTCCCTGTTCCATCCAGTTCTCCCTCACATTCTTCCCCTACCCTATCCCCTTTTTCTATGATACAGTTAAAATTGCCCACTATGATTCGGTGCCCTCCTCCCCCACAACACACCCCCAGTTTTTTAAACAAAACCATCCTCTCTGCTTTCACCGCCGGTGCATACACGTTCCAGATTGTGACTGTCTGCCCTTCCCATTCCAGCACCATCTTCTGTACCCGTCCCTCCACCAGCACTTGCACGCTTTTAACTTGTAGCGGCATCCGCCCTTCCCTAATCAAAATTCCCACCCCCAGGTTTTTGTTCCCTCCAGCTCCCGCCCACCAAGAAGGTCCCCACCGCCACCGCTTTCTCAACCAGCTCCACTCTCTTCCCCACCCTATCCCACACTCCTGCACACACAGCACTTCTGCGTCTGTTGTTTCTAAAATCTTCTTAATGTCCTCCCATCGCTGCTTCCTCAATAGACTCCTCACATTCCACGATATTATCCTTAGTGTTTTCCTCATTTCCTTACCCGTGGTGACCTTTCCCTTACTTCCCCTTTCCCGTCCCGTCCTGCCTTGTCACCCAGTGACCCCATCTCCCTCATGCCGGTCATGTGAGCCAGGTTAGCGATCGCGGCCAGGCTCAAATAACCCTCCGCTCCCTCGCTCCCTTCCCCCTCCCTTCCGGGCTTCATTCCTCCATTGTGGGTTCTCTTGGGTGTTTCGTCCCCGCTCCTTTGTCTCCCACCCCTTTCTTCTTCTTCCCATCTCTTCCTCCCTTTTCCTCCCTTCTCCCCTTTCTTTTCTCTCTTTAGCTTTTTCTCTGTCCCACACGCTGCCTGCCCCAGCGGGATATCCTGGCTCCCGTCTGAGCATGCCACATCACCCTTTGTGGCTGGTTGTGACCCTGCCCGCTTTCCCTCTTCTCTCCCGCCCTCAGGCTCTCTTTCCACCACGATTTCCATCGTGGAAGTTGTCAATCTGTCCAGCTCCTTCAACATTTCTAACCCTGTCTCCAATTCCAAACCTTCCCCTGCCTCTGTTTCCTCACACACCGATTATTCCCGGCTCTCCGAGACCTCATTAGCAGACATTGCTGACTCGTTGTCTGCCTCCATCTCGCTCTCTTGTGCTTCTTTTTCCTCCTCCCTTCTTTCCTCCTGGTTTTTCGCCCTATTCGCATAGGAGTAGGGACACGCCCTATATGTGTGCCCCTCTTCCCCACATGTGATACATTTTATTTGTTTTTTGCACTCACTCGCCCTTTGTCCCATCTCCCCACATTTAAAGCACCTGGTTAGTGAGCAAAACGCTGCAATGTGCCCCCCTTTCCCACATCTACTACACAGCCGTGGCTGCCCGAAATAACTCACATAGCCCCTGTGGGGCCCTATGTAAAAGTTGGGAGCGATATGCTTTACCCCTCCGAAATGGGGGTCCTCCATTAGTCTCACTCTCGCTCTCCAGGACCCTGTCCAGATCTTATACTTATCCAGTACTCTCTCCACCCACATCACACTCTGTACTTGTCTCTCCACCCATCTCTCCACGTCCTCTTTTTCCAACTTATCATTAAACATTCTCCAAAAGAGGACTCGCTCTCTCTCTCTCTTCTCCTGTTTCGAACCGTAGCCCTTTTAATTTACCTTCTTTCGTTAGCTTCCTTTGCCTTTCCCAAAACTCCTCATAAGCTTTCCTGTTCGAAAAAGTTAACCCCCATACTTTATAATTTTCATGCGCGATCACAACACTCAGATCCCGCGGGTTTAAGCCAATGTCTCTAAACAACACTTTTTCCATAAACTCAGTCCTCGTGAGCCGAGTTGCTCCTTCAAAGCCCTCCTTCAGTAGAAAAACTTTTGCTCGTAGTTTCACTTGCCTTTGGGGGTCTTCCTTGCTCCACCATGGCTCCTGCTGCTCATCCTCTGACTCAGCCGCTCTCCTCTTCTCCTTCGATGTCTCTCCTCCACCTATCGTCGCCTGCTCCCGGTGATTCCCTTTCTCATCTGCCGCCAGCTCTCGCTCCTTCCAGCTGCTCTCGTCCTGCTTCCGCTTCCGTCCCGCCACCACCCTCGTCCACATGCTCTGCTCCCTTTCGATCAGCTCGCCATTCTCCCACACCATCTCCGTTTGAGGCTCCATGGCTCCTCTCTCGATCTGCTCCACCGTCGCCTGCTGCTCTGCTCTCATCTGCTTCGCAGCACCACTGCTGTCGCTACTCGATCTCCATTTTCCTCCTGGGGCTGGGAGGCTCGGCCCAGCTGCCGCTGCTTCGCTTCTGCCGCCGCCGCAGCAGGAGCCTCACCAAGAGACCAGATTGACTTTTATTAGTAGATGGTAAGGATGGTAAATCCAAAAAAAAAAAAAAAAAAAGATGACAAAGCCGATAGGGAAATACAGAACGCCCGGGCGAGGGACTAACAATAGAAGGATGGGGGTGAGGTTGGGAACGCAACTAGGTTACATGCGATACAAAGTTAGCCAACTAAGCCCGAGGGTAAGGGGAGAGGGGAGTGGGGAAGGGGAGGGAGGGGGAGGTTTGCGACGCTGAGAGAGAAAGAGGATAGAAACACACATACCCGAGACAATGCTCCGCAATGGTGGAAAAAGTGGTCCGAAGATGAAGTGTCTCAGTCTAGATATAGTCTATCGCGGGGGTCCTCTTCGGGTGGTGCTGGGTCGTCGTCCATTGTTGATGAGTCCTCTTGAAGCAAGGTCTGTCTGTTGCAGAGGGGGGCGGTTCAGGCGGCCCCTCTGTGTCCAGTCCGGCGGCTGTTCTTCTGGTGGGGTCCATGTACTGGCGGTGGCCCGTGATGTGTTCCTACACTTGATCTTAGCCAAAAGGCCGAGAAGCGATACCGTGAGCCCCTCGGAAACCTTGGGGCCTCCATGGGCAGCCCCCCCAAACACACCGCAAGCTGCCACGGAGGCCCCTCCGCTCACAGTCGTCACCTGCAGCTTCTGGCACCAGAAACCCACACGGAAAAGTCCTTCCGCAATATCTCGTGCCCAACAGGTCCAAAACACCACCCCCCAAACCCCCACGTAGCCCAATGGCCCCCCCATTCATGCCCTCTCAACACTGCCCTGCCTCTCGCCCCTCCTCACTGGCCATGAGAGGAGAGATGATTTGCTCAAAGCCTGAGCGAGCGCGATGACGACAGCATCTCGCGGGGCGTTCCTCCAGCCCTGCTCTCCCCGCCAGCTACAGCACAGCAACAGCAGCAGCAGCAGCAAGCCTCTGAGCAGAGACGGGTACACTGGGAGCCCTTGTCAAAGGGGCGGGGATCAAAAGGGCAGCTGCTGATCCCTGAGGGGGAACAGGCTCTAATCCCCGAGGGGCAATGCGCTTCACTGGTCGGTGCCACCGTGCTTAGTGGCAGAGCGGGAATGTACTTCAGTTGTGCTTGAACACTGTTAATCACTGAGTGTGAGCCCATCCGGTTGTATTTGAACAGGAACACCCTTAATTGTTGCCTGTGAGAGTGTGATTGTGTTTCAGTTGTGCTTGAACACCCGTTGATCACTGAGGGTGAGTCCACGCACAGGTATTTGAACAGGAACACCCTTAATTGTTGCCTGTGAGACTGTGATTGTGTTTCAGATGTGCTTGAACACCCGTTGATCACTGAGTGTAAGCCCACCCACTGGTATTTGAACTGGAACACCCTTAATTGTTGCCTGTGAGACTGTGATTGTGCTTCAGTTGTGCTTGAACACCCGTTAATCACTGTGTGTGAACCCACCCGGTTGTATTTGAACAGAAACACCCTTAATTGTTTCCTGGGAGAGTGTGATTGTGCTTCAGTTGTGCTTGAACACCCATTAATCGCTGAGTGTGAGCCCACCCACTGGTATTTGAACGGGAACACCCTTAATTGTTGCCTGTGAGACTGTGATTGTGCTTCAGTTGTGCTTGAACACCCGTTAATCACTGAGTGTAAGCCCACCCACCAGTATTTGAACGCGAACACCCTTAATTGTTGCCTGTGAGAGTGTGAGTGTCTGTAGTTGTGATTGAACACCTGTTAATCACTGAGCGCGAACCCACCCACCGGTAGTTTAACAGGAACACCCTTAATTGTTGCCTGTGAAGGAGCTGCGGACGACTGAAACAGAGCAAAACCTTCCTTTCCGGTTTCGGCTGCGGCGCCTCTCCTTTGCTTCGTCTTACTTGTTCTCAGCTAGCTCACAGCTAACAACTAGAACAGGCTTGCACGTGATTGCGCTTCACTGTTTCTGTGCACACGCTTAATTGTGTGTCAGTGGCCATCCCTGTTGCGTGAAAATGCACTTAATCGCACAGAGCGAACGCTGAGCAAACACGCTTAACGGCTGTGCAGGCACGAGCCGAAAACGACTTGAAGGTGGCAGCTCCTTTCCAGCTTGGGGCGCAGAGCCTCTGCTTTGCCTCATTTGAGGC
Source organism: Alligator mississippiensis (assembly GCF_030867095.1). NCBI lineage: Eukaryota > Metazoa > Chordata > Crocodylia > Alligatoridae > Alligator > Alligator mississippiensis. The sequence continues at coordinate 475,583,875 of NC_081824.1, forward strand.
GTTCTCAGCGTGCTCGCACCCCGCCGTCCCAACGGACCTGCTGCTCCCCTTTGGAAAAGGCCCCTTTCCTCTCAGCTGTCACGAGCAGCCTCTGGGCCCAGCAACCTGGGGAGAAATCCCTCTCGCAACACCGCCCTCGGCACTGGCGTCTCCCTCGCTCGTGTATCCCAAAGATTCCTGCCCCCTCAGCGCTTCCCTGCCTCTCGCCTCCTGGCTGGCTGCGTGAGGAGAGAAGACGAGACCGAGACCGAGACAGAGACACGCAGGATCTGCGTGAAGGCAGTGCAACGCCCCAACGTGATGACGACACCCTGACTTGAACCCTCCCCTGGCGAGGGGATGTGCCTCTGGCCGCCCGCCCTCTCCTCTGCCCGGCCCTAATTCCTCCAGGAGCACACGCGACACGAGCAGGGGACCGACCCCACGCAGGGACCCTGCGCTTACTGGAAGGCGGTGTCAACGCAGTGCGCGTTAAATACACAGCTGGAACTGACAGTCAGAAGTCTTCAACGGGACAGGAGGCTGTCAGTCTCCCTGTACGCTGCAAATACCGCGGCACTGCCAGCACGGTAAGCGGGGCCCGTGAAATGCCCAGCGCTGTCAGCGATAACACCAGTTCAGAAACTGGCTTTTGGGGGCCTTGAAGGTTCGCGGAACTCGTCAGTTCAGGACCTGCCAGCAAACGTCACAACCACAGCAACAAAAATAACAACAATTCACAGATTCATAAAAGTTAGGGTCGCAAGGGACCTCAATAGATCATCAAGTCCGACCCCCTGCACAGGCAGGAAAGAGTGCTGGGTCTAGATGACCCCAGCTAGATGCCTATCCAACCTCTTCTTGAAGACCCCCAGGGTAGGGGAGAGCACCACCTCCCTTGGGAGCCCGTTCCAGACCTTGGCCACTCGAACTGTGAAGTTCTTCCTAATGTCCAGTCTAAATCTGCTCTCTGCTAGCTTGTGGCCATTGTTTCTTGTAACCCCCGGAGACGCCTTGGTGAGTAAAGCCTCACCAATTCCCTTCTGTGCCCCCGTGATGACCTTATAGGCAGCCGCAAGGTCGCCTCTCAACCTTCTCTTGCGGAGGCTGAAAAGGTCCAGGTTCTCTAGTCTCTCCTCGTAGGGCTTGGTCTGCAAGCCCTTAACCGTACGAGTGGCCCTTCTCTGGACGCTCTCCAGGTTATCCACGTCCCTCTTGAAGTGCGGCGCCCAAAACTGCACGCAGTACTCCAACTGCAGTCTGACCAGCGCCCAATAGAGGGGAAGTATCACCTCCTTGGGTCTGTTCGTCATGCATCTGCTGATGCACGATAAAGTGCCGTTAGCTTTTCTGATGGCTTCATCACACTGCCGGCTCACGATCATCCTGGAGTCCACTAGGACTCCGAGATCCCTTTCTGCTTCCGTGCCACCCAGCAGGTCATTCCCTAGGCAGTAGGTGTGCTGGACATTTTTCCTCCGTAGGTGCAGCACTTTGCATTTCTCCTTGTTGAACTGCATCCTGTTGTTTTCTGCCCACTTGTCCAACCTGTCCAGGTCTGCTTGCAGCTGTTCCCTGCCCTCCGGCGTGTCCACTTCTCCCCATAGCTTTGTGTCATCCACAAACTTGGACAGAGTACACTTCACTCCCTCATCCAAGTCGCTGATGAAGAGGTTAAAGAGTATCGGTCCTAGGACCGAGCCCTGCGGGACCCCACTGCCCACACCCTTCCAGGTCGAAACCGACCCATCCACCACGACTCTCTGGGTGCGACCCTCTAGCCAACTCGCCACCCACCGGACCGTGCAGTCATCCAAGTCACAGCCTCTTAACTTGTTCACCAGTATGGGGTGGGATACCGTATCGAAGGCCTTCCTGAAGTCTAAGTAAACGATGTCAACCCCTCCTCCTGAGTCCAGGTGTTTTGTAACCTGGTCATAAAAAGAGACTAGATTAGTCAGGCACGATCTGCCTGCCACGAACCCATGCTGGTTTCTCCTCAGCAGAATTTTTCCTGCTGGGCTCTCACAAATGTGAGCCTTGATAATTTTTTCAAAGACTTTGCCGAGGATGGAGGTGAGACTGACTGGCCTATAGTTGCCAGTATAGTATTGCGGGGCTGGTAATATTAATACTGCGTGACGTCAAAGTGAACACCTTGTTATACGTTCAAAAAAGTCGCACCTTCCTGTATCCTATAGAGAAGCGCTGACCACCCTCTTATCTGCTGAGCACAAATCGAGACAGAAAAATCTGATCTCCCCAAAAGTCAAGGCCCAATTCAGAAATAGGGAAAAAAACAAAAAAGCTACAAAAAGTCTATGGTATAAATAAAAGTACGAGGCCTAAGGAGATGAGGTGTAAGAGGTGCTTCTGAACAACTGGACAGCCCTGCTGGAAAACACGATACGTTTCTGAAAGTCTTTTAAAAACACAATGCACATATTAAGTAATCAACAGCACCCATTTCTAAGGCTCAGCTTCGTCAGGTAACCAGAGTATGAGCATCCACCGTACTCTGATATGCCGTGGCATCAGGTTTCACTCTGGCCTGCAGGCCTAAGGGCCTGCCTTTTGTCGCCGCCGAGAGCCACAGCGCGGGGTTCGGGGCCTTAGGAGCCCTAGTCGGTGGGCAGGTACTTGTGACGCTTGGAGAGGAATCAGGTACTGACACGTTTTGGTTAAGCAAAAAGATTGTTTACTTACACTGCTCGTACAGCGCAGGTCAGAAGCTTGCTTCAATTACAGTTGTAAACTAAACTTGAGTCGGGCAGAAATTACAAAGTTTCTTTGGTCGGTCTGCAGAAGTGTTCGGGGTGTTCAGGCCGGCAGTCGTCTTACGTCTCGGGTGGGGGTGTGCTAGGCCCCCTTGGGTCGGTGACGGGGAGTCCTTAGTGGTTGACCAGGCCGCTAAGTTCTTCTCTAAGACACACGTGGAGTTTGCTAGGCTCCACAGCGTGCTCAGAGCTTTCCACGAGGTGTGTGTGGAGTTCTCCAACTTGGGCGGAAACTGCTTCAACCTCTTCTACGGCTAGCAAGCCAATTGCTGGCCGCCAGGTAGGAATGATTTAGAACAGTCCAATAGTGGGGTACTAATTTACATAAGATTGGCGGGCACTTTTTCTAGGTCATTAATATATAGTCACTGGGCTTTGGAGTTTTCCACTCGTGACCTACTTACATGACCTACTTACAAAATGATTGACAGACTGTGCCCTCTGTATCAAACTATGGGATTTTCCACTGTACTATAGGCATATGAACAATGGGTTCTGACACCTTCAGCCTGCTCCTTTAAGGATCCGGGCAGGGAGAGGAACTGGCCGCGCTAGCCTGGATTCAGGGGAGATTTGCAGTGCGGATCTGCCCTTCCTAGATTCACTAAACCAGGGATGCATCAGCTTTTGTAAGCAGCAGCTTGCTTCGTCGGATGCTGAGATGCAGCTGGAGGAAGCAATGATGCTAAACCGAAAGCACGGATTGGAATACCAAAGGGTAGTGTAGTAAAAATGTCTCATGATCCCTTTTCTTTTCCCTATACAGGGCCTCACAGCTGAACTGTGAGATGTTTCTTCTTTCCTCCTGCAGTAGATAAGCAGTGTCATAATAATAAACAGTCCAGGCAACGCTCGCTTTGAGATAAGGTTCAAAGCTTCTTGTTAGAACACAGATTAATGCTTGTTTTGCACATACATTTTGTAAACGTCGTACTCGCTCATTGCCCTAGAGTTACACCAAGACACGGGGTTACTAAGGGGCCCACAGTTCAGAACGCAGGCGGCAGGCCTGTTGCCGCAGTTGCGTTTTAGGACTACGCGTGTACGAAACTTTGCAGAAAAATGTAACCAATCACGTTGGAATCTTTTGTTCAGGTTAGCTATAAAAATGAAACCTCGGGCACGGCTCGGGGTCGACTTTGCTTTGAGCATTGAGCTCCACTGTCAACCTGTTTGCACAAACAATAAACTCGAGTTGGACCCAGCCTGAGTATGTGACGCTCTCCTTGAGGTAAATTGGACAAGCCTCCAGGGGCACGAAACTAGCAGTTTGTGCAACAACAGTGCTGACAGGCGCGTGATCAGATGGCCTCAGCCAACCAGAGGCTACATGAAGCGTGTGACTGCAAGGCCGGCAGTCACAGGCTCCTGACTGAAAATCAGCAGCATATTCTAATTGGCTCAGTAGTTTATAAAAGGGACACAACTCCAGAGCTTGGGGGGGTCCACACGACAGTCGGAGAGGCCTGATCACCCTTTCCAGGATGCCACCTCCCCTAGGTCGAATGTATACTCGATACCCGAACAGAGTGAGCTCTCGTGTGGCAGTTGTTGTTGTTGTTGTCGTTATTGCAATCGCTTTCCGACTGTAACATCACAAACAGTTGTTAAAGAGTTTTCTGTCTCCCTGCGCAAGTTGTAAGTAAAACTTCATTTTGCTATACCATCTTCATTTGGGTCAGTGTCCCTTTCGTCCCTGGCCTGATCGTACTGGAGGGGTGGTTATTCACCCGCCGCAGTTTACCACATGGCGTCATGGACAGGATCTCTGGGGAAAAGGGAGAATGAGGAGTGCACTGACCAATCAGTCCGGCATTGCCCGTGGCGAAATCACCACAGGCCCCCAACCACAAATTCCGATGACTTATGGGCCCATGTGGCGTACCATCAGGCCCAGCAAGATGGGAGGATCGGCAGCCATGTTTCGATCCGCCCGACTGAAAACACCGGGGGGCCACTCAAAGAGCGGGTCGTTACCGGCCTCACTCACGCAGCCCTGGGGTGTCTCCTCGCTAGCCCCGCGGTCCTATACCGACCACCCGATACGGCCGCGGAGGTACAACTCAATCGGGTCAAATCCACCGACACAAGCAATCGTACCCCTGCAAAAGAGTATGCCAAATGTATTAAATATCTAAAAGAGGGTGGCGGCTGCAACACATCTCCTGACAAATTCAGGTGCCCTAACCTCAGCCCCGGAGGCACTGAAAATGAGATCCTGACAGGACTCCGGGAGAGCCTTGAAACCAACGGGCGGGAGGCTATGAAATGGGGAGCAAAGAAGTGGAATAAGGGCAAGATAATTAATGTTTTATTTCACACGGTGACCACCCTGTTGCAACACGCGGCGAACCAAGCCAGCATGGTGGAGACACTGGCTAGGACGGCTGCAGATCAGAGCGCCACACAATCCAAAACGCCACTCCAAGATGGCGCCGCTGAAGAAAAAGAAGGAGTGGCTAAAGCGTCCGAGGCGCGAAATCCCAACGCAGGTGCAGTGAGTGAAAACCCCCTAGGGGAGGGCCTGCGCACTGAAGCGGGAGGGGCGAGTGAAATCACAGAAACGGGAGTGGCAGAGGAGACTCCAACAACCCCGCCTGAGGGACCACCCCCGTACAGCACCCCGCGCCTATACCCTGCCCTCCCTGCGGAGGCAAGCGCACCTGCTCTACAGGTAAACCCTGTAGCGCTGATCAAAACTGTCACTGATGGCACAGCAACCCGCACACTCACCACCTTTCGCACCCGCACTAGGGGGGAGCTTCAGGAACTAATGAAAGAAACCCGGATAAATCCGGGTGAAACACCGGTAATATGGCAAGGGCGCCTGATACTAGAACACGGGGCGGATCTGGTAGACCTCGAGGAATGCATGGCACTCATGCGCCAACCCGCGTGGAGTGGCGGAGCGTGCAGTGATACAACCATGATACTGCGCAACCGAGCCTGGCCAATTCCTTTGTGTGCTGCCACGATCCCAGCATTGATGGCCCAAGCCCATGCCTGGCATGCGGGTCCACCGGGTAACCCCACAGCCACACAACTTTTGTATGCCATAGCGGGAGCAAGCTATTTAAATTGGGACCCCGGGAGGTACCCGTTGAATTTAACTCCTTATCAGGCGAATAATTATTGGCCTCATCGTTGGTGTCACGACCCTGGCGCTGTCCCCATGTCCACGTCAGCAGTAGAGGCCTGCGTGGAAATTTACGGGGGTAATAACACACCCATGTTTCGCTTGCTGCTACATCCATTGGTGGGAGGCCCAATAGGGAACGTCCTAAGCAGTTTAGGAAAACTCACTACGGCACACAAGACAGAAACCACATCTGCCCCACCATCGGAAGCATGGGCAGCAGAACCCTGGGGATCCCCACCTAATAAACCTCGAACTAACTACCCACCGCGTGGACCACCACCAAATCGTACCCCCGAAGAACGCGCTAGGTTCAGGTTTTTGTTAAGCAAAAGTGGTCTAGAAAAGGACCAACTCCGCAGATTAGGGGATGAAGGGCAGAAAATACTAGCACTTCGTCTAGGCTTTAGGCCAAGACCACAAGAGTACGATAAGGGAAAAAACGAGTAGCGGCCGCCAAACCAGGAACCGACGGCCGACCCTTCAATGACGAACGCCCATATGTCACCCTCAACGTTAGCACACCCGGAGGCTCCGATGCAACACCGACACGCTTTTTACTCGACACGAGAGCCCAAGTAAATGTAATAAAGCCCGAAGTCCCACATATTAAAACATCAAGAACTATCTTTGTACAGGGTTTAAACGCTACGGCTACTACAACCTTAGTAAAGTTCAAGATTGGTACTAGAGTTTTACACGGGGTCCAAGGGGGCATCAATATTCTAGGAATCCCGGAGATAAAAGCTTTACATCTCAAAAACCAGATTCTCCTCGTACTGCCGCTGGTCCGTCACCCAAGAGGATAAACATCAGCCCACTTTAACAAACCCGGCCCCATGGCGCTATCAACCGATTCCAACGCGCTCTACACTTAAGAATCAAGTCCAGGCCCTACTACACGACTTAAACCAACGAGGTTGCATCAACCCGATAAGATCATCTACCTATCTTTCGGCGGGATGGGGTATTCCCAAGCTGGGGAAACTAACCGAAGCCCGGTTGGTGGTAGACTACCGGCAAGTGAACCGCCGGTGTAAGCCACTCCAAATGCCCGCGGCCCAAACAATAACTGAAGTCTTAAATGGTATAATCGAGACACAAAGAGGCGGAGAATGGTGGGCCATCACTTTAGATTTAAAAGATATGTTTTATTCAATCCCCATAAATGATCCACAAGGGGTCCTTAATATGTGTATAAGCGGCGAAATGTATAAATGGGAAGTTTGCCCTCAAGGTTACCGTAACGCACCGGCATCAACGACAGTGGCGATGAACAACACCCTTAAGCGCTTCACACATTTCCATCCAGGGGCCGAGGACGTAAAAATCTGGTCCTACGTTGACAACATTGCCATCATGGGAGATCACTGTGCGACGGTCCACAACACCGCCGAGAAGTTAAAAGACCACTTAAGCAATGAGGGATGGACAATAAATACGACCAAATCTATGAAGGAACCGTCCTCAGATATCATCTTTTTAGGGACACGATTCGCAGGTCAGTACCAATGGGGGACGGCACACAACTCCACACCTAAACTTGAGTCCCGACCCATAACTCAACCGGACTTCCAGGGCCTTTTAGGCCAACTAAATTGGTTCCGTCATTACATAACGCCACCACACTTAAAAGTCGTACAATGATTGCAACAACAAATTCGGAAAAAAACCCAGCGAAGGGAACCTTGGAATGACCGAGATCAACGGGCCTTAGAAGCGGTTCTCAACGAAGTTAAGAACACACGCTTGATCGCACCACCTGCTAGCACCCCGTTAATAATTCATGCGGGCTTTACCAGCGAACACATCTGGTTCACAGCCAAGGACCCGGTGACAGAGCAGCCTGCATTCACCGGTCACCGCACACTACAGGCCAACCAACATCGGTATGGTTGTCTAGCAAAAGTTATGCTTGCGACCCAATTGGCAGAACATCTGTCGATGTCTCCAGGTACCCTTGTTGCACCAGGAGGTTCTATGCTGGCCTTACTCAACCCTGGCCAGAGTCACCCTGAGTATCAAGGAACACAAAAGATTTGGAGCACGACCGTTCTGCGGTTTCAATACTATTGGTCAGCGTGGCAAGTCATCGACGGGGAACTGCCCCCTGACGATGAGGATGAAAAACTCAGTATACCTCGGCTATATGGGACTACATCACTAGCCTGGATAGCCTCTGACGGTACATCCCGCAATGGCAGCGTGTATGGCTTTTACTGTGACCCCTGTAAGAACGCCGATCTCCGCTCATCCTCCTCAGATGAGTCGGTACAAGCAGCTGAATTACGGGGATTCCATCTAGCACTCGCACACGCTCGAGACCATCACGATGGAACGCTTCCGGTTCCTGCCATCGCCATGGACTCAGAGTACATATATCGAATCGTCACCGGAGCAGCACAAGCAACGGAGCATCAACCCATCTGGGAAGACATTAAAGATACTTTGCTACGGTTCTCCACACCACCCTTAGTTAAACATACACGCTCTCACCGACCCGATACGGATCCCGTACATGCCATCATCGACCGCCTATTAGCCCATCAAGGACCACCAAGTGAAATAGGCATATTGCAATTAAACCTGACAAATGTGGCAGATGATCAGCCATTGCTGAAATGGCTCCATGATTTCTGGGGGCACCCAGGTGCCGAAAGGGCACGGACTCCCTGGAAGCAACACAGTGATAAAGGACCAAGTTTGCAGCGATGGAAGGAGATAACCCAAGCATGCCCAGCTTGCGCTAAGGAGAAACCAACACATCACAAACACACGCAGGGTGTCTTTGACCCCGCACACTTCACACCGGGAAAGGTGTGGCAAGTGGATCTGCTTGGACCGCTCCCGGGATCAAGACCACCGAACAAAGGACTAGCGATCGTGGACTTGGGAACTCACCAACTTCTGGTCCTCCCAGCAAGGAAAACTACCGCTTCCACAGTTCAGGGATGCTTGCAGCTCGCTTTTGCTCATTGGCAAGTGCCCCATGTTATACACACTGGTGGAGGACCACCTTTTAACTCAAAAGCTATAGAGCGACTTGCGGCAGAACATAACATTCAGTGGCATCACCACTTGCCCTATCATCCACAGTCCAGTGGCGTTGTGGAACGTCATATAGGATTGTATAAGGAGCAGTTAAGATTAAAAGGAAATGGGTCATATAAAAATTGGACCAAACATAACACCGAGGTACTGATCTCAATGAATGCTACAAAGACGCTATGGGAAGAACGCACCCCAGCACCACGCCCACCTTGGAAGCCATGTTATTCTCCTCACGAAGCAGTGTGGCTAACTGTCCCTACAGCCACCTCTAAACATCCGTCCCCAGCACAGGGTGTTATAATTAGGGCCAGAGATTACCCTAATACTTATTTTGTTTCCCTCGAAGCAGTCACACCCACACGCATCGTCTTAGCCCATCATAATTGGCTAAGCCGACAGGGCACACCCTTCCTGTGTATAATACAATTTATAATGCATCACTGACAGATCATGAGTTTTGGGGTTTTTTAGCTTTCTCCGGTGGTGACAACATGTCACGAGGCGACCTCTTCATCATCAGTCTACTCGTGTTCACGACCAAAGCGGCTACAGAGACAAGTGACCCCGATGATCCTCTGCAGCGAAACTCCGTGTTGCAGCTAATAGAAATCTGGGCCAACGCGACTGGACCCCATCCCGAGGGTGTGACGGCTTGTATACCAAAACCAAGTGCAATCAACGGGAATGTGTTAACTACGTATGTCGCTCCCCTTGACATCACCTGATGGTTCCGCGAGGTACAAGGGCCATTGTGTGGGACCTTTATCTGTAGAACCAATGGCCCCATATCTTGCCCGGGTTGTCAGGTAGTGTCTTTTCCCGACCACACAATCACAAGAGGGGAAAAAATGGCGGCGTACTACTGGCCAACAGGTCCTGTAACAAAGAAAAATATCACAAGCTTAAACTGTAGGAGTTAGGGACTAGGGAGTCATCAAGTAGAACCAATTGACTGTCATCACATTCCATGGGGGGCGCGAAAGTGGGGCACAGACGACGATCGGGTCCAAACCTTGCCATGGTCAGCACGGCAATACTCACCTTCGTGGTTCTTGTTTCTCAATAGTACCCCGATGCGGAAAGGGGGATGGGATCTTAACAAAGGAGTAAATCTGACAGAATTTCATGGTAATCACCCACTGTTAAGTGCATTTTTCCCCCTTAGACAAGCGGAAGTACGCTATTTTGAAAACCGTAATTTGTCCCATCCTTACTGCACACCCAGGGTACAAGCATTGTGGTGTAGAAGACATAATTTGCCAACTAACGCACCCCGCGGTCTTATGTGGGCGTGTGATGACGGGTTATTATATACGGCTTTACCCGTTGATTTCGACGGCGCTTGTTTTATAGCGAGCGTGGAACTGTGCCCACCTCTTGCCGCCAATACCTCCAACCCGTACACCCCATGGGTTCGGCATTCTGATTCTAGACAGAGGCTCACTACAACCATCTGGTCGAAAATGACTTATGGTGAGCGGGTGGCGAAACGAATCGAATGGCAAGTAGAAGGCCTGTTCGTATGGTGGGTGGGAATAATGAAAGCCCGTGAAGCCGCTGTCCGCCTAGCTAAAGAGGTAGAAGTAGGGTTCAATGCCACTAACGAAGCCTTGACCTTAATGAATAGGCAGTTACAAGAAACATCACGAATGACCCTACAAAACAGGCTTGCTTTAGACACCATGTTAGTGCATAATGGAGGAGTATGCAAGTATCTAAACTTATCCACCGAATATTGCTGCATATCTATCCCAAATGTTACAGTTCCTTTAATGTCCCAACTCGAGTTAATTCGAAAAGCGGCTAAAGGCGCTAATGCCATAGCTAGTATCAGCAAAGGCTGGCTTGCAGACCTTTTTTCAGGATTTGGTTGGGACTTCTCTTCACTAGCCATGCATATAATCGCTCCGCTGTTAACCCTGCTAATACCCTTATTAGGCATTTTGCTGTGTGTTTGTATTGGTTGTTGTATTTTGAATGCAGTTAAACGTCAAGTAATGACGCTTTCGACCTTTGTGTATACCCAACTGCCTAATGTAAATGAAGAAGAACTAGAACTCGAGGGTGTTTAATCTGGCATTTGGTCAAGGGGGCATGTCTGAATAAAAAGGTGACCAAACGCCAGTCTACATGCCACACCAATGTAAAGCACGAGAGCAAGTTATGCTTGGAGTGTGAAAACCTCATGATCGCAGTGCTGACAGGTGCGTGATCAGATGGCCTCAGCCAATCAGAGGCTACGTGAAGCGTGTGACTGCAAGGCCGGCAGTCACAGGCTCCTGACTGAAAATCAGCAGCACATTCTAATTGGCTCACTAGTTTATAAAAGGGACACAACTCCAGAGCTTGGGGGGGTCCACACGACAGTCGGAGAGGCCTGATCACCCTTTCCAGGATCCCACGTCCCCTAGGTCGAATGTATACTCGATACCCGAACAGAGTGAGCTCTCGTGTGGCAGCTATTGTTGTTGTTGTTGTCGTTATTGCAATCGCTTTCCGACTGTAACATCGCAAACAGTTGTTAAAGAGTTTTCTGTCTTCCTGCGCAAGTTGTAAGTAAAACTTCATTTTGCTATACCATCTTCATTTGGGTCAGTGTCCCTTTCGTCCCCGGCCTGATCGTACTGGAGGGGTGGTTATTCACCCGCCGCAGTTTACCGCAGAACCTTGTCTGCCTATATCCTTAGACCAACGCAGCTACAACCTAAACCCCCTAAAGCTGATTCTTTAACTCTTCTCACCTTCTTGCCCTAAAAGGCCATAAGGCATCTAAAGAAAAGCTACAACTTTGTCTCCCTCATGTCCACTATTTGGGTCATGATATTTGTGCTATGCCTCCATAGTCAAGCCACTGCAAAACCTGACTCTTGTTAATACCTCTGAGCCTTTGCCCTGGACTTCAAAAGCCGAAGCTGCTTTTGCCTCTATTAAACAAGCTCTGTCGCAAGCTCCTGCCCTAGGCCTTCCTGATTATACTAAACCATTTATTCTTTTTTATCATGAAAAAGACGGATTTGCACTTGCTGTGCACATGGAGACAAGCACCGTCCCATTGCTTATTATAGCTCTGCTCTTGACCCAGTTGCAGCCGGACTTCCTCCATGTCTTCGTGCTGTAGCTGCAGCTGCTATTACTGTTGAACTGTCCTGTACCCCTGTATTAGGTTCTCCCCTTACTGTTGCTGTCCCACATGCTGTAGCAGCCCTTTTACTAAAAAGTAAAACTCAACACCTTTCAAATGCTAGATTGACTAAGTATGACAGTTTGCTTCTTTCTGCTGGAAATATTACTTTACCTAGATGCCCTGTTTTAAACCCTGCCTCCCTGTTGCCTACTCCTTTAGATGGTGAACCCCACGATTGTATTGTTGTTACTGCCCACCTAACAATGCCCCGCACTGATCTAAAGGACACCCCCTTGCAAAACCCAAATCTAGTATTTTATGTTGATGGGTCATGTCAAAGAAACTCAAAAGGTTCTCTTGTTGCAGGATATGCAGTATGTTCCCAATATGATGTTATAGAAAGCCATCACTTGCCCAATGTGTATTCAGCTCAAGTTGTTGAGCTTGTGGCGCTTACCAGGGCTTGCACCCTAGCCTCTGGTACCTCTGTTAATATTTACACTGATTCTGGCTATGCCTTTGGTATTGTACAGGATTATCGTCAACTTTGGAAGCAACGAGGCTTCCTCATGTCAAGAAGTGCCAAAATTAGTAACGGGCCATATGTAAAGGCCTTGTTCAATGCTTTACAGTTACCTTCTGCTGTTGCTATTATTAAATGCCAAGCTCACCACAAACCTTATGATAATGTTACATGTAAAAATGCTCTGGCAGACTCCGCTGCCAAAGCTGTGGCTATTTCCACTCCTCAGGCTACACCTGTGTTTTTGTCTATCTCATTTAACCAGTCTCCATTGGCAAGTCTTCATGACGTTGCCCTCCTCCAAGATCAGGCTCCAGAACCAGAAAAATATACGTGGAGACTGGCTGGGTGTTTGTTACACCCTGACCATTTGTGGCGCTCCCCGGACGGCCGCCTGGTTGCCCCAACGGTCCTTCTTCCCTATCTTGCTCGCATGCACCACGGCATAGCACACGTGAGCAAAGCGGGGATGATAGAAGCTGTTAAGCTTGATTGGTTTGCTCCAACTTGTTCATCTGTGGCTCAACAATACTGTTATACCTGCCCTATTTGTCAAGCCCATAATGTGGGAAAACCTAAAAAGGCAGCACATCCCCCACCTTGGGGGCCATTTGTAAATTTACAAATAGATTTTATTCAAATGCAGCAATGTTTTCTTATGAATATGGTCTTGTTATTGTGTTTATGTTCTCTGGATGGGTAGAAGCCTACCCATGTGCAAAAGCTGATACCATCACTGTGAGCAAAAAGTTGCTCAGAGACTTTATTCCAAGGTTTGGTATTCCTTTCTCCATAAACTCCGATAGAGGAACTCATTTTACTGGGCAGATAATGAAAGAAGTCTGCAAAGTCCTGCAAATCCAGCAGAACTTTCATTGCCCGTACCATCCACAGGCCTCAGGCCAAGTGGAACGCCAAAATGGCATTTAAAAAAATTAACTGGCCCAAATTTGTGCTGAGACTCACTTGAAATGGCCAGATGCACGTCCCATAGCCCTTATGAGTATGAGATCTACTGTCAATTGAAACACCGGACTTAGCCCACATGAAATCCTGATGGGAAGACCCATGAGGCTCCCTGCCTCACCACCTGTTGCCTCCCACTTTTGCAATATACATTTACTTGATGATACTATTCTAGACTACTGTGCGGCACTAATGAAGTGTGTTAAAGCTTTTCATTCACAGGTACAAGCAACTCTCCCCAAGGAACCAGATGAGCCGTGCCAGTCCATCCTGCCTGCTGACTGGGTTCATGTAAAAGTCCATCAACGGAAGTCATCGGTGGGACCCCGCTGGAAAGGCCCATTCCAGGGACTCCTGACAGCCAACACTGCAATAAAGTGTCAAGGACTCCAACCGTGGATCCATGCTTCACACACTAAGAAAACATCAGCCCTGCTAGACTTAGAGTCTCCTCCATATCAACCTTGTAATCAGCCTCCACAGACCGGTAGTGAGCCTAGCGCCTGCCAGCAGGAGAGCTCAAGACCAGTAGTGAGCCAAGCGCCTACTGGCGAAGAGGATTTGCCGCTACAAAGCAAAGAGGATTTACCACTACAGAACGAAGAAAATGTACCCCAACGACACCACTATGCCCTTCGGGAAAGGAAAAAGGCCTCTGCCTAGTTCCTGGTTCCCGAGGTGGGGTTGGTTAGTCGTGACTTGGGTATGTCTCAGTCTTTCCTTTTGGATCCTCTTATATGAACTTAAAGACTCAGCAGCTAAAAGAAACTTTGTAAATCAGACTAGACTTCAAAACAGGTCAAAAAGATCACTCCCACACTGGCATGCTCAACAAAATGCTTGTCTTCAACTGTCATATCAATATGGAAAGGATTTAAATGTTTCTAAATATTGGGCATGTCCCCGCTTGCCTCTTAGTACAATGACAGGGGTGCCCATGATTGCTTTCTCCCTTAATTGGACGACTTCTGTGATACATATGTTAAAATAATGAAAAGGTAAAAAGAAAGAAAAATTAGAAGTTAAAAAGCTCTTGGCTATAAATATCTAATATGTTGGGCCAAAAAGGCCCAAAAGCGGGGAAAGTGGAAATAAGTTTCACCAGGCCTCTTACTTGACTAAGAAGAGAGAGAAAGAGAAGAAAAAAGGTGCTGATGCTGATGCTATGTGTTTTAACATGTTCTAAGATAAGGAGAAACCTTCATGCCCTGTTTTGTCTGTGTGCAGATGTTAACCTCCTCCTTTCCGCCGAACCAGAAGCTGAGAACTGTTCCCAAAACATAGTGTTTTATTCTAAATAAGTAAACTGCTTACGTGTGACAAATGAATGATCACCATCTTTGTTTCTCCCCAGGTTGCTTTGTCTGAACCCTGCATGTTTCCTCGCTGTCTAAAGTATAAATACGCTTGTAAATTTGTAGAGGTCAGAGTTCCTTTGAGAACTCTCCCTGTGATCACTGGTATAGTTTTAAATAAACCTAGATGGCTCTGCCAAGTCTAATACAACCACAACGCGAAGTTTGATTTCTTCCACACCAGTTGAAGTAGCGCCTGATGAACATCCAAGTCGCTAAGAGGGAGCTGCCCGAGTAAAGGACGGGGATGTGGTACATGGGAGGTCCCTTGAAGGGGCCAGCAGTGGGATGACCCAGTCTCTCCCCGTGATGCCCTGCAGGTGCGGTTTGTGCTGGTGGGTAGTTGTAGTTCTCCCTGCAAGCTGTGAGCTTGTGAGTTGCTGAATCCTGTTCCTAATAAAGATCAAGCTGTTTGCCACCCACCCGGTCTCAGCTGAATGGTGACTCGTGGACAGACCTCAAAGGCATGGAGGTCTCAGTGAGTGCCTCATCCCTGGGACCCATGCCATAGAGCAAGCACTATCCTTGGGCCCATCCCTGGCACTGGGGCTCATGTGAGGAGCCCACAAGTGTCCTGCTGGCGATTCGGTTGTGCCACAACTATGAGCATGCCCGTCCCTGCTCCCCCTTCCCCATGTGGAGTAACAGAGCCCAGGGAGTGTCCCCCTGAGCTGCACGAGTTCGCCCCGTCCCCTTGCTGGTGGCGGGGGTGAGTGTGGGGCAAGAGGACCATCAGGAAAGTCCACTGCTAGTGACCGCACCGTGCTGGGGAGCTGAGCTGTATCTGAGCAGGGGCAAGAGGAATGGGAGCTATTTCTCTCTGACAGAAGCAGGGGTGGAGGGTTCGGAGGCCATTGTAACTCTGGCTTTGCAGATGGGGCTGAGGCCGAGCTGGGCTCTGTGTTCCCAGCCCCACCCCACCAGGCAGTGATCAGAGTGGGCTACTGTTTAACCGGGACCCCCTGCACCAGGGCAGTCACTGCTGTGACCTTCCAGCCAGGGCGGTCACTGCTTGGGCCACACGGACAAGGACAGACAATGCGCCCAAAGAGTTCAGGGGCTCAGGTCATCTGGGGCCGGAGCATCCCCAGGCCAGGCCAGGCCAGGCCAGGCCAGGCCAGGCCAAAGGCGCCCGCAGCCCCCGCACTCAGCACCTTGCCCGGGTGGGAGGGAGACCCCCGGTTGCCATGGCAAAAGAGCTGTTGTGCCCAGTGACATCACAATGCTCAGCCTCACTCTCAGGTACCGGCTCCTCCCAGTGCTCTCCCGCCCTTCGCCTGCGCCACTTGCCCTTCCTCGTCCTCATGCCTTATCTCTGTTGGTTAGTTAGTTCCTTACTTTAGCAGTTTGTTGGGTAGTTTGTTAGTTCTTTAGGTAGTTTCTCAAAAGGGAACTTTTGGGAGATGTGACAAGCTGTGAGCGGGGGCTGAGGTTGGGCAAGGGCCCAGCACTCGGCCCCATGCCTCGTCCCTGCTCTCGGCAGTCCGGCTCCTCTTTCCCTCCTTCAGCTCAGGGCTGTGTTTCTTTGCAGATGCTCCGGCGGGAGAAGCTGCACGCCGTGCGCCTGCGCTCCAGCAACCTGGGTGAGACCTGGGCACATGCCCTGCCATGGGAGCAAGAAGGGCTGGGCAGCACGAGAGTCCACAGGGCTGTGTGGCTTCCCCTCCCGGCAGGGTTTGGCTAGCAGGCTAAGCCCACGCTGTCCAAGGTGCAATCTGGACAGCCCCTGCCCTGTGCCACCCCCTCCCCCCCAGCTGTCACCCCCTGCTCTTCACCAGCAAGTTCCCTGGGGAAGGGGAACAGGACTGGCCCCCATGGGCTCCTCACACTGGGCCAGGTCCTGGCCCTGCAGCCCCTGCCCATGCCCCAGCCCTGGGAGTCTTCCTCCTGGCAATGGCCCTGCTGCCCTCTGCTCCCTTGCAAGGTGGCGCTCATACGGGCTCTGGGATCCCCATCCTAAAAGTGGTGCTCAGTGCCACCCAGCCTGACGCTCAGCTCTCATGTCCTCGCAGCACCAGATGCCTGCCTGGGCACAGACAGATGGGCCAAAAGAAAACTGCCCCCCATTAAGGGGTCCCCATCTGTCCCCTCCGTTGGACAAGTGCAGGAGAGGAGGGACCCTGCACCCGGTGAGTTTGGGACCGGCGTGAGCGGTGGAGGGACTTGCGTGGTTGCATGGGGAGGGGACAAGGTCCTGCTCCCCAGACGGACTCCCACCCGACCCCCGTGGAGGAAGGCCCTGCCCATGTGGCACGCAGGACTCCAAGGAGGTGCCCCCACGCGTTGTGGCCCAGAGGGGCTAGTCGCCCTGCGCACTGCAGCAGCGTGGGCCCAGCTGATGGGCGGCCCCTTGTCTCCCCACAGGGCCGGGAGCCATGTGGGTGGGAAGCGAGGTGAGGGGCCAGATGTGGCCGCACCCCCCCCCACTGCCGTGAGTCTTTCCCCTGCCCAGGGAGTGGGACAGGCAGCTCTGAGGGTGGGGGTCTCTCCCCAGGTGCCCCATGCCCCTCCCAGCCCCATGCAGCACATGGGACACTGGGGGACAGTCTCTGTCTCCCACCAACTCCAGGGGCCCTCCAAGACTAAGGTAGGGTTGTGGACTCATCCCCCAATTGCAGGGACAGTCCTTCCCGAATATGAGTGTCTGGGGGGACCTGGAGCTGCAAGGTGGGGACTCACCTGGGACAGGGGGTAACAACCAACCCCTGGGATCCCTGGGCCCAGCTCTAGGAGCCCTGCCTGGCCCCAGGGCTCGGGGGGCCACCAACCCTGCATCACGGGGAGATGGGACCTTGCTGCCCAATGGAGCCCATCGCCCCACTCTTTCTTTCTCCAGGAGGACAAACCCCATGGCTGGTACCACCAGCAGCAGGTGAACGGGTCCCAGCGGGGCTGGGGGCTGTGAGGAGACCAAGTGCGCTGGCTGATGGATGCACGGAGGTGTGGACCAGAGGGAAAAGCCTGGGGCTGGGCTGTGGGATGGAGGGCGAAGGCAGGGCCAGGGGAACAGATGGGGCAAGAGGTGGCTCCGTGTGCAGACAGACAGGCAGTGGCATGAGGCCTTTCTAACCCACATGCTTTCGTTTCCTGCAGCTGGAGCTGAAGGCACTAAGGACCCACCTGGCTCAACAGGAGCAGGACGCAGCAGTCCTCCTGTCCCGGTAGGTGTGGGGCTGGGGGGCACCGGGCTGTTCCTGGGGTGCGGCGCAGGGCTAGGGGTTGAAGCCGAGGGCCTGTCCCTGCTTCTACGCGAGTCTCTCCTTGGGGAAGGGCTGTTTTGTGGAATGGCACCGTCAGTCTCCCTGAGCCCACAAATCTGCTTTCTCCCCACAGTGCTCGGCAAAGGGAAGAGGAGCTCCTGGTGAGTTGGGCGGGGCAAAGCCAGCAGCGGTGTGGGGTTAGGGGAGGGAGCAGGCTGAGGCTGAGCTTGGCCAGTTGGGTATATCCCAGAGGACATGAAAGCAGGAAACAGAGTCCTGGCACCTTGCGTGTGGGGACAGGTGGGGCTGCCGAGTGCCTCGGGAGGTGCCGCTGTTGGGTGCCCAATATGCTTGGTGCAGCCGTGGGCATGGTCTGACGGGCTGGGGTGATTGTGGTGCAGACTCAAGTGGAGGAGCTGCAACAGGAGAATCGCGGCCTGGTGCTGGCCCTCCAGGCACACAGGGAGCAGGGCCAGGCTCTGGAGGACAGCCCACAGAGGTGAGTTGCTCTGCATGCCCCTGCTCAGGGAGATGGGGAGTGCGTGTGGCCCCGTGTGCGCCCAGGGCAAGGCTGTGTCCCACTGTGCCAGGCCCTGCACTCGAGGGGCTGGGTGCTGCCCCAGCTCTATGGGTGGAGGGCACTTATGTGCGGTGCTGGGCACTACGTGAGCCTCGTCTGTACCACACTGTGGGACCGGTAGGGTGACAGGTCTGGGTCTGTGCTGCATGGACCTCCCCTGCTTCGTGGCTGGCTGTCCCCTCCCCCATACTCCGCCAGGTTGCCAGCACTGAGCCAGGGGCTTGCATTTTGTCCTCACTGCCACGGTTTTTTCATTTGCAACAGCCTCCTGTGGAAGGGGTCGCGGAGGAGTGCCCGCCCGTTACCGTGGAGGCCAGCACCCAGGCAGAGGGCCCCCGCCACGAGCACGCCGGTACCCAGACCAGGGCCCTCTGCCTGGCCGATGCAGGCTGCCAGGGGGAACCCCTGGCCAGGACAGCGGCGAGCACACAAACAGAGGCTCTCCGCTGTCCAAAAGGACTGGGGCACAGGGAGAGGTTTGATGCTTTTTATACTGCTAGTGTGTGGGGGTGCTGGGGGTGTCACGTGCAGCGTTCCCGCTGCAGGGCAGGCTGGCGGGCTGGGAGCAGGGGTGTTTGCAGGTCAGGGAGTTCTTCGTCAAAGGGCTTGTTGGGCTTGAATTCAGTCCATGATCCATCTCTGACCAGTTGCTTCTTGTGCAATCAGGCGGAAACGCCCCTCCCAGGGGGTTGAGGCTGGGACGCAGACCAGTGCTCCCCCCACTGTGGAAGCCAGCACCCAGGCAGAGGGCCCCCAAAATCAGGACGCCTCTGCACAGACAAGGGCCCTCTGCCTGGTAGACGTGGGCTGTGACCCCCTGCCCCTGTGGACCAAAGCTTTCCAGGGTCCAAAGACGACAAGACAGGGGGAAAGGTATGATGATGTTCCTAGTTTTTTGGGGGGTTTTCTAAAGAAATGTTTCATGCTCCAAGACAAATCAGCCAGCTCCGTGAGTCAGTCCAGAGCCATAAGTGGCCCTACAGCCGGCAAACATGATGCTTTCGCTAGCGTTAGGTTGTGAGCGTGGGATCAGTAGGGGAGCTGAAGGAGGGCTGGAGCCAGGAGCCCGTTCCTGGTCCTGGGAAGGGTCTCGCAGGTTGGGAGAAGGACGAGGTGGGGGCCAGGAGCCCAGGAAGGGAAGAGATGAGTGAAGGGGTATGACTAGTGTGTCTTCAGTAAGTGCCTTGCCCGCAAGTCCCTCCTAGCGCCCTGATTGTCTAGGTGGGGCAGGGCTGGGACAGGGCGCTGCAGGCCTGGGCTCTCTGTGCTGGGAGCCGTCCCTGTTGTGTATGTCCAGACAGCAGCCAGGAACCAGACCTAGGCGCAGGCAGCACAGTGGGAGGAAGAGAGGTGGGTCTGGCAGGACACCCAGGGCCGGTCCTTGGTAAAAGGCAGTGATGGAGAGAGGGGAGGCCTGGGCATGGGGTGGTGGCAGTGGCCGGAGCCTGGGGGCTTGGGGTGAATGGGAGGTGACCAGTGTCTCTGCCTCCCACCTACAGAGCTGACACTGTGGCAGAGGGGAGGAGGAGAAGGTCGGGGGCAGCAAGGAGGTGAGTTTCCCCCCTGCACCCCACCCAGACCCAGGCCTGAGGGGCTGCCCCTCCACCAGCCCACATGATTGGGTGTCCCCCGCCTCCAGGCCGGTCAGGATGACCCGTGCCACCTGCCTGCCAGGGCCCTAGTGCCCTGCATGGACCAGCTATCTCCTGGGTTGGCCCCTCATTGCCCACCTCTGGGCCTCAGGACCCTGTTGCCAGGGGTTCATCCCGGGAATCAGAGCTTCTGGCCGAGGCCAGGCCCGCTGGGACAGAAAGCCCCACATGTTTGAGAGCTACGTCCTGCTCCCTCCTGGGGAGATGCTCCTTTACCCCGTGGTTGTTCCCGGCGGTGAGCGGAAGGACCCCACACTGAGCGTGCCCTGACTCTGCCCTTCTCCCGCAGGTTCCAGCTCGCCTGGCTGCTCCCGTGCTGCTTCACCCTGAGGAGGTGAAGCCCTGCACTCCTCCCCTCCCCTTCCACCCCCGTCGTCCCCTCTCTTCGTCCTCCCCTGCCCTATCTGCCGGAATGGGTCCACGGGATGACAGCCTTGCTGCCTCTGCCTGTCTGAGCATGTAAGTGGCTTCTCACTCCTTGTAGTTTTCTGCAGCCTCTTCTCTTGTGTCCTTGCCTTGGGCCCGCGCACTCCAACAGAGGGGCTTGGTAGTCCTTATGTTGAGATTGCCTCCTCACTCTTATGTAACCTTGTCACAGGCCCCCGCCCAACTCACCTCGGCACTGCCACTCAGCTGGCCTGGTGACATTCAAGCATCCAGTGTCACGGCGAACAGTGAAGCCTCGCCCATTGGCCAAGGGCTTGGCTGCAATGGGTGAAAAGTGGGCTTGCAGATGGAGGCACCCCCGGGAGCTTCTACTGGGACACTGCCAACTTGCTAGATGCTCTCCTCCCAGCCAGGAGGGATCTGGTGGTTTTCCCCAAGGCCAGCATGCCCAGGGAAGCAGTTCACACCCATCTTGCTTCTGCAGCATCGCTGCCTTACTTGGCTGGCCAGGATGAGCCATTTCACTTCCATTACCTGTTGAGCTGTGAAGCTGAACATAAAAGGCAGAAGCAAAATGCTTGGGGTCTCAAATCTCACCAGACACCTAAGAGAGAAGAAAAGACAAGATCGTCATGCCGATGTGTCACCAGGAGTAATGACAAGACCCAGGTCAGTCTGAACTTCACTGCCGGCTAAACTTTTCTGTCTGGTAAAGGATCCAATTTTGCGTCTGGTAACGTACGTTTTATTCAGGGAGAAACTGTTTGAAGCACCTTCATCCAACAGCACATCGGGCTTGTAGTTAATTAGCTAAGGCGGTGTGGGGGAGGAGGTCTGGCTGACTGAATGAATGCGCACGTGTGTGTATTTAGAAATATGAGCCACTGACCAGGTCTGAGACTACGGTTGGGTTCAGCCGCCCCAATTCTGCCTGACAGGGCAGTTTGGAAAGCAAGGGGCCCAACTGGAACCTCGTGACCCAGTGGACAGGGCTTCCCAGTGATTTGGTCTTTTTCTATCTGGCTATTGTATGACTGTATGTGCGTGTGTATTTAGAAAAATGAGCCACTGACCAGGTCTGGGACTACGGTTGGGTTCAGCCGCCCCAATTCTGCCTGACAGGGCAGTTTGGAAAGCAAGGGGCCCAACTGGAACCTCGTGACCCAGTGGACAGGGCTTCCCAGTGATTTGGTCTTTTACTATCTGGCTATTGAATGACTGTATGTGTGTGTGTATTTAAAAAAATGAGCCACTGACCAGGTCTGGGACTAAGGCTGGGTCTAGCCGCCCCGATTCTGCCTACAAAGGTAGCGTCGAAAGCAAGGGGCCCAGCTGGAACCTCGTGACCCAGTGGACAGGGCGTCTGAGTGATTTTGTCTTTTCCAAACCCCTTGTCCCAGTAGCTTCTGCCGAGAGCAGGAGTGAAAGGATCCCTCTTGTGTTTCCCTCCCCATTTCCATTTAATGAGCCGGTGTCGGGTCAGAAGCCTTTTGTCTGGGCGGTGAAAAACTGCGGGGCAAGGCACTGAGCGGCCCAGACATCCTAAATAAGCCTCTCCTACGTCTCCCTGTGTGACTGAAAATGGGAACAAGTCAGTCTAAACAAGTTCCCGTCCACCGTAAGGGGACTCTGGCGTACTTCATGTACACACACTATTCTCCCGAGGCTTGCAAGTACCTGGATAAGTGGAACTGGGATACTAGGGATGATCCCGTGAAGCATTTTCCACAGGAAGGAACATTTGATCAGGATAAAATAGTGCACTTAAGAGGGGCTTTAGAGTCCCATGGATCCAAAACACCACAAAACCAGTGGGACACGTACTTCTATTGGTATGATGAAATGTCCAAAAGGCGACAGAATCGCAAACTAGAAGTTTAAAAGACTCAAGAAAAATTAAAACAGCAGTTAAAAGCTGTTCAGGAGAAATTGGCTGCTCCCCCAAATTACACGCCGGCCACCGCTCCGATGTATCCAGCATTGCCCAGGGCACCCCCACCGCGGGAGCCAGCAGAGGATATCCTTGACCTTTGTTCAAATCCCGCTCTCCTGGGACTCCCACATCAGCAACAACCGGTTCAACATCAGGCTGCAGCCCAGGTCCAAGAAGCCTTACCTCAACCACCGGATGTTCCCTGTCACAACCTCAAAGCAGGAGATTGGGTCTACGTAAAGGTCTATCAACGGAGAAACGCACTTCAGTCCAGATGGAAGGGACCTTTCCAGGTACTTCTGACCACTAATTCTGCTGTTCGTTGCCAAGGTCACCAAACGTGGACTCACGCCTCGCACTGCAAGAAGGTATCACCTCCATTGGACCCCGAAGCAGCTGACTTCCAACCCAGGTTGGGACCTTTCCCTGAGGCCAAGGACAAAGACCCTCAGGACCTCACTCAGGCAAGTGAGGAGCATCAGGGTGCAAGTGCTAGTAACCTCTCCCCTGAACCCAACACCTCAGCCCAGCCGGATTCATCAGTTGAAGAACAAAGATATCATCTCCGGCCTCGAAGAAAGTAAATGCTCCCACTTGGAAGATCACCACCTCGATCAAGACCAAGAGCCGACGTTCTCAGTCCTTTAGGTAACTTGAGCCCAGAGGACGAAGAAAGACTTTGGCTGCCATCCTGGGTTTGGCTGGTAGTGTTCTTTTTCTTACTGGTGCTGGTTATGTTTGTTGTTGAAATTCTTTGTCCCTCCTGTCTCTAAAAATGGCACTGATATCCTAATACATCACACCTGGGTATCTTAGTATCACCCAAGTGGGGTGGGAGAAAAATTTGTACTTGCAGATCTCCCTTACGGTGGCTCAAGCTGGAAATAAAAGGGACTGCTGGATATGCTTTCACAGCCCAGTGTACCTACACCAAGGAATCCCAATGATCGGAGTACCAATATACCTCCAGCAATGGGGAAAAATTAACAGTGGCTTTGTTAGACACTACTCGTTAGCAGCCCATCGGTCCGCTCCTAAGGAACGGAGGGCCACCCCTGCTAACTGGATAATCTCCCCAAGAGTAGAGGCGCCTTTCTGTTACAGATCCAACAACACCGGAGCTTATAATAAAGCCACACCTGTAGGACACTACCCTCATTGCCTAACTACTCTAGATTATAGCCCTAATAGCACCAGTGGAATCCTGTTGGGTAAAGTACCCTCTCTCAATTGTACAGGATTTATGGTCTACAACTTTTCTAAGAAACCTCATGTTACTCTCATTGCAAACAGATTGGAATTTGACATTCACTCCAATTTTACTTCTTGTAATATATCTCGGTCCAGCAGGATAGCAGCCGAACGTGGTCCGTCCTATACGATGCATATCAATCGAAAGTGCCGGATAGGGCACAACACCTGTCCAGATTTGAGTACCCTTTCTGCCCCAGGCCTTTACTGGCTCTGCAGAAACAGGGCTCATAAAATCTTGCCCTGGAATTGAGTGGGGGCATGCACTCGTGGACGTGTTATCCCTGGCTTCGAAATGCATAGTACAATGCATCTGGAACAAGTAAAAAATGTCAACCATCACATGAAAAGGGCAGTTAACCCCTTAGCTACCAGAAACACAGGGTGCCATCAATTTGTGAGAGCCTTCATACCGTGGCTTGGAGTAAGAGAATTGGAACTAGCCATAATTAACATTTCAGCCACAATGGAAGCTATGGGAAATGCCACTGCAGATGCAATTCAGGCTCTGCAACAAGAGATCTCCCAGATCTCACAAGTAACTATACAACACTGCATTGCCCTAGATTACCTATTGGTATCCCAGGGAGGAGTATGTGCCTTAGTAAACTCCACCTGTTGTGTCTATGTCAATCAGGACATGCGAATAGAAACCGACATTCGCAAAATCCAAAATCAGTTAAGGGTCCTACATCAAGTGGCCTCAAAAAATACTGACTGGGGTCTAGAAGTAATGTGGTCTTGGCTAACCTCCTGGCTCCCAGATTCCGGGGCCCTTGGCCAGAAAATCCTGTATGGAATATTGTTTGTCTTGATGGTTCTGACAATGTTTTATGTCTTAGTGCAACTGATCCTCTGCTGCGTGAAAGCCAGCAGGAGAAGCTTTAGCAAGGCAAGAAAACCCACGGCAGAGTCTAGAATCGTGGTGTTACAAAAGTGTGAGCAGATTGAAAGAAAACATGAAAGGCTGCATGATGAAATAGAGGGGCTCATGAGAATGGAAGTTTAAGGCTAAAGTGAGACTAAATAGTCTCAAAGTGGGGACTAGAATCAGAAAAAAATAAATGCCTTAAACTTTGATCATTTGAGTTATAAGATGATATAACCGCTTTGTGGAGAATTGGTGGCTCTGTATAGTAGAACAGATAAGGGAAAGTGTTTTTATTTGTAACTCCTCTGCAACTGCTTCACTCACCGCCGCCTTGAAGATAGCAAAAAGGATGTACAACTCTGATTTCCAGGTGCAAGAAGGAGGTTTGTGAACTAACCTCGCCTCCCCCATAAGTTCCCATCCTGATTACAGCAAAGAAGCAATGAAGTAATGTCATAGCCGTTTTTCATTCTAATTTCACTATATGATCACGTGAGTTGTAAGCGACTGTTAAAAAGTATATAAGCCTCCTGATTTTGCTCTTGGGGGGGAACCCCTTCCAAGTGCTTGGGAAATCCATGTCACTTTGGGGTCCCCCCTACAGCTGTAGTTTCTTTTGAATAAAAGCTCCTGCTGACCTAACCCAAAAGTACGCTGCGTGTGTTTCCACGACACAGTGGTATCCTAGCAGAGAAGTACAGAGGGGTGAGGATGCTGCACGAGCAGGGCAGTGCAGGACTCCAACTCCTGTCATGGTCCAGTCAGATTTGTATAATCCTCAGACTCTGCTGAATCCCTATCGTCAACTCTCTCAGGTGGGACACGTGAAGAAGACGAGGAGAAGACTAGCCCCAAAGGCTGCTGGATAGATTCTTGTTTGATCTGTTCCATTACATCCATCCGTACGGCCACAGACTGATGTCAACAAAAGAAGTAACCAAAGCAGAGGTTCAATCTTAAGTGTTTGAAAAACCCTGCTAAGAGACGTGCCCCCCAGCAGCGCCTCCGAGAGAATCGTGCCAACTGCCCTGATGCACTTGACACTAGTGATAGTGGATACGTTATGTTGCAAATAATGTATCGCAATAGTTATATCGTATCCCACGAAGTCATCAAAAAATTACTGGATGCACTTGTGATTGGCTTGCTGAGTTTTAGGTCCTTTTTAAGTGACCACCTTTCCTGTGAGTTTTTCAACCTTCTGACTCTTAAACAATATGAGTTAGTGACCATGGACCCCCGCAAAACCAGGAAGCTGTTTATGTATCACCTGCCAGGAAAAGGGAAAACAATTGTGACCCTGAAGATCATTGAGAAGTTAAGGAATGTGTTTCTGTGAGACATGGAGGAAATTCTCTACATTTGTGAGAATCAGCCCCTGAGAGAATTGGTGATGTAAGCATTACAGATGTCCCTCCAAACTTCTTTAGATACTTTATCTCCTCAATTCTGAGTTTTTATTCTCCATTTAGCATGAAAAAAGCCCCTTGTCTTGGAACCAAGTATGAGGGTTGTGGGGGGCCAAGTGACTGCTGCAGCTCCAGCACCAGCTCCAGCTCCTACTCAGGGTCAGGGCTATAGGTGCAGCTGCAGCTGCTTCCTGCCCCACCACATCTGTCTCTGTACCCTGCTACCTGCCCCCTGCAGCCTCTTCGCCCACATTTCCATCCCGCATTTAATTTCTGCTTCCACACACGTCCCCCTCCCCTTACCCTTGCTCCTTACTGGCAGGCTCCTTCCATACTTCCACCTGGGGCACTGAACATGGCTACAGCCCAGC
This sequence comes from Alligator mississippiensis, assembly GCF_030867095.1. Classification (NCBI taxonomy): domain Eukaryota; kingdom Metazoa; phylum Chordata; order Crocodylia; family Alligatoridae; genus Alligator; species Alligator mississippiensis. The sequence continues at coordinate 475,610,440 of NC_081824.1, forward strand.
CACATAGTACTGGCATGCAGCCCATACAGCTGCTTTCAGGGCTAGACTGTGGCTGTGCTCAATATCCCAGGCTAGAATAGGCATGGACTCTGCCAGCTCGAAGCAAGGGTAAGGAGAGGGGTGGGAAACAAAGGCTGGGGGGAAGAGGGAACTGCGGGGCAGAGGCAGGAGGAGAGCAAAGGCTGATGAGGAGGGAGATGGGTGGGCAAAGCTTGGTAGGGAGAGGAGAGGGGGACAGGCAGGGGGAGAAGTGGCAAGGGGGCAGGCACAAGAAGGGGCAAACTGTTTAATCTCCCCATACAGCTTGCTTGTCACACAGCTTTCCATGTATAGAACCTAATGATTGGGGCATCATCTTCAATTCAAGGTCATCCTGGATTCAGGGAAAATACAGTAATACACATGAAAGGGATTAAGACTGGGGAGAACTTGATAGCCAGAAATCTTACCCAAACTTGTAGGAAGCCTTTACTTCTCTGACACCTTCTTTCCAGTATGAGCTGGCAGGCTCATAGTTCAGCAGCAATGTAGTTCCATACTAATGAGGGGGAGATGAGATGGTGTTAAAAACCTCTGGTCCCCATCCACATTTCTAGTTTGTACTCCTGCTATCTCCAGGAGAGCAGAATCAACACTTGAGAAGATGTCACAGCTGGGAGGGTAGTTTTCATGTTTTAGGCCAGTATAGACACTTTAGAAAGCTCTTCTTGACCATGTGTCTTGAAATATTTGGGGCCAGATTCACCCTCCCACTCTTCCAGGGTTGTGTCAATTATTCTGCTGTAAATCAACTATCCCCTTTGCCCCATTTGGGAGACTTGCCCCTGTGGAGGACAGACAAACTTCAAACTAGTAGCCTCTTAGAGCCTAGGGGCTAAAGCAGAAGGTTCAGCCTTAGTTTTCCCAGGAACGCCTGACTCTAGTAAGGAATCCCTGACTATAGCCATCATGTGATGGGGTTGATGCATCTATGGCTTGCTGTTACATGGCCCTGTATTACTATGACCACTCACTGTCAGGTTTATATGTTCTCCAGTTTAGTTTAACATGCAGCCCCTTTCACCATGAATAATATAAACATATTTATGCCATTTCCAACCCTGGCACAGATCTATGCATACTGTTAAACTTTTGCTCATCCTAATGGACCTACTCCTATGCTTAGATTTGGTTATATACTTGTTCAGCCTTGGTTTCTGTAGAGACATAACTGGGCAGTTTTGTGCCCTGGCAGCAGGAGGGCTAGAAGCTCCTATTTTTGTACCCCTGCCCCCCAGTCAGTGCCCAGGGATGATGACCCAGTTTCCCCCTTTTAGTTATGGGTTTTTGCAGGGTGCTCTGTAGAAGTCTTGGCTGGTAGGAACCAGAGCCAGGATATAATGGAGTTGGTATAACCACAACTTGTTATTACACAGTCCTGTGTTGCTATGATTGCCCATTGTAGCTTCCCGTGCCTCTCTCCCCGAGCGTCACACGTCTGGGTCTCCTTCAAACCTCGCCCCCGCACCTGGGTTGCACGGCCGGGCTACTGAGAGCAGCCTTGGGTCAGCTCCCCAGGGGTCTCGCCTGCCACATCTTTGATGACGATTAGTTCTTAAGTGGGAGGAAGATGTTTAATCCCATCTCCCCTGGTTCTTCGCAATGTTATTCGTTAAAGGGGTCCGGAATGCAACACAGATATACAATATCATGGCAAAACAGATGAAGAAGATTCACAGCTAAATATCCCTTGTCAACAATTGAGAGAGTTGTTAGATGAAGCAGAATGTGGCCACTGCTTGCCAGGTTCTTACAGCATAAAGTATCATTTGAGTCAGAGGCAAATAGCACATTACGGGGTTGGTAAGTGTCTCCAATATTTAAAAAATGGTTCTCAGGGAAAGACATTGCTATTTGATGCTGTACAGTGAGAGAGAAGGAAAGCTATTAGAAATTCTGCCATCCTTAATGAGAAACAAAATGAGGCATTTCAGGCTGGAGGCATCTTTCACAACAGCAGAAGACATGATGAGAAATGGCATTGTTCTTGACAGCATGCGTCGCTTTTCTGGCTTGGAAAGATGCGTCATACTGGGTATCAGTTCTGTCCCTACCTATGAGGCAATTTCTGAAAACCTGTTACTATGTGTTGCATCCCGAGCTAATTTACAGCTTCATTTGCTGTATGAAAGATAGTGTAAGGTTGGAAAACTTCATGGCAAAGCTGAAGGTGTTGTCTGCAACAAGTCTCTGGACTCACTCCCATGACTGCCCATCCTGCTGCTGTTCTTTGCACTGCACTGAAGCTGTTGTCTGTTACTAAAGTAGCAACTCCCATGACCTCTTCTTGGCCCATCTCAAGGCCTATACTGCAGTCTTAGACCCCTTGATCCCTTGGTATGTGTTGATGCTGGCGGTTACACCTTACACGTCTTAAAATTCTGCCCTTTATTGGCTTCCATCATAGGTGGGTCCAGGAGTTTTTTAAAGCGGGGCGGGGGGGGTCCAAAGTAAAAACTGGCACGTCGGGGGTGGCTGCACCCCCTGCTCCTGGCCTTTCCCCACACCATAAGCAGCATCCAGGGATTTTTTAAAGTTCCCAGATCAGGTAAGACTCTCCCCATCCCCAACCCTCAGTGTCCCCTCTCTTCCCCTGTGTGCTCAGCAGGACCTCCAGCCCCCTCCCATGCCACTCTCTTATGCTTTGGGGCACAGGAATGGGAGACCCATGTGCCATTGCTGCTTCTGCCTGCTCCAGCTGGGGCTGCAGGGAACGGCTGCAAAGGGAGCCAGGCTGCACTGTAGACACCAATGGCAATGGGTGGGTTTCCCCTCCCTATGCCTGCTCCCCAACTGGTAGGGAACATCTGGTGGGACCAGCAAGGCAGGGGAGCCCACATGCTACCACTGCTACTGCTGTCCCCACTTGAGCTCCGCTCCCACTCCCCACAGCCCTAGCTGGAGCAGGATAGAAGCCCATCTGAGGCTCCTGCAGCCCTGGGTCAGCCAGGGACAGAGATGGGGTGGGTCTCCCCTTCTCTGTATTCATATGTGTAAGTAAAGAGGGGCTTCTGATGTTCCTTTCTGTTGTCATCTTGAACTTATGCTGGCCAGAACTGAGCTCCCAATCTCCCCTCCCAGACTCTTCTTTTTCACTACAGACACCACTTACACTTTTCTTGTCACTCCAGCCTCTGGCCTGTGTCATCTTTGACTTGACCCTCTCCTGGGACCCACTGTTGCTACTATTTTTTCTTTCATGTGAATAGTATCTGGTCTTCTGTCCCTGTCTGTAGAGCCAAAACTGTATTTTTCATATTATTGAGTAGATAACATATTAGGCATATCCAAACATCTACTAACCTTATTTGAGATATTTTTATTTCATAAGTTTTTACAGTCTGGCAAAGTAATCAAGCATAGAGCTCAGATCCACCCAGGGATTTTTACTGAACTGCTCATTTGCAGATGAATTAAGGTTTGGGACTTTTTCAAACTTAGTCTTTGAAATCTAAGAAAAAGTTCCTTTTCCTTGTCAGGCTGCTCACCTAGAGATTTTTTTTAACACTTTAGGACTCAATATATTTAAGATTAATATCTTTCTATTTTAGATATGAGTAATTATTTTGATAATGAGCATTATATTATTTTTAATCATTACCTGTATTGTCATCACTTATTCAGTGCTAAAATCATATTAAAAGATCCTTCACTGTGTTTCTTGGAGTGTTTGGTTTTACTGGGACAGACGTTTTGAATCTAACTTAGTCCCTCCGACTTAGAAAATCCTTCTTGCAAGGGGGTGTGTAGCTGCGGTGGCCTAGGGTCCACAACAATACCTCAGTTTAATAAGAGCATACAAACAAGTCAGACTTATTTATACCCATAGGCATTAGCACAAAAACTGTAATATAACGCATGAAGCCCAGCATGGAAACCTTTTGAAAGGGGTAATTTTGTCATCAGTGCAACTTCAAACTCCAACATTTGCAAAGACCCTTTAGGGTGAGAGTCTTCACCTTGTGCATAGTACGAGCTGTCCCAGGCGCCTCAAGGACTTTCGCAGTCACCCTGACCTCCCTCACTACCTTCTGCCGCCTTTTAAATGTCACTCGCTCTTTAGCAGTAGTCGGTCACAGTCTCCCCGGGCCTCTTTCAAGGGTGCATGGAGCGTATCAGGGAGCAACGCCGCCCTCCAAATCCTTTCAGAGGGCTCCAGGCAAAATGGCCTCTAACTTGCAGCTCCTCTTTCCCTTTTCCCTTCCTGCTAGCCCTCCAAGTAGCCTTGTAGCTATCTAGGTCTGGCTTTCCTGGGTTTGGAGTGGCCCCACCCCTCTGCTTAACTCTTTACAACCCAGGGGGAGTAGTTACTCCTGGAACACCTCTGGGGGCCAACACGATAAACGAAGAGAAATTGTCCCATCAAATCAAAAAGCTTCCTGCAATCACTCCTTAATGATTTAGTGCAATGACTATATGAGTGGTTCTCAACGGGTGCCACAGCACCTCTACTGTGTCCGAGGAGGACCTGCAGGGCATATCAGGATGAAGCTGCAGCCATTCCTGGTCCACCCTCCACTCCCCCTCCTGGGAGCAAAGGTGTAGGGTACAGTTCTGCTCTGGTCACAGCTGGCTGATACCCAGGACACTGGCTCCCAATAACTTTTGAGGTACAACCCATGGTGTTGGTTTGGGTCTGTAAGATCTGAAATCAGTGATTCTTTGAAGGGTGCCACAGGGAGCAATGCAATGTTAGCACTGTTGGGTGTGCAAACATGATTCACACAATAAACCCACAGATTTCCAATAGGAATCCGTAGTGTTAAAAACAGTCTGCCCTTTTGTGGCTGTCCTCAAAGCTGTAATGCAGGGGTGGGCAAAATGCAGCCCACAGGCCAGGTGTGGCCTGCCAGGCCATTCTATGCAGCCCGCAGGGCCCCCCCCAAATTTAGAAAATTAATATTTATCTGTCCCTGGCTGCCTGTCATGCTGCCATTGATGGCTTGCCAAAACTCAGTAAGCGGTCCTCCACCCAAAATAATTGCCTGCCCCTGCTATAATCTGAGCCTGAGGGGTGACATATAAACTGAACAAATGAATGAATGAACAGTGAGAATATATATCAAGACTAATAATGAAGAGTTGTTTAGAAGTCTGCCCAGGATGCCCTTAGGGTCTGGCTGCATGTAGAGAATGGAGTCCTGCTCATTAAAGCTTGTATGTCCTATTTATAGAGGGCAGATGTTTCACCTGCCAGGGCTGCCCTGTTCCCTGGCAAATTAATGGATAAAAGCTTGTCACCTTCACATTGAAAAGTACTTTGCGAAGTTAATCACTTTATTATCCCCAGTTTTCAGAGAAAAACCATGAAATTGTAACCCGGGCGGTACTCCAAGAGGTACCCCCTCTCCAATTGAGGGGATCAGAGCAGGTGCACAAGCGCTGTGGGGGTGTAGGGACTCTCCTCCCCCTATAGAGCAGAGCCAGACCACCAATGGGGACTTAACCATATGTCTTTTAATGAGAGAACAGTACTGGGACCATAACCAGGATAAACCA